>NC_139625.1:85063248-85085748 GCF_964638095.1 Poromitra crassiceps | reverse complement strand
GGACAGGTGTTGAAAATTAGTGTTCCTCTATGAACACTTAACACTGTGTATCTGGTTGTTGTGCATACATGTATGTTACATCTCCAATGCTCTGTGATGTCCATATGAAATAAATAAATTAACCTAACCTAACGTGAAAACAACTAAAGAACAAAGACTGCATTCAAATTAGGCTTGGTTGGGTACCGAAACCCGGTACCACTAATGGCTCATTTCCACCACATATAACAGCACAGTACAGCTCTACTCTACCTGGCCTTACTCGTCTCTACTTGATATATACTTTGCTTCCATAGCAAGTTTACTCGCCTCCGCCCACACCTGGTCGTCATAGCGGCCGCATATCTGCCCTCCGCCCATAGCCCAAGTAGGCTATCAAATTAAATCCATACACGCCACGGAACTTTTAAACTGGTTATGAAATACTGGTGCCTCTAAATGACCTACATGGGGAAATGTGACAATCGGCCTCGAGAATGGATATCAATTTGTTATTATTCACATGCTTGCGCTGCGCGGGGGACGGGAGGGGAGTTACGCTACGGGGAGAAGGGAAGCCACTACCCCGGTGGCCACTCACCAGGCAAGACCGCGGCTTCGCTAAACCCCCGCCTCCGGCCTAGCGGAGCCGACGTAGCACACAACTACAATTGAAAACTACCGTCATGTTAAAGCTGAGCAAGGAGATCGATTTTATTTCACCAGAGCCGAAGGCAGCAACACAAAAGACTGATGGAAATAACATTAACAGAAGAGAAGGTAAGCTCCACAGTAATACAGTAAACACGATTCTGCCTGACCAATCAGTCGTCTGCAGTGTTTTCACGTCACCGTATGGTACCGGCTGGAACCTCAACAAAGCAGGCACCAAAACTAGCACGACTCAACCCGGGCTGTCCAGCTTTTTGATCGGTGGAATGAGACAAAAAGGCGAGACGAGCTGGGCGGGGCCATGCGGTGGAAATGGGCCATAGGGTACCGGTACCTTTAGACCCGCTACTACCGGTCCAGAATTGCAACACAGATTTAGGTGCCTCATTTAGGTGCCATAGACCCTTTTCACAGCAACTGTTGACTTTGAGGTGGTAAAGCAGGAGGTAAAGGAGGTGTAACCAATACCATTTACCTAAATGGTTCCATTCCATTTAGGTAAAGGTAAAGGTTCCAGTGCCGGTTCCCTCATTAATCTTATTGGTTACACCTGCTTAACTTCCTGCTTTACCAATTCAAAACGGTCGCTGTGAAAAGGGCCTATGCCCGAGCTGCTGAGTGAAATATCCGCTCTCCGGTGCTCCGAAACCAGCACCGCAAACAAAAAGCCAATTTCTTGGTTTTTTTGCATCAAAATTCAACCATGTTGTCTTCATTCATAACGAAATGCTTACGTCGGCATGACACTATCAAATTTCAACTACTAATCATATCATGACATGACAGCTATCAAGCTCCAACTGTCATTCAATGGCAACTGTGCAATGTGGTGCTGACACAGAGCTAACTAGCTGATTTCTCTGCTCAAACATGACTGTTGTCCAATCAAATCCCTCCCAGTCTCTGGTCCCACCTACAATCAACATTTCACTCAGAAATACTTCACGATAAGGAAGTGAAATACTCTGGAATACCATTTCAGCTTGACTCAAATCGTTTTAGCGCCGGTATTGGAAAAATACGAAACAACAACCCATCCCTAATTCAAATGTTATCTGCCCAAAACGTTGATTTCAGACCCAGCTGTTCCAGATGTTCTGTTTGTTTCTTCTTCTTCTGTTGCTTCCTGTAGTTGGTGCGCTAAAGTCAAACAGAGCTTTGGTGGAGCTGCACCTCAGCAGCAACCTGCTGAACAGCTACCAGGATGCCATGCAGCTGGGCGACCTGCTCCGCTACAACCACACGCTGCACACGCTGGAGCTCAGCCACAATGCCATCGCAGACGCTGGTGAGGCTCTCCTGGCTCTTCCTTGCTGCAGAATGAACCGGGTCAATCAAACCAAACCGGGTGCCAGCGTTGAAAGCAGTGATGAGACTCATAATAGTTTCGATAATATACTTTCAGTCACTCCGTGGCAGTTTTTTTAGCCCTTTACTCAGCAAGCTGTAGCCTATGTTCGTAATAGCCTATAGCAAGAAAGAGAAGAGCCAGAGAGAGAAATGAGCACAGGCACCAATCACAGATGACCATACAGCGAGTTCCACCAATCAAAGACGTCAATATTACACTTTAGACTTGCATGAAAACGAATAAAACATGTTTACAAATAAACAAGGATGATATCATACAGATTTGTGGCTTCTACAGGAACATACCATTTCACAACTAGCTCGCCCGGGGTAAGTCTACATTGGGTGGTTACGACATTATGGCTCATAATCAAACTCTCATTGCAGAAAAATGCTGTTGAACCGAGATGTCACGTGACCTCTCTCGTAACTCTCTCGTAACGGACAAGCCCGTCTTTTATTGTCACACGAACACCACAACACATGCATGCGGCCACAACACACTCATGCTGACGGTGGCCGGTGAAAAGTGTCCTCTGCATTTAACCCTGCATTAATGTCCTTTCCTCCGAGGGGCAGGCCAGGAGCAGTGGTCGCTTTCTCGTACAGCGCCCGGGGACCAACTTCGGGTGTTGTCGTCACTGGTCGGATGACGATGACGATCTGATCTTCTGCATGTTTTTAGTGGGGGGGTTATATACGGAGGAACCCCCTGTGGACTGTTGAGCTCTTCATAATTCTCACGGAGCCTCTCCTCCGCCATGTTTGTTGATCATATATCGCATTCATGACAACTCAGCCCGCCGGAGGTTTCAACACGGAACCTCCGGCCCTGACAGATTTGCGTTCACGCTGCACCTCCCGCTCCGGGGAAAACCCAAACTGTTGCTATAGCAACCCGCGTTAGCATGGTAGCTACCTACTAGCGAACAATGCTAACCGAACATGCTGAAAGCTGAATTTCACACAGCGCGAAACACAGATGATACAAACACATGAAACGTTAACATTACATAATTAAGACCTCAAATTGTGTGTTAAAACGTCAACAAACGTCTTTATAATAATTCTGTGATTATCATTAACGATGCAAGTTGCCATTGTGATGTGGCTGTGACGTCAACTCGGAGAAACCGGAGCTCTGAATGATACCCGAATTTCCGAGCTGTAATTCCGGCCTGAATGACCGTTCAATTCACTTTTTACAGGTCGGAACCCATTTATTCCGAGTCCGAGTTGTCTTGAACGGGGTATTAGTCCCGACTCTTCTTCGATTTTGCTTGGTTGGTCGAAAAAAGTGACCTTGATGAGCAGCTTTATTCTCCAAAAGTTGAAATGTTTTTTTTATTTGAGGCGCCCAGAGCTGTGCTGAAACACCAGGTGTGGTGCTGGGAAAAGGAGCGCTGCTAGCACGTCCTTACCATACAGAATGAATTGCAAAAAGGCACTGGCAGCTCAAAATAAGCTAAAACTGATCAAACAAGGCTGTAAACCTGAACTTTCTTTGTTGTTGTTGTTTTTTTACTATAAATCAGTATAGTTAGTTAGTTAGTAAAGTTTTTATTTCCGTGTCATGCCATTTCTGGCCCATTCCACATGGGATTACAAGACACACTATCACACCAAATTATATATAAACATAACATCTGGCTGTACCTCAATATACAAACAAAAATAAACAAAGTATATAATATATACACATACGTATGTACATATACATACACACTTACTGTACATACATTAAAAAAAAATCTTTTTTTCTTTTTCTTACATTGCCTTTTCCTGATAAAGAGCTTTTTTTCTCATGTCCCAAGCTTTTTCCAAGTAACAAGCCAGTCCAAAAGTTTCATACGTAAACAACCAACTCAAATTATGTGCATCATCATTATTAAGAAAACCTAAATCTGTTTTTATCTTACTGAACAAAATATTGCGCGGTTCACTGTAAAAAGGACAATAAAAAACAAAATGAAACTCATTTTCAGTGTCATTTAAACAACACATTGAACACACCCGCTCTTCTTCTTCCACTCTGACATACCGTCCAGTTTCGATCATAAGCGGTAAAATACCAGATCTCAGCTGGGCACATAAGGCTCTCTGTTTTTTTGATAAATTATAATTAACATAATTTTCAGTACCAAAATCATGTTTAATCATACGAAACGTACGCAGCTTTGGTTTAGTCCATATATCCTCAGCCCCATCGCACCTTATACTGAGTAAACACAGATTCTCTAAGTATAGCAATGTTGATTTTGCCGTTATTGAAAAATGCCTCACCAAACCCAAAGCTAAAACATAATGCATGCACATCTTGACCAACAACCATTAATTTGTTTATCCCACAGAAAAATCGTTCTTGCTAGCCGGTGGCGCTGCGCACGCGGCGACCCTACTGAGGGCAGCAGATGGTCTTTTGGAATCTGTACATATTGCAACAAATTTTATCTATTATAATATTGAAGTGTGCCTTTATTACTTTCAAACTAGTAATAATGTATTTCAATTCTGAAGTGTGCCTTTATTACTACTATCAAATTAGTAATGATGTTGTAATTTCCACTACTGCCTGATGTGAACCAAAGTGCCCTTCTGGGACATGTATTAAACTGATTGATTGATTGATTGATTGATTGTTTCCCTCCATATCAAGCAACCTATTCCACAGCTGAGCCATACATATTTTCCAGCGAGCCTCACCTGGTTCCCACCCCATGTCCCCTGCTATAGCTAACTTTGGTATAGTATATATTGTTTTGTATAATAATATAATATTGTATTGTTTTGTTGCTGTGTGGTGTGATCCAGGTTTGGAGGAGCTGTGTGATGGTCTGAGGTGGCAGACAGCAGGCCTGAAGGTCTTACATCTGAGAAACAACCAGATCACTGCCAGCGGCATGCTCCATCTGGCCAAGGCTCTGGTGAGGAACATCTACACAGACTAACACCACCCTTTAGCATAACACCATAGAATCACCTTTTTTGCTTAAACAGCTGCTTACATAGTGCAGGTACTGTAAGAAGACCGGCTGACATAGAAGTGTATACTTTTTAAACAAACTCACAACATTGTATGTGCGTAGTTTAAATAGGTTGACCATGCAAGATTTTATTATTGTTTCATTTTACCCATGTGGTATTTGGATGAATCTTTGTATCAATATTTTGGGGGCGTCTTGGTGTCTTGGTGTCTCAGTGCCTATTAAGGGGCATACCATGGAAACCTCCAGGGTTGAGATCTGGACCAAGACATCTCTCATGTCATCCCCATCTCTCATAGACGGATTATGACGTCACGGGCCCCTGGGCCTGCCCCCCTCACGGGCCCCCCCTCACAGCGCAAAAAAAAAAAAAAAAAAAAAAAAAAAAAAAAATTTTTGCCCCGATTTTTTTTATCCAGAATGCAACTCGGGCAAGTTATCAGATATCTGCACTGATTGCAAAGGATGGACACGCTTTTTCATGTGGTGACTTTGTGAAACAGTGTCTGAATGTGGCTGCGGATATATACTGTGTTCACTCCTGAGATTGCATCCCTGCAAATTGTCATGGCAAATTGTTTACAAAAGATGGACAATAAAGCTGCTTTTCAAAGTACCTTGAGGATTTTTCAAGTTGTGAATTAAGTCAAATTTCTCTCTTGATTACAAAGGTGGAAAATACAACTGTTTTTAACTGGGTGTTTACTGATTAAATGTTCAAGCTCCCCACAAATGCAGATGTTTTTTTTTAAATATATATAACCAATTGCAAATTATTACAATTACCAAACAGATAAAAAGTAGATTATTATATTGAAATGTTATTTTAGATTTAGAATGTTAATTTTCTATAAAACACAATACATTTTAATGTAATTCCACAACGTTTATTTTTGGCCCTCGGCCCTCCACCCAGATTGAGTTTTGGCCCTTCATGGGAAAGAATTTGGGCACCCCTGAGCTAGAGTCTCTTCGCAGGCCGCCTGCGAAGTGAGCTCAGGGGCCCATAAGCTAGAGTCTCAGCTGCGAAGTGAGCTCAGGGGGCCCATAAGCTAGAGTCTCAGCTGCGAAGTGAGCTCAGGGGCCCCATCAGTTAGAGTCTCTTCGCAGGCCGCCTGTGGTGGCCTGCGAAGAGACTCTAGCTCATGGGCCCCCTGAGCTCTCGGGCCCCTGGGCCTGGGCCCGGTAGGCCCGTTCAGTAATACAGCCCTGCCATCTCTCTCCTAAACTTTCTACTTTCTTGTCTTTAAAAAACAACAACTGTGTAGCAACATTTTGGATATCAGCATTAAAAAACTATACAACATTCTTCATTGACAGCTATTGAGAGTTACTTGGCCCTATCTTGCAGTGGTGTTGTCTACGTGATACGCAGGTATACGCAGTATACACACTGCGAAATGACTCAGATTTGCGTATGCACACTGGGAAATGCGCTATGATACCTATCGTTTTCAATTTCCATTCATAAAATTCACCCTGTGTGCTCTGTGTGTTACCCTACGACGTTCATACACAGCACCCAAGCCTTGCCTTTACCCACGCTTTTAAATAGGCGTCCTTTTTAGTCAATGAGGCTGTGTACACAGGGCGCCTCAACGTGAACCCTCCGTGTACCCACGCCTCGCCTGAGCTGCGCCGATTTTTACGTGAGTCTTTCAAGCCGACTAGGCGCGTGAAGGCAGACTTTTTCTGTCAAGCCATGAAAGAAAAACGCGACAATATCCGTGGGAAATGGCAAAGTCAACTGAATTTCAAAATAAAATGGTGTTACAGCGTTGAGCAGAGAGAGACAGAGAGAGAGATTGACGGGTGGCTATCACGTGGGGCTTTCTCCCCGTCGGTAAACAAATCTTCAGGAGAGAGAATAGCGACCGAAGAAGCAAGATGAAGCTGATAGCTGAAGCTATTCTGTAAATTTGGGGAGGAACAACAACAACAAAAAATGGGTCGAATCTCCGCCCACAGCCGGCCGAAACCACGCCCCCCCCTCAGAGTCAGTATACCCTCTGAAAAAAGGTAGACTACACCACTGCTATCTTGGTACAGGCGATATCCCCTATTTGCGCCGCTTGCGCACCTGTTTGCGTGCCTTAACGATACCAGTCCGCCTTGCGCAAGTGTCCAGGCCATTTAAATTTCAGTACTGTAATTGTAATTGAATTATAAATTTGAACAATCAGTTAGGCATATGTTGGTGCAAAAAGTAGTTTAATTACAGTAACTAGTTACCCCCTTACTGTTGACTTTACAGTCCTACTAACATGCATTCCTTTTGTCTGATTGGCACCATAAACTACCTTCCTGTCATGTGAGCGCGCGCGAGCACGCATGCACACACACACACACACACACACACACACACACACACACACACACAGAGACACACACACACACACACACACACACACACACACACACACACACACACACACACACACACACACACTCTCACTCTCTCTCTCTTCCCATCTCCTCCAGTGTTACCAAAAAGAGGAACAGTTTGATGAAATAATACATGTGTTAAGGAGGGGCGCTCCTGTGGCCATAATCATGATAATTAGGTGGTGTGGAATATGATGACAGGGAGAGCTGTTATTAACCTTTCTGATTTGTTCCTCTTTGTCCCCCTGGTGGTGTGGGATATGATGACAGGGAGAGCTGTTATTAACCTTTCTGCTTGGTGTGCTTTGTTCCTCTCTGTCCCCCTGGCTCACTGTGTGGTCTCTTAAAGCAGTGGTTCTCAAATGGGGGTCCGGGGACCTCCAGGGGTCCGTGGCACTTTGCAAGGGGGTCCGCGAAAAGTTTTCAGGAAAATAAAAATAAAAACTTTATTTTGTGTGTGCAAAAGCTTCATAGTTCAACGAAAATATGTTATGCTTTAAATCTAAAATGCTTCATGGATTACATTCTAATCTAACAAACCTATCAATTTAAAAGCCCAAAATCACAAATCAGAATGAGGGGGGGTCCCCGGTATCTTTTCTATCTTGCAAGGGGTCCTTGGCTGAAAAACATTTGAGAACTTCTGTCTTAAAGAACTAAGATGGCAGATGTGGACCAGTGCTATCAGAACTTAGCCCTGGTTGAAGACACAAACCGTGAGATCCAGCTCACTTTGGTTCTCAGTTCAGAATGATCATTTTGAATGATATTGTACATTTAATTACATTTTCTACGTACACGTATGAGGGGAGCATGTCAAGTAGGGCTCTCGTTTTATCTGCTTTGCATCCTTTCACAAAACATTGTTTTAAGCCAACATGTCGTGTGAGCCTTTACTGTGTTTTTTGGTGTGTGTGAGTGCACGTTTTGTTTTACCACATCACACCTCAAACTACTCAGTCCAACCCTCCCGCGGTTTACGTTTGACAAGCTTCAACCATGCTTGACTCTCACACACTCAACCATGCAGTCGCCTCTTTAATTGTCTGGTATTATCCCCCATGCATATCCATTTGGGCTGCTCTTCCTCCCTCTCCTCCCCTCTTCATTTGCAGGAGTTTCTCGCCATCCCGTCGGATGTGGCGGCGTCTCTGTGTGCCGAGACATAGAGCCAGCATTAGCGCTAGCACAGCGAGAGCAGGTGGTTGTGCGGTGGGGAGTGGGGGTGTTGTGTGTGTGTGTGTGTGTGTGTGTGGGGGGGGGGGGTGGGTCTCAAGTGTGTTTGTTGTCACCGCGGTACAAATGAACTCCTCCCCTGCGCTGCCTCACTTCAGAGCAGTGACCAGAGGAGTTGAACAAGGGTGGCGAGGCGAGGGGGCAACAGAGGAGTGGGTGGTGCGTTCCTCTCCACACTCCTGGGCAACATCGGCCCCTCGTGCCCACACACCCCCACATTTATATGCCAGCTAATCAAGCTTCAATGCTAATGTGCCTCCGGAGAGTCAGCTTCTGAACATTTAAAGTCAGATGAAACATTTTGAAAAGGAATAATAATGACCATATAATAACAGTAATAATCTGAGCTAAAATTGCTTAAAGTGGGCGGTGTCTGTCAGTCACGAAAGTGACGGAAGTGACATCATCAGCGAACTGGGTAGCGGTGTAAGTCATGCTTTGTGTCACGAAAGTGACGGAAGTGACATCATCAGCGAACTGGGTAGCGGTGTAAGTCATGTTTTGTGTCACGAAAGTGACGGAAGTGACGACATCAGTGAAGTGGGTAGCGGTGTAAGTCATGTTTTGTGTCACAAAAGTGATGGAAGTGACATCATCAATGAAGTGGGTAGCGGTGTAAGTCATGTTTTGTGTCACAAAGTGATGGAAGTGACATCATCAGTGAAGTGGGTAGCGGTGTAAGTCATGTTTTGTGTCACGAAAGTGACGGAAGTGACGACATCAGTGAAGTGGGTAGCGGTGTAAGTCATGTTTTGTGTCACGAAAGTGACGGAAGTGACGACATCAGTGAAGTGGGTAGCGGTGTAAGTCATGTTTTGTGTCACGAAAGTGATGGAAGTGACATCATCAGTGAAGTGGGTAGCGGTGTAAGTCAGGGTTTGGAAGAGACATCATCAGTGAAGTGGGTAGCGGTGTAAGTCATGTTTTGTGTAACAAAAGTGATGGAAGTGACATCATCAGTGAAGTGGGTAGCGGTGTAAGTCATGCTTTGTGTCACAAAAGTGATGGAAGTGACATCATCAGTGAAGTGGGTAGCGGTGTAAGTCATGTTTTGTGTAACAAAAGTGATGGAAGTGACATCATCAGTGAAGTGGGTAGCGGTGTAAGTCATGCTTTGTGTCACAAAAGTGATGGAAGTTACATCATCAGTGAAGTGGGTAGCGGTGTAAGTCATGTTTTGTGTCACGAAAGTGATGGAAGTGACATCATCAGTGAAGTGGGTAGCGGTGTAAGTCATGTTTTGTGTCACGAAAGTGATGGAAGTGACATCATCAGTGAAGTGGGTAGCGGTGTAAGTCATGTTTTGTGTCACAAAAGTGATGGAAGTGACATCATCAGTGAAGTGGGTAGCGGTGTAAGTCATGTTTTGTGTCACAAAAGTGATGGAAGTGACATCATCAGTGAAGTGGGTAGCGGTGTAAGTCATGCTTTGTGTCACGAAAGTGATGGAAGTGACATCATCAGTGAAGTGGGTAGCGGTGTAAGTCATGTTTTGTGTCACAAAAGTGATGGAAGTGACATCATCAGTGAAGTGGGTAGCGGTGTAAGTCATGTTTTGTGTCACAAAAGTGATGGAAGTGACATCATCAGTGAAGTGGGTAGCGGTGTAAGTCATGTTTTGTGTCACGAAAGTGATGGAAGTGACATCATCAGTGAAGTGGGTAGCGGTGTAAGTCATGTTTTGTGTCACAAAAGTGATGGAAGTGACATCATCAGTGAAGTGGGTAGCGGTGTAAGTCATGTTTTGTGTCACAAAAGTGATGGAAGTGACATCATCAGTGAAGTGGGTAGCGGTGTAAGTCATGTTTTGTGTCACAAAAGTGATGGAAGTGACATCATCAGTGAAGTGGGTAGCGGTGTAAGTCATGTTTTGTGTCACGAAAGTGATGGAAGTGACATCATCAGTGAAGTGGGTAGCGGTGTAAGTCATGCTTTGTGTCACGAAAGTTATGGAAGTGACATCATCACTTCCTGGGCAAAAGTTGGCACGGAAATGACACAATTGCACAATTGCTCAACTGTAATGCCACTCGGGCAGTTGTGATGTCATGAGTGATGTCACTCGAGCAACTCTGAATACTATAATTGGAGAGCCGCTGGTCACTCGAGCAACTCTGAATACTATAATTGGAGAGCCGCTGGTACACAGTTGCGCGCACATTTGCCCAACTGTGATGTCACTCGGGCAGTTGTGATGTCATCAGTGATGTTACTCGAGCAACTGTGATTGAAGGGCCGATGGCACACATTTGCACAACTGGGATGTCACGGGCACTCTCCAGAGTCTCCACCCACACACAAGATTTCTAGTGTAATGATTGATTGATTGATTGATTTTATTTAAATGTCATGCACTCTAGGTGCCCAACCCCCATGGGTTTACAAGACATATACACAATAAAACATCACACAATGGTACATTAAAATACAAGTGACAGGACAGCAATGAGCAGGACAGGAATATAAAACAATACATCAGTAATCATAGCTGCTGCGCAGCAATGGGTCGTAGCCGGGCACTGATGACATCATCAGTGATGTCACAATGCACAATTGCTCAAGTGACATCACTGACGACATCACTTATGACACCATCATAAGTGTGTGTGTGGGGGTTTTTTTCCCCCAGGATGGCGAGGGCATGTCCCCCCCTCCTTTCCCCATGATGGCGAAGGCATCGATGCTCTTTAGGACATGGGGTAGAATGCAAAATTATGTCAAAAATTACGTTTTTGTGACACAATTCTGAGATTTTGCACACTTCAACTACTGTGAGAGCAAAATCTTTTCCGTGAAGCTTTATTTAGCAAACATTTGCAGTAGCTGTTTACAGTAACATTTACAGTAGAATATTTTGATGCACTGTGCGCTCAATTTTTCATCAATCGGAAATCTGTTATAAGAATAAGAATAATACGAATCTGGACAAAAACAATAGGTTTCCCAGCATTCGCTGTGAATACCTAATAAAAACTCAAAATATTAATACAAAAATCTAAATATCAAGTATACCCACTTGCAGCATCAATAGTATTTGGACCCAGTTAAGCGTTGTGATGTGACCCTCTAAACCAGTGTTTCCTAACCAGGGGTACGTCTACCCCTAGGTGTACTTGAGCAGCTCAAGGGGTACATGGAAAGATTGAGGATCGCAATTTACACCTCAAACTACTCATTCCAACCCTCCCGCGGTTTACGTTTGACAGGCTTCAACCATGCATGTGTCAACTGTTACACTACTCCGTGATAAGGTCACGTTCTCGCATATCAAAACTGTGCGCCATCCAACTAAGTGTGGCAAACATGAATAAATGGCTCTAACGTCCAGTTGCTGTCACTCCGGATCCAGGTTTATGGGAGCAAAAAAATAGGTCAACCCCAAACAAACACAGCCAATTCAGTGACAAAGATATGATGTATGGATTTACTTAGCTGAGATGACCCTATGTGAAACCGTGTTCTTAAAATGTACCTGTAGGCCTAATTCTTTATACTAAAAGAAGTGTTGTTATTTATTGGTTATTATGCATTGATTGTCTGTCTGGCCCAGTTGAGACCAAATTGGTCCCCATGTGGCCCATGATTTTGACACGTCTGAACCATGTTTTGCAGCCAGTGCTGAAGGTGTTGGAGGTGTTGGATTTGGGAGAGAACATGGTGGGGAACGAGGGCATCCAAACCATCAGGGAAGGTCTGATGGTGAACCGCTCCCTGCTGCAGCTGGGCCTGGCCCATGCTCACATCACTTGTGAAGGTACAACAACCTACAGCTTATCTATTCAAAACTGACTCACCTGTGAAGGTACAACAACCCACCTACAGTTTATATACTGTATTCACAACTAACTCACCTGTGAAGGTACAACAACCCACCTGCAGCTTATATACTGTATTCACAACTAACTCACCTGTGAAGGTACAACAACCCACCTACAGCTTATATACTGTATTCACAACTAACTCACATGTGAAGGTACAACAACCCACCTACAGCTTATCTACTGTATTCACAACTAACTCACCTGTGAAGGTACAACAACCCACCTACAGCTTATATACTGTATTCACAACTAACTCACCTGTGAAGGTACAACAACCCACCTACAGCTTGTATACTGTATTCACAACTAACTCACCTGTGAAGGTACAACAACCCACCTACAGCTTATATACTGTATTCACAACTAACTCACCTGTGAAGGTACAACAACCCACCTGCAGCTTATATACTGTATTCACAACTAACTCACCTGTGAAGGTACAACAACCCACCTACAGCTTATATACTGTATTCACAACTAACTCACCTGTGAAGGTACAACAACCCACCTACAGCTTATATACTGTATTCACAACTAACTCACCTGTGAAGGTACAACAACCCACCTGCAGCTTATCTACTGTATTCACAACTAACTCACCTGTGAAGGTACAACAACCCACCTACAGCTTATATACTGTATTCACAACTAACTCACCTGTGAAGGTACAACAACCCACCTACAGCTTGTATACTGTATTCACAACTAACTCACCTGTGAAGGTACAACAACCCACCTACAGCTTATCTACTGTATTCACAACTAACTCACCTGTGAAGGTACAACAACCCACCTACAGCTTATATACTGTATTCACAACTAACTCACCTGTGAAGGTACAACAACCCACCTGCAGCTTATATACTGTATTCACAACTAACTCACCTGTGAAGGTACAACAACCCACCTACAGCTTATCTACTGTATTCACAACTAACTCACCTGTGAAGGTACAACAACCCACCTACAGCTTATATACTGTATTCACAACTAACTCACCTGTGAAGGTACAACAACCCACCTACAGCTTATCTACTGTATTCACAACTAACTCACCTGTGAAGGTACAACAACCCACCTACAGCTTATATACTGTATTCACAACTAACTCACCTGTGAAGGTACAACAACCCACCTACAGCTTATATACTGTATTCACAACTAACTCACCTGTGAAGGTACAACAACCCACCTGCAGCTTATATACTGTATTCACAACTAACTCACCTGTGAAGGTACAACAACCCACCTACAGCTTGTATACTGTATTCACAACTAACTCACCTGTGAAGGTACAACAACCCACCTGCAGCTTATATACTGTATTCACAACTAACTCACCTGTGAAGGTACAACAACCCACCTACAGCTTGTATACTGTATTCACAACTAACTCACCTGTGAAGGTACAACAACCCACCTGCAGCTTATATACTGTATTCACAACTAACTCACCTGTGAAGGTACAACAACCCACCTACAGCTTATATACTGTATTCACAACTAACTCACCTGTGAAGGTACAACAACCCACCTACAGCTTATATACTGTATTCACAACTAACTCACCTGTGAAGGTACAACAACCCACCTGCAGCTTATCTACTGTATTCACAACTAACTCACCTGTGAAGGTACAACAACCCACCTACAGCTTATATACTGTATTCACAACTAACTCACCTGTGAAGGTACAACAACCCACCTACAGCTTGTATACTGTATTCACAACTAACTCACCTGTGAAGGTACAACAACCCACCTACAGCTTATCTACTGTATTCACAACTAACTCACCTGTGAAGGTACAACAACCCACCTGCAGCTTATATACTGTATTCACAACTAACTCACCTGTGAAGGTACAACAACCCACCTACAGCTTATCTACTGTATTCACAACTAACTCACCTGTGAAGGTACAACAACCCACCTACAGCTTATATACTGTATTCACAACTAACTCACCTGTGAAGGTACAACAACCCACCTACAGCTTATCTACTGTATTCACAACTAACTCACCTGTGAAGGTACAACAACCCACCTACAGCTTATATACTGTATTCACAACTAACTCACCTGTGAAGGTACAACAACCCACCTACAGCTTATATACTGTATTCACAACTAACTCACCTGTGAAGGTACAACAACCCACCTGCAGCTTATATACTGTATTCACAACTAACTCACCTGTGAAGGTACAACAACCCACCTACAGCTTGTATACTGTATTCACAACTAACTCACCTGTGAAGGTACAACAACCCACCTGCAGCTTATATACTGTATTCACAACTAACTCACCTGTGAAGGTACAACAACCCACCTACAGCTTATCTACTGTATTCACAACTAACTCACCTGTGAAGGTACAACAACCCACCTACAGCTTATATACTGTATTCACAACTAACTCACCTGTGAAGGTACAACAACCCACCTACAGCTTATATACTGTATTCACAACTAACTCACCTGTGAAGGTACAACAACCCACCTACAGCTTATCTACTGTATTCACAACTAACTCACCTGTGAAGGTACAACAACCCACCTACAGCTTATATACTGTATTCACAACTAACTCACCTGTGAAGGTACAACAACCCACCTACAGCTTATATACTGTATTCACAACTAACTCACCTGTGAAGGTACAACAACCCACCTGCAGCTTATATACTGTATTCACAACTAACTCACCTGTGAAGGTACAACAACCCACCTACAGCTTGTATACTGTATTCACAACTAACTCACCTGTGAAGGTACAACAACCCACCTGCAGCTTATATACTGTATTCACAACTAACTCACCTGTGAAGGTACAACAACCCACCTACAGCTTATATACTGTATTCACAACTAACTCACCTGTGAAGGTACAACAACCCACCTACAGCTTATATACTGTATTCACAACTAACTCACCTGTGAAGGTACAACAACCCACCTACAGCTTGTATACTGTATTCACAACTAACTCACCTGTGAAGGTACAACAACCCACCTGCAGCTTATATACTGTATTCACAACTAACTCACCTGTGAAGGTACAACAACCCACCTACAGCTTATCTACTGTATTCACAACTAACTCACCTGTGAAGGTACAACAACCCACCTACAGCTTATCTACTGTATTCACAACTAACTCACCTGTGAAGGTACAACAACCCACCTACAGCTTATATACTGTATTCACAACTAACTCACCTGTGAAGGTACAACAACCCACCTACAGCTTATATACTGTATTCACAACTAACTCACCTGTGAAGGTACAACAACCCACCTACAGCTTGTATACTGTATTCACAACTAACTCACCTGTGAAGGTACAACAACCCACCTGCAGCTTATATACTGTATTCACAACTAACTCACCTGTGAAAGTACAACAACCCACCTACAGCTTATATACTGTATTCACAACTAACTCACCTGTGAAGGTACAACAACCCACCTACAGCTTGTATACTGTATTCACAACTAACTCACCTGTGAAGGTACAACAACCCACCTGCAGCTTATATACTGTATTCACAACTAACTCACCTGTGAAGGTACAACAACCCACCTACAGCTTATATACTGTATTCACAACTAACTCACCTGTGAAGGTACAACAACCCACCTACAGCTTGTATACTGTATTCACAACTAACTCACCTGTGAAGGTACAACAACCCACCTACAGCTTATATACTGTATTCACAACTAACTCACCTGTGAAAGTACAACAACCCACCTACAGCTTGTATACTGTATTCACAACTAACTCACCTGTGAAGGTACAACAACCCACCTACAGCTTATATACTGTATTCACAACTAACTCACCTGTGAAAGTACAACAACCCACCTACAGCTTATATACTGTATTCACAACTAACTCACCTGTGAAGGTACAACAACCCACCTACAGCTTATATACTGTATTCACAACTAACTCACCTGTGAAGGTACAACAACCCACCTGCAGCTTATCTACTGTATTCACAACTAACTCACCTGTGAAGGTACAACAACCCACCTGCAGCTTATCTATTCACAACTGACTCACCTGTGAAGGTACAACAACCCACCTACAGCTTATCTACTGTATTCACAACTAACTCACCTGTGAAGGTACAACAACCCACCTACAGCTTATCTACTGTATTCACAACTAACTCACCTGTGAAGGTACAACAACCCACCTACAGCTTATATACTGTATTCACAACTAACTCACCTGTGAAGGTACAACAACCCACCTACAGCTTATATACTGTATTCACAACTAACTCACCTGTGAAGGTACAACAACCCACCTACAGCTTATATACTGTATTCACAACTAACTCACCTGTGAAGGTACAACAACCCACCTACAGCTTGTATACTGTATTCACAACTAACTCACCTGTGAAGGTACAACAACCCACCTACAGCTTATATACTGTATTCACAACTAACTCACCTGTGAAGGTACAACAACCCACCTGCAGCTTATATACTGTATTCACAACTAACTCACCTGTGAAGGTACAACAACCCACCTACAGCTTGTATACTGTATTCACAACTAACTCACATGTGAAGGTACAACAACCCACCTACAGCTTATATACTGTATTCACAACTAACTCACCTGTGAAGGTACAACAACCCACCTGCAGCTTATCTATTCACAACTGACTCACACTACAGCTTATGTACAGGGCTCACAACTAACTTTAACTTTTTCAGTTGGTCGCACAGCACATGATAGGTCGCACCATTTTTGTTTAGTTTTGTGTTTTGTGAGGGGGGTATTCTTGTATAGTCTTATATTGCCAATAGGCTAATAAAGGATCCCATTACCTGGATGACTGGAGAATGATCTAATGTACTCCATTTTAAGTGCCGCATTTGTCAAACAAATAACTAGCCTGTGTCCATACTAAATCAAGTACTTTGTGTCAAAGATAACAGCACTTGATTAAAAATAGATAAACTTAACAAATTCCCAACAGAATTTACTTTATTGAAAAGCTATAAATAAAAAAGGCATTTTCCTGATACACATCCAGGCTTAGGGAGTACTGGCTGAAGAGCCTGTATGTATCAGTGTAATTGTACATTTGTCTTGTGTCTAGGGTTGCCAACTTCTTGAAATGGAAATAAGGAACGGGGGCGGTCCGGGGGAGGGGGGTGTATACATATGTGGACCTATAACAATTTCTTTTTTCATTAATACTCCTGTCAAAGATGTGTATGTCAGGGCTCATTCTCCTGTAAAAGACATTTATGCTATGGTTAATCCTCCTGTCGAAGACAATAAAGGATAGCTTACTTGCTTAACTTAGGTAAGTTAGTTAGTTGGCCACTGACCTTCCAAAAATAATGAGTGTCCTCTCACTGATAAAGGCGCAGTGGCATTGGCTGAGTTCCTTGCGGAGAGCCATCAGATTGAGCGTCTGGACATCCGTCAGAACCAGGTGAAGGTTGGTGGCCTGATGGCCTTGTGTCTGGCCCTGAAGATCAACCAGTCTCTGGCCAGTCTGGATCTCGACCACACACCCCAACATGAGCATGTAAGTCCAGCAAGCACGTACACACAGAGATGGGAAGTAACTAAACACAAATGCTTTGTTAGTGTACTTAAGTAGGATTTTCAGGTATCTGGACATTACTGAGCATTTATTTTTCTGACAACTTTTTACTTTTACTCCCTACATTTTAACACAAATATCTGCACTTTCTACTCCTCACATTTTCCTCACAAAACAGGCTAGTTACTTACTGAAGCCCCTTCTAAACATGAAGTCTGTACCATGCCCGTTGAATCAGGTCCGGCTATTTGCCGTTTTTTTTTTTACCCTTCTAGACACGACTCAATAAACCTGTGAATCTGTTTTCAAACGTGGGGGGGGGGGGGGGGTTGTTATTGCTTCTGCAATATTTCCTCACACGTACTCGGCAACGCAGAAAAACTATGAAGAAAGTGGAAAAGGATATACGTGTAAGCAGAAGAAGATACGAAGCAGCTACACGTCGTGCACAAGCATCCCAATGGAGAAAGATTGTTTCACATTACATCCACTGCAGCGTGAGAGAGCGATGCGTGAGAGAGCGATGTGGATGTGAGGGAGGCCAGGTGGGAAGATGCACTGAAGAACTTTGACCACGTGGAATGAAAGCGTTGTTTTCACATGTCCATTCCTCGACATTGCCTTGATGAAAAACTGCTTAAAACGTGTGTGGGCATTGGGCAATAACACGACAGTGGAGAGGGGAGTGTGTAAGCGGCTTCACTCATCTGATCTGCCACCTGGCACCGCTGCATCAGGCTGATGATCAAAACGAATATAGCCTACTAAATGCTGTTCATGAGTTTTCTCGTTTAATTAATCGAAATGCGTGAACGATTAATTAATATAGCCTAAGTGAACATCAATAACAGGCACTTATCACCCAATAGGCCTTTTTTTCACAGCTGCCATTTTGTGTCTAAAAGGCAGGGTAAACACAGGTGCAACCAACTCACTAATTAGGGCTCCAGCACTGGAACACCTAAAGGGACTGGAAGTTGGAAACCCTAATTAATGTTTTGGTGCACCTGTGCTACTTCCTTCCTTTTAAACACAAAATGGCTGCTGTGAAAAGGGCCTATAGCCTAATGAGCAGTGTCGTCTCCTTGTTAAATTTTCAAACTGGGAGATGGAGGAAAAGTAACGATTCAACTTTTAGGCTACATGTTTACTCACCAATTTGGCTGTCTTCCAAATAATCCAGCCACGTAACTACGTCCGATCATGAAATTATTCAATAGAGCAGCGCAGGAATGAGTGTGGAAGTAGTGCTTGGGTTCGTCAGCGGAAAAGTGAACAGGGTTTTAGAATGGGGATTTCACCTAAATGCATAAAATAAGGTATTTCGTGTAGTGTATGGGAGCGCGAATTTGGGTTCAGCAGGATAATCTTCACAAACGTGAATAACTTTTATGACTTTTGGAACGTATGCAGGGGGTTTTAAATGTGACGCTTCACAAGGCATAACAGTGATTAACGTTCGTGAAGATTTTTATTTTATTTTTTATTTAACCTTTATTTAACCAGGTCGGTCCCATTGAGATACAAAGACCTCTTTTTCAAGGGAAGCCTGGTCAGCATAAAAGAGATAAAGTTACAACATTAAAACAGACAAACAGCAATGCACAAACATGCAATAAAACAGGCAAAAGCAGTTCGAACGTTCATAAAAAACGTGCAAATACGAAAATAATCTACTTCTACAGTATGTCTCATTATCCTGCTGAACCCAAATTCGCGCTCCCATAAACTTTTGTTAACCACAGACCTTATTTGATGCATTTAAGTGAAATCTCCATTCTAAAAGGGCATAGACTTTTCCCCTGATGAACCAACATGGCGAAGATTAAGCCTACACAATACATCATCCGTGCACTACTCTATAGCACAGGGACATGAATGGTTTGTATGTGCCATTTAACCACCCGCCTGATATGATCCGCTCTCACGGGAGTGCGCCCACAACCGAGAATTGGTGCTAAACATGCAGCCCATTCGAGTAAGGTCTGGTTATGACTGCATGTTCAGAAACAGCTTTAGTTACTAGTTATGACAAACAAAAACAACGTAACATGTGTCTGTCTCTCTGGTCTGGTGCTTTCACAAATGTGAAAAACCATATCACACAAATTATGAATCAAAGTATAGTCTTTATACATCTTAAAACATGTTTGGAGGGGATCATTTAAGTTGAATAGTCTTCCAAATATATGACGTGATTTTCAGGTAGCTTTGCACAGAAACAGCCGTTAGAAATACTTTTTTAATTTAATACTTTATGACATTTCATAAAGCCTGTACTTTTTTGCTTTTACTTGAGTAAACAAGTTGAATCAATACTTCTACTTTTACCAGTCTTTTCTTTACATGAGTAACTGTACTTCTACTTAAGTAAAGAATGTGTGTACTTTTCACATCTGTGCTTACACACTGGCTCTGCTCCTGATTCACTGGATTGTAGATATTATTTTCTCTCCAAATTGATTTGAGCCTTTGATGCAAGGACTGAGGGACACGTGATGTGACACTCAGTGCCCACTTTATGTGCCCACGGGCGGCACGGTGGCTCAGTGGTTAGTACTGTTGCCTCACAGCAAGAAGGTTCCGGGTTCGAACCCCGATCCGTCCCAGGTCCTTTCTGTGTGGAGTTTGCATGTTCTCCCTGTGTTCGCGTGGGTTTACTCCGGGCGCTCCGGTTTCCTCCCACCATCAAAGACATGTATGTTAGGGTTAATACTCCTGTCAGTGCCTCTGACCAAGGCACTGGCAAAAGAACTGGAGTTGGTCCCCGGGCGCTGCACTGCGGCTGCCCACTGCTCCTAGTTCTAGGAAGGTTCCTAGTAGAGGATCGGTCAAATGCAGAGGATGAATTTCCCCATGGGGATAAATAAAGGATAACTTAACTTAACTTAACTTAACTTAACTTAACTTAACTTAACTTAACTTAATTAGCTACAGTAGCTACCTATATATGCCAATAGCTCATCCAGACAGCGAGTCAGGTATAAATAACACATCAGTATGCAGCATGCACACAGGCTGGAGAGGTTTGGTTACTATTCAATTAAGCATTAGGACCAGCTGCTGATTTACACTAAATGAATGTGGTATGGTGCCTTCTGGGATTCTCTCCACTTTAGTGTCTGGACTTTACTGAGAATGCTGCCATAACCAAAAACCATCCAGTCATTTAGGAGATTTTAGAGGAAAATGCTGAAACCGATTAAACCTGACAACAGTGATGTGCAATAGAGCCAGTGCTGTAATCAAGTCACTATATCTCCAGTCTGACTCCAGTCCCCGTTAGCTGGGTCCGAGTCCGTGTCCAGAGTTACTGAACGTGAGTGTGAATCCACAGGTAGGTGGAACACACACGTGTCTGCCCTTGTACAATATGGAATAATGCCACGCTATTAATATAGCTACAGTATCAGTATCTTATGCCAAATTATTAGGGCCTGTTACAAAAACAACAACAACAAAAACAGTCTTTATTCATTAACAAGTCTGAGTCCTCGTCTCCATCTTCCGAGTCCGAATGCATGAATGCCAAGTCCAGGTCCGAGTCATCAGAGGTCAAGTCCAAGTGGAGTCACGAGTCCTGAAAATGAGTCCAGGACTCACGCTCGGGTCAGAGTCCTGGAGTACTACAACACTGAATAGAGCACGTGAATCTGTATGGAAATATATACAGCTAAATAGCTATATTGTAGATTGGGACTTTAATCCCCATCTAACTAAAACACATAGAAAATGGTAAAAGTACTGTAAGCATCTTCCATTGTTCATGTCGGAATCTGCGATGAATGTAAAGGTATTACTTGTAGTTTGGAATTATTTAGAACTCATCTATTGTGTCTCAGCTCTGCATGCATTCAAATGAGTGTTAAAGCTTTCACACAAATGATCCTTCTAATTAAGAATTGAAGTTTATTGGTGGCTGGAGGATCACTTATCCTTAACATGGTGTCTTTTGTGATACACTGCGAGTCTGTGCTGTGGTCACAGATGTGTCACTTGCAGACACAAATAAGTCATTTGTTAGACTTAATATTCTATATACCTTCCATCGCTGCCGAGGCCCGAGGAGAACCATGCCATAACTTTAATACATGGCCCTGCTGGAATCACAAAATAATTACCCACACTTGCCATCTGTTTGTCATGATTTTATCTCTGCTAACCTATTTGCATATTAAAGCATTAATTAAAATCTCCAAGGAACGGAATGCTTACTTTCAAATTAACTCTGAAGGCGATCCGTGTGCCGCTTCCAAAGTTGTTTTCTTTTCGTTAGCAGTTAGCAGTGATGCTCTTTCTGTTTGTCTGCTCATTGTTTACACCATTAAGTCTGATTTTTATGAAATGTCTCCTCTGGCTAAAAGTCGAAGAAGAAGAAGAAGAAGAAGCAGCACGGCGTTCTGCGAATGTGTGTCATTAAAGTGGGACTTCTTCCTCACTCTGCACCAAAGCCTCCATATTGGCGGCTCTGTGTTCACGCTCCTCTAA
>NC_139625.1:85030748-85060748 GCF_964638095.1 Poromitra crassiceps | reverse complement strand
CTGAACTCCAGTCTGAAGCCGCTTTAACTTAAGACTGCTCGCCGGGACCAAATATGACGGCAGCCAATGTTTCACCTAGGAATAAAAATCTCGCGACCCCGACGTGACGTCAGCTGCAAGACATCTATATTAAACTGTCCAGTTTTGGAAAATCTTTCTCTCTTTTCCTCTGAGCTTCACTTTTCATTATTCTGTCTTGAGTCGACTCCAAATAAAGACCAAACTGAACTACAATTCAGCTTGGAACTGATTTCGTGCACTTCTCTTCTCTTGATATTTGAACTTCCTGTGGAAGGTAATTTACCTTTATGTTTTGAGGACGCAATCAGATTTTTTTTTTTTTTTTTACAGAAACCAGAACTGTCCTGAAGTTACCTACAGCTTTCGGTGACTTCTCCTAGTCACATGTTTAGGGCCTATTTTAATCCACAACACATGCAGACTGGAGGAGGCGGGGATCGAACCACCGACATCTTTTATCCAAAGCAATTCCGTGAAAAGCGTCTATAGGAAATGTCTGGACTTTGAGTGATTTAATTGTGATGTTCGGGAGTGAGAAAAACACAGTCAGACCCAGTCACATTTCAGTGAAAAGCATTGTGTTTGCATGGACGTGTGGAGAGAGCACTATGGGCAAGCTGCATGCAGGACGCTATCTGATGGAGGGTGGATTCTTCTTTGAAGGGTTCCTGGGTACGTTTTGGGCACTCTTGCTGTCACGGTCAGTCCCAGTGGGTGGGTAGGTGACAGGCCAGCCTGACCATGCATGTAGTCGGCACTCAGGTTTCAGCTGGCACCATGATGGCCTTGCTGCTCTTGGGAATACGCTACGTAGGCAGACAACCAGCTCCCACGCCTCAGAGGGCTTAGACCCGGGTTCAGACCATAGGGCCATATGAAATCCCTTTGATTTTTCACAAATCCTGTTTGATTTTCCCCGCCAATTCAGTTTATTTTAAATTTTTTGTTTAAATTTTTTTCATCTTATCATTTTAATTCAGGGGTTAGGATCGATATTTTCTTTAATCTTATGATAACTTGGCTCTCTCAGACAGCCTCTTTGACATGTTTCTCAAAGTGAAAACCACAAATTGTGAGGTGATGTACAGTAAGGGTCCCACACAAGATCAATCCCTCTCTCAAAACACCCAAATCAAAAATTGAATCATTTCTCTAGTCCTATTCTACAATTATGAAATCATCAATACTATAATAATTAGATCTACTTTTGATTTTGATAAGTAGGCCTACTTTTATCAATTTCAGATAAATTATGGGAAATTCTGCAATATTCCAAGTGCATGCACAAATGACATCACTGGTTCACAATCGACCTCAAATCAACTCTCAATAACGGTAAAACTAAATGAATGCCTGCAAAACTGTTTACAGTATTGGGATATATGTGTGAGATTATGTGCAGTGTATATCTAGTGTGATGTGGGAGGCTGTGTAGCCATTGTGCAGCATTGCAAGTTCGGCCATTAATCGGCACTAATTACCTAATTAAAAAATCGTGCTCCGTTAGGTCACCCGCAGGGGTGCTCTTTACACTTACTGAAATATTCTGTGTGACCGCACGTAAAATGGCTTAGCTGTGGCCGTCGGCCGAACACAATTCTGCTCATTCAGACTTTGCATTCTTAGGATAACTGCACCTGAATTGTTTAAAGCTACAAAAATCCTATTGTATATTCACTAAATTCAACACGTCCACATACCGGAATGACAGTATGAGTCGATTTCCAATGGCTCATACAGTGACATATGTGAGCAAAATTGTGCGTGCACCTGATACGGCTCACATTAGTTAATTTGAAATGCGTCACGTCGGATAATTAAAAAAAAACAGCTTGATTAAGTTTAGGCAACTAAAACAACTTGGTTAAGTTTAGGCAACTAAAACAACTTGGTAAAGTTTATGCAACTAAAACAACTTGGTAAAGTTTAGGCAACTGAAACAACTTGGTAAAGTTTATGCAACTAAAACAACTTGGTAAAGTTTATGCAACTAAAACAACTTGGTAAAGTTTATGCAACTAAAACAACTTGGTTAAGGTTAGGCAACTAAAACAACTTGGTTAAGGTTAGGCAACTAAAACAACTTGGTAAAGTTTATGCAACTAAAACAACTTGGTTAAGGTTAGGCAACTAAAACAACTTGGTAAAGTTTATGCAACTAAAACAACTTGGTTAAGGTTAGGCAACTAAAACAACTTGGTTAAGGTTAGGCAACTAAAACAACTTGGTTAAGGTTAGGCAACTAAAACAACTTGGTTAAGGTTAGGCAACTAAAACAACTTAGTTAAGGTTAGGCAACTAAAACAACTTGGTTAAGGTTAGGCAACTAAAACAACTTGGTTAAGGTTAGGCAACTAAAACAACTTGGTTAAGGTTAGGCAACTAAAACAACTTGGTTAAGGTTAGGCAACTAAAACTACTTAGTTAAGGTTAGGCAACTAAAACAACTTGGTTAAGGTTAGGCAACTAAAACAACTTGGTTAAGGTTAGGCAACTAAAACAACTTGGTTAAGGTTAGGCAACTAATACAACTTGGTTAAGGTTAGGCAACTAAAACAACTTGGTTAAGGTTAGGCAACTAAAAGAACTTGGTTAAGGTTAGGCAACAAAAACAACTTGGTTAAGGTTAGGCAACTAAAAGAACTTGGTTAAGGTTAGGCAACTAAAACAACTTGGTTAAGGTTAGGCAACTAAAACAACTTGGTTAAGGTTAGGCAACTAAAACAACTTGGTTAAGATTAGGCAACTAAGACAACTTGGTTAAGGTTAGGCAACTAAAACAACTTGGTTAAGGTTAGGCAACTAAAACAACTTGGTTAAGATTAGGCAACTAAAACAACTTGGTTAAGGTTAGGCAACTAAAACAACTTGGTTAAGGTTAGGCAACTAAAACAACTTGGTTAAGGTTAGGCAACTAAAACAACTTGGTTAAGGTTAGGCAACTAAAACAACTTGGTTAAGGTTAGGCAACTAAAACAACTTGGTTAAGGTTAGGCAACTAAAACAACTTGGTTAAGGTTAGGCAACTAAAACAACTTGGTTAAGGTTAGGCAACTAAAACAACTTGGTTAAGGTTAGGCAACTAAAACAACTTGGTAAAGTTTAGGCAACTAAAACAACTTGGTTAAGATTAGGCAACTAAAACAACTTGGTTAAGGTTAGGCAACTAAAACAACTTGGTTAAGGTTAGGCAACTAAAACCTTGCCACTAGGGGTCGCCACTACTTTGGTTACAGCTCCTGACGACGTAGGCACTGCACGCATGCACTTACTCACATGACCACAAGAGGTCACATTCATAAACATCGTCCGTTTTACCCACTTTGAAAATCAATCATTGTTGTCGTGTTCCATGTGAAGATGGGCTCCATGTCATGCTGATGTTCCATGTGAAGATGGGCTCCATGTCATGCTGATGTTCCATGTGAGGATGGGCTCCATGTCATGCTGATGTTCCATGTGAAGATGGGCTCCATGTCATGCTGATGTTCCATGTGAAGATGGGCTCCATGTCATGCTGATGTTCCATGTGAGGATGGGCTCCATGTCATGCTGATGTTCCATGTGAGGATGGGCTCCATGTGATGCTGATGTTCCATGTGAGGATGGGCTCCATGTCATGCTGATGTTCCATGTGAGGATGGGCTCCATGTCATGCTGATGTTCCATGTGAGGATGGGCTCCATGTCATGCTGATGTTCCATGTGAAGATGGGCTCCATGTCATGCTGATGTTCCATGTGAAGATGGGCTCCATGTCATGCTGATGTTCCATGTGAAGATGGGCTCCATGTCATGCTGATGTTCCATGTGAAGATGGGCTCCATGTCATGCTGATGTTCCATGTGAGGATGGGCTCCATGTCATGCTGATGTTCCATGTGAAGATGGGCTCCATGTCATGCTGATGTTCCATGTGAGGATGGGCTCCATGTCATGCTGATGTTCCATGTGAGGATGGGCTCCATGTCATGCTGATGTTCCATGTGAGGATGGGCTCCATGTGATGCTGATGTTCCCTGTGAGGATGGGCTCCATGTCATGCTGATGTTCCCTGTGAAGATGGGCTGGCTAAATGACAACATGTATTGGAGAAAGACTTGACCTTTGACTCCTGAAACCTCTGAAAGGGACAAAGCAGGATGAGGCTCTCCAGCAGATTGTCTCTCTGCAAACACAGCAGCAGCAGCAGCAACACCCTCCTCGCTGCACTCCTCATGTATTTTCAGGCAAAAACAGCCATATTTGCCAGCTGTGTAATTTACTGCGGCTCTCATTTGCATATTAAAGCCTTAATTAGCCCCTCTGAGCGTGTGTGTGTGTGTGTGTGTGTGTGTGAGCGTGTGTGTGTGTGTGTGTGTGTGTGTGTGTGTGTGTGTGTGAGAGCGTGTGTGTGTGTGTGTGTGTGTGTGTGTGTGTGTGTGTGTGAGCGTGTGTGTGTGAGCGTGTGTGTGTGTGTGTGTGTGTGTGTGTGTGAGCGTGTGTGTGTGAGCGTGTGTGTGTGTGTGTGTGAGCGTGTGTGTGTGTGTTTGGGGGTGAGGGGTTGGGGAGGGGGTTGTAGTGTAATCATTGGCCGTGTAGTCGGGGGAGTAGGGGGGGATCAGTGTTTTGGGGTCTAGAGGGGGGCGGACGGGTAGGGGGGGGCGGAGTCATTTCCCTCAACATATTCTCTTGAAACGTTCACATGATATCTTAGGAAAACAGTTTTCCTTCAGTGTTGTGCATAAGACTCTCCAATGCTTTCAGCATGGATGATGCCATGTTTTCTGCTTGTATTTAGGCAAGTAAAACAACTTTTTACAGGCAGCCGAATTACATTCAAGGCTTCCTCCTTTTCAAAACACCCACTCTCTGTAATTGGATGGATGAATTAGATTATTAGATTAGATTAAATGTGACCTGCGTCTTGTGATTTTATGATAATATTTAGATTTTAGCTGTTTTGGGGTTTCACCAGTTTTTAGTAGCTTTGACTTTCATTCATTGTAAAAAAATATTGTGAAATCGAACGCTAAATCTCGTTTTGAAGCTCAGAAGGTAGCGTGACAAGCAGCTTACTTTGTTATACTTTGAGTCCTGCAGTCCACAAAGCTATCGTCCTAGAGCTGCCTCATGTTAATGTAATCAACCGACATCACGACAAATTTACGGAAAAAAAAGTAGGTCAAAGTTAGTTAAAAAGAGCATCAAAGCCGCGGTATGCGCTGTTGGGCGCAGGGATCCCGTCGAAGGCGGGTGGGGGCCCCGCGAACTGCACCACATAGCCCCTCTGGATGGTGCGAAGCAACCATGGGGTAGGGGCGCACAGCCGCTTCCAAGTAGAGATCCTGCTGGGGCTGTCTGGCTCTCGGTCTGGCTCTCCTTGGCTGGGGCCCGTTGCCCTTGCGTCTGCGTATGCGAGGGCCAGCTCGGCAAGCTACAGGGCGGGCAAGGATTGGATTTTGCTCTGTATCATCTCCACTCCCACTGCAGAATATAGAGTTGCCTTTCTCATATAGTTTGTGTACTTCCGTAAAAGTTTGTTTTATCAAAACATTATTCAGTTAGCGATATTGCATATGCACACTAGTCAGTGAGATCCAACATGTCTGCTGAGCCACAAGGTCGTTTTATGCAGAGCAGGCTCTTCTCAGCGGTCGTAGCCCAGTAAGTCCGCATTCCCCATTCAGACATGCAAGACGTGCGCTCAAACAACTTGGCATAATGACCAAAACACTGAAACTTCTGCAATTGATATGGGCCTCCTCTGCATAAGAGGGGGCATATGTATATAAGCCAGGCATAAGTGGGGGTATCGGATCGCATCGCCTTTCGACGGGCATGTCCTGAGGCGCCACGCTCAAACAGCCCCCAGTCACCCATCAGCAGCCCGCCCCTCATCTGACTACCATGAAGCCCTCTGCGTGTCTATCTCTCTCTCCCTCTCCCTCTCTCTCTCTCTCATGAAGCCCTCTGCGTGTCTATCTCTCTCTCCCTCTCCCTCTCCCTCTCTCTCTCTCTCCCTCCCTTCATCCACCAAGCCACATCCCTTTCACTTTTGAATGGCGGGCTGACTGCAGAAATTGCCCCTGTCCACCATGCGCGCTGCATATTTTCACTATGAATATGAAATGTCTTGGCAAGCCTTCAACCACCTTCAAAAGTGAGAGCCTCTCTCTCTCTCTCTCGCTCTCTCTCCCCCCATCTCTCTCTGTCCATGAATCGGTCGACCTGCAAACTCCACCATCCCTCCAGCGCACACACACACACACACACACACAGTATCCACCCCCCCCCACCCCCCATGAAACGATCATCCCATCCCTGTAGGAAGAAGTGGTGAGTGATCTTCTTCGGTTGGGCACCGGAGCTCTGCGGATGATAAGGTGAGACTCCTCCGTCCCAGTGCAGTGTGCTGGTGGAGAAAGCCCCCTCCCTCCCTCCCTCCCTCCCTCCCTCGCCCTTCGCCACCAAAACACGTTTCCCCTCTCCTTTACCTTATTCGGCACTCGGGGACCGCAGCTCTAATCGCGGATCAATACTGACCCATGATGATCAGCACTTACCGTGTGGCCTCCCAGATGGTCCGTAGGAACCAATTTGTTTATGGATATTTAATTGAGTTAATGTTAAAAAGCAGGAAGCAAGCAGGCTCTGAGAGCCGGGCTGTATCAACTGATTGTGTTTGGGATTTTGTTTGAAACTGTGTGGTATAGAGATAGGAGAGCCTAAATGTCCCCCCTGTGTGGTATAGAGATAAGAGAGCCTAAATGTCCCCCCTGTGGGGTATAGAGATAAGAGAGTCTAAATGTCCCCCCTGTGTGGTATAGAGATAAGAGAGTCTAAATGTCCCCCCTGTGTGGTATAGAGATGAGAGAGCCTAAATGTCCCCCCTGTGGGGTATAGAGATAAGAGAGCGTAAATGTCCCCCCTGTGTGGTATGGAGATAAGAGAGCCTAAATGCCCCCCCTGTGTGGTATAGAGATGAGAGAGCCTAAATGTCCCCCCTGTGGGGTATAGAGATAAGATAGCCTAAATGTCCCCCATGTGGGGTATGGAGATAAGAGAGCCTAAATGTCCCCCCTGTGTGGTATAGAGATAAGAGAGCCTAAATGTCCCCCCTGTGTGGTATAGAGATAAGAGAGCCTAAATGTCCCCCCTGTGTGGTATAGAGATAAGAGAGCCTAAATGTCCCCCCTGTGGGGTATGGAGATAAGAGAGCCTAAATGTCCCCCATGTGGGGTATGGAGATAAGAGAGCCTAAATGTCCCCCCCCCCCAAATGTCCCCCCTGTGTGGTATAGAGATAAGAGAGCCTAAATGTCCCCCATGTGGGGTATGGAGATAAGAGAGCCTAAATGTCCCCCCCCTAAATGTCCCCCCTGTGTGGTATAGAGATAAGAGAGCCTAAATGTCCCCCCTGTGGGGTATGGGGATAAGAGAGCCTAAATGTCCCCCCTGTGTGGTATAGAGATAAGAGAGTCTAAATGTCCCCTCTGTGTGGTATGGAGATAAAAGAGCCTAAATGTCCCCCCTGTGTGGTATAGAGATAAGAGAGCCTAAATGTCCCCCCTGTGTGGTATAGAGATAAGAGAGCCTAAATGTCCCCTCTGTGTGGTATAGAGATAAGAGAGCCTAAATGTCCCCCTGTGTGGTATAGAGATAAGAGAGCCTAAATGTCCCCCCTGTGTGGTATAGAGATAAGAGAGCCTAAATGTCCCCTCTGTGTGGTATAGAGATAAGAGAGCCTAAATGTCCCCTCTGTGTGGTATAGAGATAAGAGAGTCTAAATGTCCCCTCTGTGTGGTATGGAGATAAAAGAGCCTAAATGTCCCCCCTGTGTGGTATAAAGATAAGAGAGCCTAAATGTCCCCCCTGTGTGGTATAGAGATAAGAGAGCCTAAATGTCCCCTCTGTGTGGTATAGAGATAAGAGAGCCTAAATGTCCCCCCTGTGTGGTATAGAGATAAGAGAGCCTAAATGTCCCCCCTGTGTGGTATAGAGATAAGAGAGCCTGTGTGGTATAGAGATAAGAGAGTCTAAATGTCCCCCCTGTGTGGTATAGAGATAAGAGAGCCTAAATGTCCCCTCTGTGTGGTATAGAGATAAGAGAGCCTAAATGTCCCCCCTGTGGGGTATAGAGATAAGAGAGCCTAAATGTCCCCTCTGTGTGGTATAGAGATGAGAGCCTAAATGTCCTCCCTGTGTGGTATAGAGATAAGAAAGCCTAAATGTCCCCCCTGTGTGGTATAGAGATAAGAGAGCCTAAATGTCCCCCCTGTGTGGTATGGAGATAAGAGAGCCTAAATGTCCCCTCTGTGTGGTATAGAGATAAGAGAGCCTAAATGTCCCCTCTGTGTGGTATAGAGATAAGAGAGCCTAAATGTCCCCCCTGTGGGGTATAGAGATAAGAGAGCCTAAATGTCCCCTCTGTGTGGTATAGAGATGAGAGCCTAAATGTCCTCCCTGTGTGGTATAGAGATAAGAGAGCCTAAATGTCCCCCCTGTGTGGTATAGAGATAAGAGAGCCTAAATGTCCCCCCTGTGTGGTATAGAGATAAGATAGCCTAAATGTCCCCTCTGTGTGGTATAGAGATAAGATAGCCTAAATGTCCCCCCTGTGTGGTATAGAGATAAGAGAGCCTAAATGTCCCCCCTGTGTGGTATAGAGATAAGAGAGTCTAAATGCCCCCCCTGTGTGGTATAGAGATAAGAGAGCCTAAATGTCCCCTCTGTGTGGTATGGAGATTAGAGAGCCTAAATGTCCCCTCTGTGTGGTATAGAGATAAGAGAGCCTAAATGTCCCCTCTGTGTGGTATGGAGATTAGAGAGCCTAAATGTCCCCCCTGTGTGGTATAGAGATAAGAGAGTCTAAATGTCCCCCCTGTGTGGTATAGAGATAAGAGAGCCTAAATGTCCACTCTGTGTGGTATGGAGATTAGAGAGTCTAAATGTCCCCCCTGTGTGGTATAGAGATAAGAGAGCCTAAATGTCCCCTCTGTGTGGTATGGAGATTAGAGAGCCTAAATGTCCCCCCTGTGTGGTATAGAGATAAGAGAGCCTAAATGTCCCCGCTGTGTGGTATAGAGATAAGAGAGCCTAAATGTCCCCCCTGTGTGGTATGGAGATTAGAGAGCCTAAATGTCCCCCCTGTGTGGTATAGAGATAAGAGAGCCTAAATGTCCCCCCTGTGTGGTATTGAGATTAGAGAGCCTAAATGTCCCCCCTGTGTGGTATAGAGATAAGAGAGTCTAAATGTCCTCCCTGTGTGGTATAGAGATAAGAGAGCCTAAATGTCCCCCCTGTGTGGTATAGAGATAAGAGAGCCTACATGTCCCCCCTGTGTGGTATACAGATAAGAGAGCCTAAATGTCCCCTCTGTGTGGTATAGAGATAAGAGAGCCTAAATGTCCCCTCTGTGGGGTATGGAGATAAGAGAGCCTAAATGTCCCCTCTGTGTGGTATAGAGATAAGAGAGCCTAAATGTCCCCCCTGTGTGGTATGGAGATAAGAGAGCCTAAATGTCCCCTCTGTGTGGTATAGAGATAAGAGAGCCTAAATGTCCCCCCTGTGTGGTATAGAGATAAGAGAGCCTAAATGTCCTCCCTGTGTCGTATAGAGATGAGAGAGCCTAAATGTCCTCCCTGTGTGGTATAGAGATAAGAGAGCCTAAATGTCCCCCCTGTGTGGTATGGAGATAAGAGAGCCTAAATGTCCCCTCTGTGTGGTATAGAGATAAGAGAGCCTAAATGTCCCCCCTGTGTGGTATAGAGATAAGAGAGCCTAAATGTCCTCCCTGTGTCGTATAGAGATGAGAGAGCCTAAATGTCCTCCCTGTGTGGTATAGAGATGAGAGAGCCTAAATGTCCCCCCTGTGTGGTATAGAGATGAGAGAGCCTAAATGTCCCCTCTGTGTCGTATAGAGATGAGAGAGCCTAAATGTCCCCCCTGTGTGGTATGGAGATAAGAGAGCCTAAATGTCCCCTCTGTGTGGTATAGATATGAGAGAGCCTAAATGTCCCCTCTGTGTGGTATAGAGATGAGAGAGCCTAAATGTCCCCTCTGTGTGGTATAGAGATAAGAGAGCCTAAATGTCCCCCCTGTGTGGTATAGAGATAAGAGAGCCTAAATGTCCTCCCTGTGTCGTATAGAGATGAGAGAGCCTAAATCTCCCCTCTGTGTGGTATAGAGATAAGAGAGCCTAAATGTCCCCTCTGTGTGGTATAGAGATGAGAGAGCCTAAATGTCCCCTCTGTGTGGTATAGAGATGAGAGAGCCTAAATGTCCCCTCTGTGTGGTATGGAGATAAGAGAGCCTAAATGTCCCCCCTGTGTGGTATAGAGATGAGAGAGCCTAAATGTCCCCTCTGTGTGGTATAGAGATGAGAGAGCCTAAATGTCCCCCCTGTGTGGTATAGAGATGAGAGAGCCTAAATGTCCCCCCTGTGTGGTATGGAGATAAGAGAGCCTAAATGTCCCCCCTGTGTGGTATAGAGATAAAAGAGCCTAAATGTCCCCTCTGTGTGGTATAGAGATAAGAGAGCCTAAATGTCCCCCCTGTGTGGTATGGAGATAAGAGAGCCTAAATGTCCCCTCTGTGTGGTATAGAGATAAAAGAGCCTAAATGTCCCCTCTGTGTGGTATAGAGATAAGAGAGCCTAAATGTCCCCCCTGTGTGGTATGGAGATAAGAGAGCCTAAATGTCCCCTCTGTGTGGTATGGAGATAAGAGAGCCTAAATGTCCCCTCTGTGTGGTATGGAGATAAGATAGCCTAAATGTCCCCCCTGTGTGGTATAGAGATAAGAGAGCCTAAATGTCCCCCCTGTGTGGTATGGAGATAAGAGAGCCTAAATGGGGTGACGCGGGCTTGGGCATTTATTTATTTATTTATTTGTTTATTTGGACGGGACAGTGCAAAATTAATGAACACAAAAACCACAGAACAGATAGTAAAACCTGGAACATAGTAAAAGTGTAAAAATTGCCGGATTTAGCACGAGGCTAATTTCCATCCGTTGTCCCCATAAAACATAAAACACAAAAAACATAAAGCGTAAAACGTAGAACATAATAAAAACATACATAGAACATAGGTAGCAGCAGTACACTCTAAAACTACGTAAAACATGAGTAGCAACAAAACACTCTAAAATACATGGCAGCAATTACTCTTAGAAAAATAAAAATACATACCGTAATAATAATACACACAAAAAAAGAGAAGAAAAACATACTACATGCTCGAGACCTCGGCCAGGTCGGACCCTCACCTGATAGACATGGCTGTTGAAGGAGCGAGAAGCTTTTATTTCACGGTGTCCTCAATGACATTAACAAGCAATGACTTTGAGGAGGTTCCAACAGTGATGCGCTTGTCCCATTATGCATGTGAAGCACTGTAGCATGGGATCCACCAGCTTTCCTCTGTTTTTTAGTGAAGCCATGTCCAGGGGCGGACTATGGAAACCGGAAAATTTGGGGTGTTTGAAGCTCAATTTGGGCCGTTTGAAGCCCAATTTGGGCCGTTTGAAGCCAGATTTGGGTCGTTTAAAGCCAGATTTGGGCTGTTTGAAGCCCGATTTGGGCCGTTTGAAGCCCAATTTGGGCCGTTTGAAGCCCAATTTGGGCCAAGTCCAATTTTACAATGAGATGCACCCACTTTAAACCTGAATAAAGTAATAAAACCACTAGTAAACCAGTAGGCGGCGCCTGGCCTGCTGTTCAGTGAGTGGCCTGGCCTGGCTTGCAAAAAAAAAAAAAAAAAAAGTTTTTTTTTTTTTTTTTTTTGGCAGGCCAGGCCAGGCCAGGCCACCGGGCATTTGCCCGACGTGCCCGATTATGCAGTCCGCCACTGGCCATGTCTCATTGAATACTGTTGATGTCACCTTTGCCCCTCTTCCCTGCTTCCTCTGATACATGTGCAGTAGCCAGCCACTTCTTTTCACCGTTAGGATGTAGCGCGTGGGAGGATCACGCTATTCCCCCTACTTCCCCTCCCCCCAAACAGAGGGGCTCCCCCCGACTGACCAGAGGAGGTGTTAGTGCAGCGACCAGGACTTATACCCCACCGGCTTCCCACCCACAGACACGGCCAATTGTGTCTGTAGTCTGGTCCTGTTGCCCCCTCCCAGTCTGGTCCTGTTGCCCCCTCCCAGTCTGGTCCTGTTGCCTCCTCCCAGTCTGGTCCTGTTGCCCCCTCCCAGTCTGGTCCTGTTGCCCCCTCCCAGTCTGGTCCTGTTGCCTCCTCCCAGTCTGGTCCTGTTGCCTCCTCCCAGTCTGGTCCTGTTGCCCCCTCCCAGTCTGGTCGTGTTGCCCCCTCCCAGTCTGGTCCTGTTGCCCCCTCCCAGTCTGGTCCTGTTGCCTCCTCCCAGTCTGGTCCTGTTGCCCCCTCCCAGTCTGGTCGTGTTGCCCCCTCCCAGTCTGGTCGTGTTGCCCCCTCCCAGTCTGGTCCTGTTGCCCCCTCCCAGTCTGGTCGTGTTGCCCCCTCCCAGTCTGGTCGTGTTGCCCCCTCCCAGTCTGGTCCTGTTGCCTCCTCCCAGTCTGGTCCTGTTGCCCCCTCCCAGTCTGGTCCTGTTGCCCCCTCCCAGTCTGGTCGTGTTGCCCCCTCCCAGTCTGGTCCTGTTGCCTCCTCCCAGTCTGGTCCTGTTGCCCCCTCCCAGTCTGGTCCTGTTGCCCCCTCCCAGTCTGGTCCTGTTGCCCTCCTCCCAGTCTGGTCCTGTTGCCCTCCTCCCAGTCTGGTCCTGTTGCCCCCTCCCACTCTGGTCCTGTTGCCCTCCTCCCAGTCTGGTCCTGTTGCCCTCCTCCCAGTCTGGTCCTGTTACCCCCTCCCAGTCTGGGCCTGTTGCCCTCCTCCCAGTCTGGTCCTGTTGCCCTTCCCAGTCTGGTCCTGTTGCCCCCTCCCAGTCTGGTCCTGTTGCCCTCCTCCCAGTCTGGTCCTGTTGCCCCCTCCCAGTCTGGTCCTGTTGCCCCCTCCCAGTCTGGTCCTGTTGCCCTCCTCCCAGTCTGGTCCTGTTGCCCCCCTCCCAGTCTGGTCCTGTTGCCCCCCTCCCAGTCTGGTCCTGTTGCCCCCTCCCAGTCTGGTCCTGTTGCCCTCCTCCCAGTCTGGTCCTGTTGCCCCCTCCCAGTCTGGTCCTGTTGCCCTCCTCCCAGTCTGGTCCTGTTGCCCCCCTCCCAGTCTGGTCCTGTTGCCCCCCTCCCAGTCTGGTCCTGTTGCCCCCTCCCAGTCTGGTCCTGTTGCCCTCCTCCCAGTCTGGTCCTGTTGCCCCCTCCCACTCTGGTCCTGTTGCCCTCCTCCCAGTCTGGTCCTGTTGCCCCCCTCCCTGTCTGGTCCTGTTGCCCCCCTCCCAGTCTGGTCCTGTTGCCCTCCTCCCAGTCTGGTCCTGTTGCCCTCCTCCCAGTCTGGTCCTGTTGCCCTCCTCCCAGTCTGGTCCTGTTGCCCCCTCCCAGTCTGGTCCTGTTGCCCCCTCCCAGTCTGGTCCTGTTGCCCTCCTCCCAGTCTGGTCCTGTTGCCCCCCTCCCAGTCTGGTCCTGTTGCCCCCCTCCCAGTCTGGTCCTGTTGCCCCCTCCCAGTCTGGTCCTGTTGCCCTCCTCCCAGTCTGGTCCTGTTGCCCCCCTCCCTGTCTGGTCCTGTTGCCCTCCTCCCAGTCTGGTCCTGTTGCCCCCCTCCCAGTCTGGTCCTGTTGCCCCCTCCCAGTCTGGTCCTGTTGCCCCCCTCCCAGTCTGGTCCTGTTGCCCCCTCCCAGTCTGGTCCTGTTGCCCCCTCCCAGTCTGGTCTGGGCACCATGGAGGGGAGGTAATTGGATTTGTTGTCCCCTCCTCTCGGCCTGTCTGCTCGGCTTAGTGATGAAGACATCAGTGTGACAGGGACCCTAGGAGAGATCAGCTGGTGTCCTGGATGCCACTAATAAAGCACTGGTCACACCACGGCCATGCTGGCATGGCTGCAACCAGCTGTTACCTCTGCCACCCCTCCACTGCCAATGGCTGTTACCTCTGCCACCCCCTCCAACTGTGTTGGGCAGTAATATATTACAGTACTTAGGAATATATTACGTAATATATGACTTTCCCTAGTAACGAGTAGTGTAACGGATTACAATTTCCAAAAGAGTAATACAGTTACTAATGCAAGTAACTTCAATTACTAGATTACTTTCTCCAGCGCTCCCTCAGGTTAATATTGCACGGCTATTTGTGACACAAACTTGTTATGCAAACATGTAGCCTACATGGCATATTGATAGAATGCGTTGGCCTCTTTGTCATCTTGCCAACATTTTATTTGGGTCTATACCTGTTTGCCCCTCTTGCAGATTTGACATCTGTGTTATTAAAAACAGAAGCTGTTTAAAAGATTGTCTCGTCATCACTTTGAGCCAGGTGTGCTCTTCATCAAGCAGGTCACTTTTATGCATTCATTCATAGGCTGTAGAAAGAAAAGAGAGTTTAAAGCCTTACTGTAGCTGTGCTTATGGCAAAGTGATTAGGGCTATATTCATAAGTAAGCACATGCAAAGTCTGAATTTTGATGAGAAAGGAGGCAATTAGCACTATTGCAGGGTGTAGGAAAAGTAATATTACAAGTCGTGTAATGAATTACTGTTGGCAGGGAGTAATAAGTAAAGTAATAAACATTGCTTTTGAAAAGAGTAACAAGTTATATATTACATTTTAACACGAGCCCAACACTGCCCTCCAATGCCAATGGCCATGCCACAGCTTGGAGAGTCGGGGCGAGATGGTGAAGAGTGAAGAGTGGGCAGCCTTATTAAAACAGATGCCAGTCCTCCCCTCGCTCTGTTGGAGAGGTCAGAGGAGCCCCTCGCTCTGTTGGAGAGGTCAGAGGAGCCCCTCCCAAACGCACGTCTGTGGTTCCGGGCGATGTTGGCACTGGATGGCAGCGTCCTGGCATTCCCCGTGAGACTGTGTGTCGCTAGGCATCTTATTAAATCACTGACAGGAGGCTGGCCACAGTCAAGGTCTGTAGTTTAGGCATCGCTGAGCTGTCCCCTGTTTCACCCCTGTCAGTGATCAATAAGTTATTATACAAATAGTTCCGGTTCTTGATTGTGATTGGCTGTGAGCCGTTGTAAAATAGTCTATAACTACACCACACCTGTGACCGCCAAACTGGTTTATATTGATCGCTGTATCAGCGCACGTCATCATTTGCGTCAAAGAACTTAAACGTGCAGTATGTAATTTTCTGCCGCTAGGGGTCTCAAACTTAAAACAATAACAGAAGATGGCGTGTCATGGCGTCGTGCAATATTATGCAAGCCATTTTATGAGAATAGGATTCCCTCAGTGTTCATTGTTCACATGGCTTTTACCGGGAGCCGCTACGCGCAGATATCTTCTCCTCTCCTAAAACAAACAAACTTTCTAATTACAACAGAGCCCTGTACCAAGAAGCAAGGTTAGTGGTTTAGCGAGGTAACTTCAGGTTTAACCCTGGTTTGGCCGTGCTACAAAGCTAGTTAATTTCTTACCGACATATATTTCCATAGCAACTTATGCTTCACACTTAACCTGGTCCGCAGCAGGTTAAGTTGCAAGGATAAGATTAGACGTTAAATACACCGCCCACGAACCAATCGAATCAGCAGTTTGGAAAAATTGCCAACCCCTTTCTGTACGAGTTTCCCATCGAGGAAGGACCACGAATTGTAATGTTGAATTAATCAAGGACTAAAGCCTTGCACTTGTTGCAGGCTACATTTTAATTAAGCCCTACTTACCACTTTGGAATATGTTTTTATATATTCATTTTTGTGCTCTCAAGTATACCCATGATACGTTGTTTGACCCCGCTGATCGATTGCAGCTGAATAGTGAGTGGAGAAATATCACTAAACCGGCATAAAAAGGTTACATAAACGTCTCCAAAGCGCACGGTGCCGTGTGCGCAACGGAGCTGAGACTGACGTTGGGTTGGAATTGAAATGGTCATAGCCTACATGCTGGAATAGCCTACTACATCTAAGCAATTTAATATGGGATCACCTGCACACAGGCGATCCCATATTAAGAGGATTTATATCTAGGCTACTCCTGCATTTTGCAGCTGCAACTGTGTTGCTTTTGGCCTGTATGATGTGATTGAACTTCATATTTCCAGCATCATTATATGAAATATGGAGATATGCGACTCTGCTGACAATAGCCTATATATGTGACCACAAAATAGGCTATTTTTTATAACTGAAATCTATGCCCGCACGTACCGTGTCGATTCAGTTCAGAAGCATTTTTTTATTTTATTATCATTCTTTTTTTTATTGATTAGCCTATAGGAATTATTCAATCAGTGCGACTAAACACATCATGAGATCATTATTATTCATTGAGCCTAAATGGTCTATACATACGGATTTTGGACTGAGATAGATTACACATTGCTTCCACAAAAGACATGCCGGTTTTGAGTTTATTGAGAGGGTGAATTGAGCTGCTGTAGATAGCCTACGTGGAGGTAGAAACCGCTCTTCAAAGAAATTACTGGTGTGGATAAAAGTGGTCACTTTAGACAGTCACTCGGGAACAGACTAATAATATCCAACGCAGATATTTATTTGCGGTTTCATTCAATGAGGAAATAGGCGTGTCTGGTGCTGTCAAGAGTTGGAGCAGTCAATATTGCATTGTGATTGGCAGTTGTTAAAAACCACGCCTCTTTTGCGGGCACGAGCTCCAGTGCACGGGCATTTTCATGTGCACGAGCTCTCAGCTTGATTAGAAAAACCTGGTTCGAGTTAACGAGTGGCAACCGAGGTTCGTAGTACAAGTTAACACGTTAAGTGCCATAGCCGAGATAATTCGTCTTACATAATCCAACGCTTGAGTGCCAGAGCCGAAATAACTCGTCTTACATAAACATTTTTTTTTTTTGACGGTGGGACATCAATCAACAACTTTTACATCTTCGAGATCACTATTGGAGCAAGAGAATGTGTATAATCTATTTTACCGACCCACTAAGTGTTGACAGTGCTCCCCCAGACGAGCGAAATCAAAGAAAAAACTGCCGCGGGGAGCAAGCCATTCAAGGAAATGGCGAGGCGATTTTACAGTAATCCATTCCACACTTGTCTTCTTGCCCGAGAGCGGCCGCGCAGGCAGCCGCACACAGAGAGCGGAGAGCGATTTGCAAAATAGATTATAGGTGAAACACACTTTGAAACACCTCAGAAAGGCCAGAATCAACATCTGCCCATCGCCCACGCATTCCCCGGCCCATCTTGACTCGCACAAGGAGCGTCCGCACGCAGGCAAGCAGGCAGGCAGGCACGCAGACAGGCAGGCAGGCAGCAGCAATGCGCTTCTGACACGCCCGCTGTAGAGCCAGGAGGAAGGAGGAGAAGACACACGGAGGGAGGAGTTTGAATGAGAGGGGTGTTTCCTGTTGTTATGGAGGAAATTACTGTTCAAAACTATTGTTTAGAATGTCTGACGGTCTTACTGATGCCAAAAATGAATGGTTAAAGTGACTGTTCTGTCGAATTTCACAAAAAGCCATTTATCTCTGAATAAATTTCCAGACGCTGAAACCATGCTGTACTCAACGGCTAATATCTACATAACTACTAACTCTGCAAACTAACTCTTTTAGACAGAGAAAGCACACATTCTATTACCGTAAATTCCGGACTATAAGCCGCGGCTTTTTTCCCGTTTTTTGGCCCCTGCGGCTTATATAACGGTGCGGCTTATCTATGGATTTTTTCAGAAAAAAAAAAAAAATACAAATAAAATCTCTCTTTTTTAGCACTCTTTCTAACTATAAATCCACTTCTGTTTTAATTTCCTCTCTTGCCCTCTTTTCACCACACCGCGGACACTGTGTGCACTGTAAAAATAAACAACGGTGGTGTTGTGTTATGTTGTTTTGTTGAAATGTTACGGTAATACGGTAAATGGGAGCTTCCTCAAACAGCCATCTCTTTCCCGACAATCCCCTCTGTGCGTGACCACTTACATATGGTAATTACGGTAAGCAAACGGCCACTCGACCAACAACTCCCTCCCCCGACTACCAGGAGAAAATCACAAACTTCGGCGAATTCACACAAAGGAAGATCAAGGAATATTCACAACAAGACGAGCAGTAGAAGCAACACTCTCACTTACCATGGGGAAGGTACGCAGAAATTCACACGACGCAGCTTTCAAGTTGAAAGCAGTCAATCTCGCATTAAAAGAGGGAAACAGAGCAGCCGCGCGTAACCTGGGCATCGATGAGTCAATGGTGAGGCGTTGGACGGTGCAGCAGGAGGAACTGTCTCAGTGCAAGAAGACCAAAAAGTCCTTCAGAGGTCATAAAAGCAGATGGCCCGAACTTGAAGATTCCCTTGAAGATTGGGTGTTGACCCAGAGAGCAGACGGCCGAGGCGTTTCCACGGTGCAGATCCGACTGAAGGCCAAAACAGTCGCCACCGAAATGAAAATTGAACATTTCATAGGTGGCCCATCTTGGTGCTTCCGATTCATGAGACGAAAGGGACTGTCCGTCCGGGGGAGAACTACTGAACAACTCCCTCCCGACTACCAGGAGAAAATCACAAACTTCGGCGAATTCACACAAAGGAAGATCACGGAATATTATAGGAGTGTGAAAACATCCACAATCACCAACGGGTTCCAAAACGCTGGACTGCTGCGGGATGAAGAGGATGACGCCGCCACAGCTGGCGCTGAGGGCCGTCAGAGGCTTCAGAGGCTGTTCGATGCCGACAGTGATGAAGAGGAGTTCGTTGGTTTTGAGTGACAATGAAGGAGAGAGGAGAGTGGTTGACGAAGCCACCCTGAACCTGTTCGTTTCCGACACTGAAGATGAGGACTTTGGTGGTTTCAGTACGCAGGAAGAAGAGGAAGACGAGGATTAGTGACTTGACTTCTCTGGTTACAGGTTTGCTGCACATATAGCCTATTGTTGTGTGATTTTGTCTGGGGATTAGTGACCTGACTTTTGTTTTGTTTTGTTGAAATGTTAATAAATGGGAGCTTCCCCAAACAGCCATCTCTTTCCCGACATTCCTCTCTGTGCACGAACCCTTTCATATGGTAATTAAACATCAAAACACCCGCGGCTTATAGACCGGTGCGGCTTATATAAGAAAAAAATAGTCAATTTTGGTCCCGCGGCTTATATACCGGTGCGCCTTATAGTCCGGAATTTACGGTAGTTATTTTTAGATGATTGGTGTTCATGAATTCTTAACAGAAAATAATCCTCGGCTCTTGTAAAATGAGCCAGAATCCTCAAAAAAAAAACTGGCACAACTTACCTACAGGATGAAAAAATGGCTGGCACTCAATGTGTTAACTACAATCGAGCTGATCTGGTTTAGACAAACCAGATCAAGGGACAGATCCTGGATCTTCTTATAGAACATTGTGGTATAGAGCCCAGGTCAAAATGCTGAATAAAGCAATTTCACGTTAAAATCACTGTTTCCCCAAATTTTTTATTTTATTTTTATTTATCCTTTATTTAACCAGGAAGGTCCCATTGAGATACAATATCTCTTCTGCCAGGGAGTCCTGGTCAAGATGGACAGCAAAATAAAAGGTTTCATGTAAAAAGAAAAACAAAAAACAAGAATACAAACAGGGACAAATAACATCACAGAATACAGACAAAAATACAATAAGCAAACACAGACTACAAGGATTAAAAGCTAAAAAGAAGGGCTAAAAAGAAACTTGACAATCGCACATTTCACATGCAATGACGTTGTTCTATAAGAACAGATTTTAGAGTGTTTGGAATTTGCTCAACGGCTGCAAGCCGCACTGGTTGCTAACGTTAGCTCAGCTTGTTTCTATGTGGTTAGCTTGTTTCAAAGCTTTGGATTCATCCGTGTTCATCGTTCACAAGGCTTCTACCGCACGCCGGATTATACTAGAGTCCCTCCTCTCCAAAACAAACTGACTCTGTAATTAAAACGGGCAAAAAACACTAAATGAACAGTTTGTTAAACTCAGTTTGTTAAACTTTGTTACTCACCATTTCTTTCCAATAGAGTTCATTGGATACAGGACGTCAGCGAGGGGAGCTGACGTCTAACGTAACTAATGTTAACTGATAAGCTCCAGACCTCCGATGACTAAAATCATCCATCCAGTCAAAATATATAGTTAAAAACAACCAATATTTAAAAGATGACAGTGATGTGACTTAAAAAAGTAAGAAAATAGTCTAGAATTGACCGGAGATCCAAGTAACAGCTGGTGCTCATCATCGTCATCAACATCATCGACAAAAAGCAAGTCGCTCAAACGCTCCGTGTCATTGATATAATAATACAATTATGGATTTTGAGCACTTTTGAAAACATTTGGGATAATGTAAGTGCATAAGTAAAGAATATATATAACATAGGTGTACTCGTTTTTAGACATTTTAATGCTATAATAATATAATGATAATGCTAAAGGTTACATATTGCATCTTTAAATTGATAAGAACTGAAGCTAATAGCTAGTTACACTCATTATTCCACTGCAGCATAATGACTGCGGCGTTGTTCTCTCTGTCTGCTCTCTCTTTGTTCAACTCTTTGTCTGTGTCCAGAGAGGAAACACTGGAAACAGTTATGCCACCATGACCGTTTCCCCCGCATAGTAAAAAAAAAATCGTTAGAGCCACAATATTGTTTGTTTTTGTGAACAAATGTTTATTTTATTGAAGGCATAGCAGCATAAAACAATAATGAGTGATGCCTAACAAAGGCATAATGCTATATACATTCAATAACAAAATGCATGGATAAAATAGTAGACAATAATAAACAGCTAAACCAAGGAAAAAGACAGCTAAGACAAACAATAAAACAGAAAAAGAAAAGAAAATACTATACTATAATACACCCCCCACCCGCCCCTTGGGGATTTGTAGTCGCTGGGCATGACAGAGAAGTGACAATCACTTTAATAGATCTTTAAGGTTTTGTGAAACACAACTCCACCTTTCCAATGTGGGCTCTTTCGCCCCATGAACCCGGGCAGTTGACAGTTCCAGATACAATATCTAGATACGTAAGAACCCATACTCTAAAAGAAAGGGTGTGGGGTGGTTTCCACCGCATCGCAACCAATTTTTTTGCGGCCGTGAGCCCAGCTAATAAAGCACGGCTTTTAAGTGAAGTCAAGCCCAGGGTAGACAAATCGTTCAGTAGCAATATTACAGGCAATGAAGGCACGTCAATGCCAAATAATACAGAGAGGTTGTGAGCAACCATCTCCCAGAACTCAAACACTGGGGGACAGTCCCAAATCATATCGAAGAAAGTGCCTTCAGTATCTGTGGAGCAAAGTTTACAATTGGGATCAGGAATAATCTTCATTAAGCAGAGCTTCCTAGGCGTCATATGTTCTGTATACAAAGTTGTAGTGGATCTGCTGATGGTGTGGGTTTCTCGAAGCTAACAGAATATTATACCAAACTTCATCCCAATCAAAAGCATTGAGCTCAGGAATATCAGCCCTCGACAACGTATCTAATGCCAGGGTTCTGTCTATATGCATGTTCTGAAATAAACCAATCAAGTTTAGAGACCAACCCTCTAGTACCAGAAATGCTACCAAGAACTGTCTGTAATGAATCGGGTGTAAGAGGAAATGGTACTCCGCAGGTCTTTAAAACGGATCTCAGTTGCAGATAAACAAAAAGGAAGAACGTGGCAAACTTAAAATATTGACATAAGTCATGAAAAGAGTGCAGACCCTCGTCTCCATGAATATCCTCCAAGGTAGTAATGCCTCTCTCCTTCCAGCTGGGATAATGTATAGGCCGGCCTGGCCACCTATCAGCAACTTCAAGTTGTTGATAATCGGCGTGCATGGGTGCCACGTAAAGGAAATCCCACAAATCTTCTCCGCCGCCCTCCAAATAGTAAGCAACTATGTGACTATAGGGACAAACGATCGCCTGACTTGCGCTAAAGGTACATTGGAGAATAGCAGATCCTGAAGAGAATATTAATGTAATATATAATATAAGAGAATATATAATATAAGGCTCTCCTCCAAGACACGCCAAGACACCAATGTGTAAGGATCAAACCAAGTTAGTAGAGGCCTAAGCGTAAAAGCCCAGTAATAAAAATTTAAGTTTGGGAGAGATAGACCACCCACCAACCTCTCCCGCTGCATGGTGGAAAGTTTGATTTGCGGGCGCTTGCCCTGCCACACAAACAGCTGATTGCAATTTGCTCTATTACTGTATTGGAGGAGGAAGAGGAAGCATGGAACTAAAGAAGTTTACCATAGGGAGGATATTCATCTTAATTATTGAGACTCGGCTGCTTAAATCTGATTTTATTTAATTTTTTAGTATCTTCAAAATGATATTTTGCTATAGATTGTATCGAAGGAAAAATGTCAATGCCCAGATATGTGAAATGTTTGACAATTGGGATAACTGGAGGGACAGCTGCATGAGCCATAGCTTCGTTCAACGGTAGCAAGGCCGACTTCTACCAGTTAATTTTGAACCCTGATTAATCGCCAAATTTATTGAAAATGACTAGTATCCAGGGTAACGCTTGTGTTGCGTTACCGATATAGAGTAACAGGTCATCAGCATAATGAAATATGATGATGTGTTTCGTTGATCGATATCAGAGACAGCAGGGGTGACTGGCGGATGGTCTGCGCAAGAGGCTCGAGGGAGAGAGCAAACAACAGCAAACTCAAAGGGCAGCCCTGTCTGGACCCTCTAGCAATGGCAAAAAGGGGGGAACAGGTTTTACCCGTAAGCACCATAGCACACACACAATAATAATAATAATAATTAAATAAAAAAGGGATATGGGGGAGGCATTGGCTCCGTAATATGTCAAACAGCCATATTGTCAAACCATCTACTCAAAAGCAGACCCTTCAGAAAAGGAGCATCTAGCACATTATCATTTTAATAGCTGCCAAACATACCACAGAGCGCATTCTACTTAGATTTTAATGTGGCACCCCCACCAGTATCGCAGCTATCCACCAGATGGCAGTCGAGATCAACTGGTTTCACATTTCAAGAGCTGTCATAGCATTAGGGATGGGCATTTTGAATAAATTTCCATAATCGAAATTCGGGAAAATGAACGATCAATTATCGATTATTGATAGCATAATAATGGAGACTTATGGTAAATTAAGACAAAACTCAAATAGTACACTTTAGACAAAAATCACAGGCGAGAAGTTCTTTTGTATTTAATTTTAGTTCAGTAGTACTGTCAGACAGATCACTATCAATATCTTGCCTTGACACTGGATGAACACATGACTTTTAAGGAGGGGGTCAGTGTTCTAGCTCAGTCAGCGGGTAGAGCACTGGGATCTGTACTGAACAAAGTTAAACTGTGGTAATCTGGGTTTTCATACTTACTTACACACAACTGTATAACTCATGTGTCTGTCTTGTTATGCTTCTGGTGTCTGGGGCTTCCGTAAACATGTAAGTTGTAACACTGCATCACAGAGCTATCCGTTATTTTCTAGGGGTTCACAAATTCACTTCAGTTCTGGCCATTAGTAGGGATATGGGATGGGAATCTCCAAACATCAGAAATAAAGGTCAAATGCTTAGACTCTGGAATAGACTTGTGAAGATGTCTGAACAGAGACGTACTAAAAATATATTTAACACGTTCACTGCCAATGGCGAGTTGACTCGTCAAAAAAAATCCAACGGTTGACTGCCAATGACGAGTTGAGACGTCAAAAAAAAAAAAAAATTGACGGTGCTACGTGGATCAATGCCCCCCACGTCTCCTATAAAATATTGGAGCCACCGAACGTGTACAACCCATTCCACCGACCCACTAAGTGGCGACAGTGCTCTCCATTCTAGAGGAAGGCAAGCAAAAAGCAGTGTGAGGAAGCCATTCTCATGAAAATGGATTGGCGAAAACGCTTTCGCGCTTGGGAGCTGGCGGTGGGGTTTTGCAAATTTGCATAATAGATTACGGGTGGAACACACTTTGAAACACGCAGCATAAATAAGACCAGAATCGCAAAAGCTTCATCAAAGCTCTCAGAACCCCAAGAAACGAGCGAGTCCATCCAGACTTGCCCAGCGGCCGCCAGCAGACAGGCACAGCAGCAGCAAAGCAGTGAGCCTGGTGACGCGAGGTTACAGCAGCAACAGAAACGAGCTTGTGACACGCCCGCTGCAGCCAAGAAGAACACACACGGAGGGAGGAGTTTGAAGGAGAGGGGTGTTTCCTGCTGTTATGGAGGAATTTACTGTTCAAAACTATTGTTTAGATGTCTGACGTCTTACTGATGCCAAAAATGAATGGTTAAAGTGACTGTTCTATCGAATTTCACAAAAAGCCGTTTATCTCAGAATAAATTTTCAGACGCTGAAACCATGCTGTATTCAACTGCTAATGCTTACATAACTACTAACTCTACAAACTAACTCTTTTAGACAGAGAAAGCACACATTCTATTACCGGTAGTTCTTTTGAGATATTGTGTGTTCACAAAATCCTAACAGAAACGAATCCTCGGCTCTTGAAAGATGAGCCAGAATCCTCAAAAAAACCCTCTGGCAGAAGCTAACTACAGTATTGAAAAACGGCTGGCAGTGAATGTGTTAACTGGGACATCGCTCATAGACATCCCTGGGCAAATTAATTTAAATCCTTATTTTATTTGAACGATCTGTCATTTATTTTTCATAACAGGTTACTTTGTGATATCCAAGAGAATATGAGTAAAATGTTGTATCTTCTTTTTTTATATAAAAGGGAGCAAGTGGGCAATCTCTGTCTGAATTTTTGTCCCACTGATGATGTCATAGGCATTGTGACATCACTGATGATGTCATAGGCATTGTGAGATCATCAGTGATGTCATAAGAGAATTGTGATGTCATCAGTGATGCGAAGTTGTGACATCATCAGTGATGTCATAAGAGCATTGACGTTGTGATGTCATCAGTGAGTGATGTCATCATGATGATTGAGCAAATGTGCACTGCACATACCAATAGACCAAATCTGTGATGTCACCATGTAAACAACATTTACTTCCGGGTACCACTCGGGAAGGTGGCAGGTTTAAATTTGCGTGTTGTCAAATAAATGCTGTCAAACTCTCTCGTTGTTTTCGGCCGACTACTTTCAATTTAAATGTTCAAACGGTTGGTATCTAGCCTTTCTTCTGTGTTTGTTTTATGTAGTGTTAGCTAGCTAATAACGTTTGTTTACAACTGTCAAACTCGCTGTTTTTTTGCAGACTCGTTACAGACAGAGGCTACTGACACCGCTCGGATACAGCTCAGAACCCGGATGTTGTAGCTGTAGTAAGCTTGTGCCACCGAATCCAGAGTTCTCTTTGCTCATGTTTGCCCTTTGCAGAGGGAATTCTGAATAATCCAAATCTTGACCTGCTCTTTATGGTCACTGGACACCCAACAACACAACACGAACAAACCATTTTTGTCTTCTTTGTCTGTTTTTGTCTTCAACACGTCAGTTTGTGTGGAGGTAACCGGAACCAGGGGTAACCGGAAGTAAATGTAAACATCCCCGCTGATTTGGTCTATAGAGCAGGCGAGGCCGCGCAACAGCCAAGCTGCGGGAGAGGCCGCGTAGTGGGCAAGCTGCGTATGAGAGCTGCAGGGCCAGCTCGGCGAGCTGCAGGGAATCGAGTGCGCCTAGTAAAGATAAATGGTCTGTTGAAATGATGGTATAAACAAAAACTAAGAACCTATCGTCTCATAAAATATAGCTACACTGTAGAACCCTATGTGAAGTTTAACTTAAAGGAACAGCTCACCCTAAAATCCAAAATACATATATTCCCTCTCACCTGTAGTGCTATTTATCCATCTATATCTTTTTGTGTTAGTTGCCTGAGTTTTGGAGATATCGGCCGCAGAGTTTCTGCCTTCTCTCCAATACAATGGAGCTGGATGGCACTCGGCTTTTGGTGCTCAAAGTGCCAAAGAAATACATTTGATAAACTCAACAGCAATGTCTCTTTCCAGAAATCATGACCCCGTTACTCAAGATAATCCACAGACCTTGTTATGAGCCGTTTCATGGAGGAACTATTTTCTTTTGACCGAACTACACCCGCTAGCTGCTAGCTAGTTCCTACATGAGACTGCAAAAGAAAATAGTTCCTACATGAAACTGCTCACAACAAAGTCTGTGCATTATCTTGAGTAACTGGGTCATGATTTCTGGAAAGAGACAATGCTGTTGAGTTTTTCAAATGTATTTATTTGGTGCTTTGAGCACTACAAGCCGACTGCCATCCAGTTCCATTGTATTCGAGAGAAGGCAGACATCTCTGCGGCCGATATCTCCAAAACTCAGGCAGCTATCCCAAAACGATATAGATGGATATAGCACTACAGGTGAGAGGAAAAATATGAATTTTGGATTTTAGGGTGAGCTGTCCCTTTAAAGACCTCATGAACCCAAGTGGCGTGAGGGTCAGTCACGTATCAGACTGAAAACAGATATTGCCTGAGATGAAAGAGGGTTGAGAGGCGGGCCATAGCATGTCGATGATTTGATTTGACAGTTCTGGGCACTGGAGTTGGTGTTGGCCAATCCTGGCGTGTTCCGCCCCCAAATCGAGCGTGTTCTGGCACTACGCGAGTGGGCTCCGGGAGAACCAGGGAGCCGGCTGCTGGACATGCCGAGGCAAGAGTGCTGCCTGCCGGTTTGGTGCGTCGACTAGCCACGGTAAAGAGCTGCGGTAACTACAATATTCCTGGAATGCGAGTTTAACGAACCAGTTACATGTCCTATGCATTCTACATCAAATTAAGACATTGCAGTTTGCTTTATTTTGTATTGTCAACAATTTCCAGGTAAAAAAAAAGATGGTGGAGTATAATCTCTTGCAGCCAGAACAAGCGACAGAGTTCAGTTTTACCTGTTGGCAAAAAGAAGAAGCTCTAAATTCTGGCTGGAGAGCGGTGGTCTCTCCAGATAATCAGCAGCCCAGGGCCCTCTCAACCACGTGTGTGTGTGTGTGTGTGTGTGTGTGTGTGTGTGTGTGTGTGTGTGTGTGTGTGTAGGTGTGTGTGTGTGTGTGTGTGTGTGTGCAGTGGCGCTGGAAGTACTTTTAGGTAGGGGGTGCTGCAAGGCCGTAGCCACTGATTCAACATTGGAGGGGACGGCTGCCAGCGCCCTCATTGCCGCCACATTTTTTTTGACCACTTTGTCGCCAGATTAGAGGAATATTAACATTAAGATTAGACTGTTGTGTCATTATTCAGTCACCTTTTCTCACTCACCTCCATGTCACCACTTGCTCCCACTGCTGTGTTGGAGTCCTCATTCTCTCTCCCATGCCCAATGCACTCTAATAGACGCCTAATCAAAACAGATTTAAACATTTTTTTATGACTAGAAAAAGATTTATGACTAGAAAGACTTGTACACAGTGCTGAGCTAAATTAATTTTCAGGTTCCCAGCTTTCAGATGTGTACCTGTTCTATGTGGCATTGTACTCTTGACCTGCTATCTCACATTAAACCCTGTAAAAATCAAATATATATATTTTTTTTATGCTGTACTTACAGTATCTCATTTATATTGAGAGACTAAACCTGACCACAAAGGGAAAATAATAATAATTGTAAAAGTGTCACACAAACACTTCTCCATTCTGTTTTTGCTTTGTCTGTCCAATGTCTTTTTGGTAACTTTTTATCCTTTCACTGCAATACAATAATAGAAAGCATTATATTATCAAAAATTGTTAAATTTGTCCTCATTAATGCCCGAGGCATATTAGTACTTAATAAAAAGCAATTTTGATTTTTTCAGTATTTCAAAGTGAATGAATAAATAAATAAATATATATACTATACATAAATACTATCATAAACCCTTGCAAATAAAAATGACTAATTGAAATCGGTTGAAAAATGTAAACGTTATAGGGCTTTTTATCCATAAAAACCAAAGCTCCCCCGTTTAGGCTACATCCATTTGTTTACACGGCAGTCTTGCAGCAATGTTGACGTAGGTCACATCAATCCTGTGTCTATCTAGTTATGACCAGGTTACTAAACTTGACTAACCTTGACCTTGCATCCCCCTGGTTGCAAAGCCTTATTTGCAACCATGATGCACGTTGCAATGTTTTTTGTGTGTGTCATCTGAAATACACAGAAGACATATAGAACACAGACAACTAAAAGTCCATTTTAACACGTAGTAAGGCGACGGCCCTGATTTTTATTTACCCAGTTATAAATTACGGCTTTTACTTTGAAGGTAAAAATGCCTAGCTTCCTCTATTCTGTCTATTTCCAACGGGCTTGATTTCGCTTTCTAGGATTAAACTTTAATGAATTTTCCACGCGATAGAGTGACACAGAAGTCATGAATGGTAATAAACTGCTCCAGATTGGATTACAGAATAAAACCCCAGTAAAGCCCCATAAAAAAGATCTGTTTTCTTTGCAGCACAATTGGGACTTGAGGAAATGCATCTAGCGAGTTGTCTTCAATTATTTAATGTGGGAGTGATTAATATGTGTGACGTTAGTAGCGGGCACTTAACGCAGATGATGTGTTTTTAGCAAAGTAAGTAAGTTTAGACAGTAAGGGCGGCGGTATCAAAGAATTCCACTCTGGGACCTGTTTTCACTTTTTTTGCATTTTTCCCGTGTAAAAGGAAGGAAGGCACTAACGCTAAACAAGTTTGCCGTTTTATGCAGGGGGCGTTTCAGTGTAAACAGTGCCTCTGTGTCCCCTTCCCTGCTTCCTACCCTATAGCCTTTGTCCCCTTTCCTGCTTCCTACCCTTATCTCCTACCCTTATCTCCACACTTTGTTTTGGCACTATGCCAGCACCGGAGAAAGGTCTGGCCCCACCAACTGTCATTCTGGTAGGCGTGAAAAGGCTGTCTTGTTTGTATTTCTTTAAACCAATCGCATTCGCCTTTGGCGCCGCTAAACCCAGGATGCAGCGACGGTGGCCTTGCTAAATTGTGTCGTAGGGGAAACTTGTTTTGTGTGGGGAGGCGACCCCTGGCATTAAAATGGCTAAATCCCCACAAAAGAAAATGGCACATAAAACAGTAAAAGATGTATGTTGACCATGTGATACGTGTAGGTTGCTATAGATCACAGGTTATTGTTGTTTCATGTAGTGACGGGGACTTTGAAAGCAGAAGCGGGAGGGGAGGGGAGGAGAATTCCTTCTGAAATAGCCAGCCAATGGCAGGCTTTATACAACCAGCTTACTTCTGTTGAGTCACACTACCTACCCCTGTTCCCCCCCCCCCCCCCCCCTTGCTCAGACTACACCCGTCTTCGAACTCGGCTTTCAGTGTGATGCAGCTGTGTAGCTGACCTGTAACGTTTCCTGACTGCATCTTGCATGGTTGTGACGCTATCGTGTTCACAAAATCTGTCCACAGACAGACAGACAGACAGACAGACAGACAGACAGACAGACAGACAGACGGACAGACGGACAGACGGACAGACAGACGGACAGACGGACAGAGAGACAGACAGACAGACACAGACAGACAGTCAGACGGACCGACGGACGGACGGACGGACGGACGGACGGACAGACAGACAGACAGACAGACAGACAGACAGACAGACAGGCAGACAGGCAGACAGACAGACAGACAGACACCTGACAAAGAACTCAAAACGGCTTCTGTGGTAGTACAATAGATACAGTTGGTCTGTGTGGGAACGCCCACACGTTACTTCCGGTATCGTTGTGTCAATAGGAGGACGGTGTGGGAAAACCCCCCAAAATATCTCAATGGGCTGACTCACCAGTGGAAGGTGCTGCAGCTCTACACTACAGGATTGGGGATTCAAGAGCAGGTACATAGACGTGTGTTCAGATGTGCGTTTACTGCAGTGGTTGAATCCCTGATCCTGTCTGCCCAGGCTGGGCTAGCAGCTAAATGCTAACTGCTGAATGGGGAGCACGGGAGGATTTCCCCCATGCTGACCCATTGACCACGCATCTACGAGACACCGCCTATGGTTG
>NC_139625.1:84968248-85025748 GCF_964638095.1 Poromitra crassiceps | reverse complement strand
CATATAAAGTAATTGGCACAGATGCCAAGGAAGCAGTCGCAAACAGATTAATTGTCATCGAGCAGTCGCGGTGACATAGTTAAAAATGAGCTCCTTTTAAGGCGCCAATTATCAGAGAATTTCCAAAGTAACCTTTTTTCATCAGCGATTCCCTTCCGAGTGTGTTTCTCTCTCTCTCTCTCTCTCTCTCTCTCTCTCTCCCTCTCTCTCTCTCTCTCTCTCTCTCTCTCACACACACACACACACACACACACACACACACACACACGGACAGACAGACAGACACATGATATGCATAGTATCAGCATCCTAAACGTATAAATATTGTAAATAGCTGTCTGTCGTCTTTCAAGTTGCGCCTTTGAAATCAGGCCACGCTGCATCTCGCTGCGAAAACAAGCACATGTGCCTTTGTTTAGCCGGAGACAGAACAAACGAAGGATTCTCACACGCTCATTGTGAGAATCTATAATGAATTTTCACAGAGGAGTAAGAATGCCTCTGCTGGCGTTTCCATATGCCACCTTTTCCCTTTGCTTTTTTTATCAACACATTTTAATGCGCTGGGAGCCTTGATTTAAGTACAGGTATTGTTATGCTTTGTGTGTGTGTATGTGTGTGTGTGTGTGTGTGTGTGTGTGTGTGTGTGTGTGTGTGTGTGTGTGTGTGTGTGTGTGTGTGTGTGTGTGCGTGTGTGTGTGTGTGTGTGTGCGTGCGTCTGTGTGTCTGTGTGTGTGCGTGCGTGCGTGCGTGTGTGTGTGTCTGTGTGTGTGTGTGTGTGTGTCGGTGCACACGTGCGTGCGTGTGTAAATCTCATAAATGATCAGCCACTGAACCTGCACATGTTCACATTTGATAAAACACCTCTCTCTCTCTCTCTCTCTCTCCCCTGTCTCTCTCCCTCTCTCTCTCCCCCCTCTCTCTCCCTCCCTATCTCCCTCTCTCTCTCTCTCTCTCTCTCTCCCTCTCTCTCTCTCTCTCTCTCTCTCTCTCCCTCTCTCTGCATATCTTCCTATTTCTGCACTGATGTAGAAGTTAGACTTAATTCAAGCATTTACAGTGCATTGGAAATAAAATAAGCCATGCTATTGCTCTGATCGCCCCCTTGTATCAACAAAGGTTTGACCTTGCTGACACTAAGTGTGTGTGCGTGTGCATGTGCGTGTGTGTTTATGTGAAACAGTCCATCCTCGGCACATAGAGTAGTGCGCCGTGAGATCTTGTAGGGTAATAGATTGGAGCGGGGCTAGCCGTAGCTCAGCTTTTCTCTGCGGTAATAATTGGATAGTGGCTCCATTTGTAAGGTTGTCTTGGGCAATGCAGAGCTAACAAATGAGATAGTTTAGCCTGCACCTTGGAGAGCTTTAAACCCCGCCCCCTTTCCCAGCCACCACAGCAGCCATCTTAACTGATGTTGAGACGGTGGCAGGGCCAGGCCGGACCCACGTCGCAGAGGGGAGGCGAGAACTTCCCAAATATGTCGATATGGAAAATAGAGTTAATTAAAAGGGAACTTCACCGGAAAACAATGCTGATTTATTTTGCACATGATCTCACACATAGCAAAACACTGTAAACAGTTTTGCATACATTCATTTAGTTTAACAGTTATTGAGAGTTGATTTGTGTTAAAGGAACACACCAACATTTTGGGAGATTCGGTAATTGCAAGGGCGTCGTTTTGTTCTCAAAGTTGGTAGGGTCGAGGACGGCAGGAGGGGAGGCAGCCCTAGCGGGCGCCGCCGAAAGAAATTAGAGCTTTTTTTTTAACCTTTTTTAGCCATATTTAGAGGAATATCTCATTTTAAATAAAAAAAAATAGGTTTCTTTTAACCTTTTTTAGCCATATTTATGTGTCCTGTCAGCATAATTGTAACTAACAAACACAAACTGTAGGTTTAGCCATCTAATCATGTTCTTTCACAAACAGCCGGTTTGGAAAGAAAACATTGCCACTGAAACCCACACACCATGCATAAAAGAATGTGCACTGACTTATACTAACTTTCACTTACCGTACAGTGAAACAGAAAGTGCATTTTCATATCCATCAATATATTTCAACAAAATATACACAACATTCAGCCTATTACAACTTTCTGTTCTATAGTATTCTTCCTTTTTCTGCATGCATCCAAACATCTTCACATTCATCAGTAGGGCTGGGTATCGTTCAAAATTTTTCGATATCGATACCGTTTTGATACTTGGATTTCGATACCGGTTCCTGAACGATACTTTTTTCGATACCAATTTTTAGAAAAATCCATTTTAACAAAAATAAAACTGCATTACACATTGAAATTATTTTACAAATCTTTAGTTTTCCCCCCCATCTTAAGTTTTACAGCAGAAAAAAATAAAACCTACTGTATTTAACATAACTTTAAGTTCTCTAAACGTATTGCCGTCCCTACAAAAAATATTGGAGTACTACAAAGGAAAGAAATGTAGCTAAAACAAATAAATCAGTGGAATAGTTTTCAGTGCAAAACAGAGAGTTGCAAATCAGGGTTTAATGCTCACTGATGCAACAGAACTCTATTCAACACTGAAGAGATGGCTCCACTTCATGCATGGAAGACTAGTTGAGCATTGACTAGCCTATCAATATAGCCTTATATGCCACAAAGTGAATCGCATTTATATTCAACAAACTATCATGACATCAGCGTTTGTTAACGAGTTGCTAAAAATACATGGGCGATAACTGCCCGCTTGCACATAACGTTAACGCTAATTAATTAAACATTAACGCTAGCGTTGCAGATCAGTGTGCTCACTGCTGCAACAGAACGTCATTCTTGTCAAATCTGACGAGACAGCTCAACTTCACTGACTAGCCAATCAATATAAATGAATCGCATTTACATTCAACAAACTATCATGACATCAGCGTTTGTTAACGAGTTGCTAAAAATACACAATGCCCGCTTGCGCATAACGTTACGGCGGCAATTAATTAAACAATCTAATGCTACAACTCACAGCCAGATGCATGGATTTGTCAGACTGAGGGATCTGATAACCGCTAACTTGCGGTAAGCTGAGCTGACCCACCTCTCAATCAATTATTTCTCTTGTCTGTGGAAACCAGTCCGTGTTGTTTCTGTTTCTTTTCCTGCTTTTCATCATCTTCGCCATATGGTACTCCAGGATAGGAGTAGCTTGAGTGGCTAACTTCTTGTATACTATCCGCACCGCACGCCTGGCTCACAGTCACAACAAACACACCGGCTAAAGTGAGCGTAACGTTTCCTGCATGCCTCTACATGACAGCCAATCACCAGCCGTATTAGAGCGCGGCGTGCAAGCATGTCGCATGCTTATAGGCTCAATGACACTGTTTTGTTTTGGTATCGAAAATTGGTATCGATTGACAAGGGAGGCTTCGATACCCCTTAGTATCGATGTTTCCATTTCGGTGCCAAGTAAGTATCGAAACTCGATACCCAGCCCTATTCATCAGTAAGCCCACCAGTCCAAATATAACTACATTACTTTGTTTTCTTTCTGTTCTATAGAATGCCTAATTTTAAATTTTCTCATTTCTGCATGCATCCAAAATAGGGGTGTAACAATGCATGTAACATGTACACATGCATGTAACTGGACAGGACACTTTTCTCTAGCATCTTCTTGCTCACGTTTTGCAGGTTAGCAGCTGTAATGTAAAATGATACTCTGCTGGTTCACACAGTTTAACGTTATAAGATAAGATATTACTTTATTGTCAGACAGAGTCCGAAATTTGTCTTGCATCCTCAGACACTTGTTTCTCATCGATACATACAACAGTGCAAAACGACAACCAACACCATCCTCAAAGTGCATAGTAGACAAAACAATAACAATAACAAAAGACAAGAATAAGGAAAGTGGCTGCAGCGCTTCCTAAGTCCCTGTCTACAGCCTCTAGCCTGTCACAGTTTGACAGCCTGGGGCACAAATGCGACGCGTGATGCGCGTCGGACTTTCAGTAATAAAATTAGTGGTGTGTTCCTCCACCTCCACAACAATGACGTCTCGTTTTGCTAACCTAACGTAACGACGTTACTTACAGTTGCTGCAGGGGGACGCGGAAAATAGCTTCTGATGTCCCTCTTTTTCCGAGCGGGAGGGCGAGGAGGAGGCGGCATGTCTGCATGTTAGTAGTGTGTGTCAGAGCCATGTGTGTGGGTGGGCGTTTGTTTGGTCATCAGCCAAATGAGCCAATCAAACGTGAGTTTGGGGGGGAAAAATTGGACTGGCCCATTCAGTTGTGAAAAACAGGGGTAAATGTAACTTTGAACATATTGCAAACTAATTTCACTCAATAATGGTTGGGTCAATTCTATCCTTGCAAAATATGGGAAGACAATCTAAATGACCTATATAACTGCACTCCAAAGATAATGCAAATAAGGTTGCTTAAAAGTTGGTAGGGACAATTGGACACCCTGAAATGTTGGTTGTGACTTGTCCCGACCAACCCTACCCAAATCGACGCGCTTGGTGATATTGCTTAATTATACATAAACTATAAATAAACAAAAACTATTTGATTGGGGCATGACAGTGTGAGAGTAGGAGGTAACTTAACCTAAGGAAGTTTTTAAATACAGAGGATGCAGGGTCAAAGTTCAGAGGAGGCACTCAGAGAACAGGCCAAGACCAACTCTCCATGGCCTAACAGAGCCATGTCAATATCACATTCTGCAAATAAAACAACACTTCAAATAGACTACATTATGTCTTGTGGTTCATCTCTTCGTCTCCCAAATGTATTTGAAACACGACAATGCAATGATTATTGCTGTGTAATATTATGTGTCAATGTCAAGTCCCTGCTTGATCATTTGACAAGACAATACGATATATATGTACAGTATGTATGTATGTATGTATATATATCAGTGCAGATAAGATAAGAAGATAATCACAGCTGTGCCAATATTAGACAACAACAGCACGACCTTGAGTGTGATATTGCTTTTATACAACAGTTCTATTAAACAAAGCTGATTAAAAAAATGACAAAAAGCTGAGAAAATATATGATTTCTGTATTTATTCCTCCGCCAACAAAAATAGTTCCCTCAGCTTTCTGCTTTGGCGAAAATGTAGCCTAATCAGCCTAATTAACTGCAGGCTGTCTACTTTACTAGTCTACTCTACAGCTGTGAAGCATTTTGTTGATTAGAGCAGCTGTGAAGCGGAGTGATCTACACACAGTGAAGCGCCAGACAGTGCATTATCATGAAATATTGGCACTGGTAGGATCCCTCTTGTCCAATCAAATTGCCCGGCCGGAACTAACTGTTGTATAATACTGCATGACTGATCCTATGATGTCATTGTAATCACACTCAGGTGTGCTTTCACAGGACAGGTGTTCAATCAGCACCTGTCTTTATAATGGCTGTCTTGCACTGTGTTTGTATGAGACTTGACAAAGTCTACAGCCGAAACTGTTGTCAAATAGCATTAAAGTACACTTTATTGCATCTGGAACCAGAGTGTGCCTTCCCCTGGCTGCAACAACTTCAACATACTCGTTTAGTTACATTCCAATTCATCAACTTTGGAGCGTTATTTACCCCCCCTTCCTGACATGCTAGGTTGACATGCTTGGTCCCAATCGATTCCTTATTTCTTCTACTTTCATATGGTATAAATATTACCACTCACGCTTTAAAGTCGAGCTGAACCCAAAAATGACTTTTATTTTCTTTTAGTTAAAATACCTGGGTATGCAGTGCACTAAATAATGTGTGCAAAAAATCACAAAAATCTAATTTCTTTAGTTTTTCACACTCAAAAGTTCATTTTTCAAGATTTCATTGATAACAGCAATCTACAGTTTGCTGACGTCACCTAGTACTATCAGATTTCTACCCCATTTCAACCAATCATATCACGACATGGCAGCTGTCAATCAAATCTTCATTTCAGGATAATTTTCTCTTCCACAAGAAAGAGAAAATGGCACCTAGTGCCTGTCACCTGGCAGAATTCCTATCCCATAAACTAACTATGATAATGATAATGTCTAAGTATGCAAAGAAATGTAACTGGCTCATTAAAACGCGCATTCCAGGAATATCGTATTTACAGCAGCGATAAAGGCGCGTGCTTGAGAGCCTGCTGGTTGTCAGGGGTCGCCCCTCGGAGATTCCAGGCGGGCGGGCAGCACCCATGCATCGGATTGTCCGCTTGCTCCGGACGAAGCAGCTGGCTGCTTGGTACTCCGCCGATCCCACTCGCGTAGCACGACAACACACTGAATTCCACTTGATTTGGGGGTGGAACACACCGTGATTGGCCAATGTCAAAGCCAGTCCCCAGAATTGTCAAATCAAATCATCGACACCCGGCATTGTGCGGCTTGTGGTCCGCCTCTCAACCTTGTCATCTCAGACAAGATTTGTTTGAGTCTCTGACGCTCGTGCTATTGCATTCGCCTCCGGTTCACTTTGACTTTAAAAACGAGCTCGCAGTCAGCGATGGATTTACGGGCCAAATTCAGTTAAAAAATGTGGGAATTTAAGGTTGCGGTTTTTATTAGGAAAAATGACAGCATGAAACATAAATACGAAAAAAATAGCTTTAAAATAACTTGAAATTAATTGACTTACTTCCATATCCATGCCGTCTGTAGTGTAACCGCATGCAGCCGAGACGTTGCAAATATCCCAGTTTTCTGACGTTGCAAATATCCCAGTATCCCGCCGTACCGCGGCCCGCAACTCGAAACTCGTTTTGGCTCGTAATCCAATGCAATGACTGTCTGGCTTGTGAACACTTACTGCTTGATAAAAAGTAAATAAAAATAAGGGGGAAATATAATATGCTGCTACTGTCGTCAGTGTCGTGTAAATCATTCCTGTCAGGTCATGACAGCAAAGTGGATTTCACTTCCTAGTAGGCTAGCGTTGAGAGACTCATTCATCATCCAATCAACAACCAATTAGGTTGAATACATTTATTGTTTGGTATTGATTGGTGAGGGCGGGTTATGCTCCAGCTAAATATGATTGGTTGAAAAACACATCATTTCACTGTTCCTTGTTAAATGCATGTGTTTTCAACCAATAATATTTAGCATGAGATAAATTACCATGGGAATCAAACGCCCTAGGGGAGGATTTTTTTATCCTCTACCCCCGAGGGCATGACCAGGGCATGACAGACTGGCACAGAATCTGCCTGCATGCCACTCCATCAGTGCCCTACAGGGGTCACTGTTGTTGAAGCATTTTAAGAATAGCATGATTTTTATTAAGAAAAAACACATTTGATTGATTTTATTTTAAAAATATATATTATATAAAATTCCCCATCTCTTCTAGAAAATAGAGTATATATATATATATATATATATATATATATATATATATATATACTCTATTTGGTATATATATATATATTAGACCCCGTTGTGTTGTGTACCATGAGCTGAGCTGAGCACATCTGGTAGGGCGAGCCAAATCTGTAAGCCAAGTAGATCCTGTACCTATACACCGCGAGACAAGTTCCCACTGTCCTGCGGCCATGTCCGCCAGGAGGGATCGAACTGTAACACTAACACATGAGCAAAGATTATGAAATCTGTATTTAAGAAATGTAGGACTCCAGTTATCCAATAAATCTTTGGCTCCTTTTTTGTGGAGTAATTTCAAGATTTTATTTATTTATTTATTTTATTTATTTATTTATTTATTTATTTATTTATTTATTTATTTATTTATTTATTTATTTTACTCTTTTATGGAAGTCAGCTATCTGATCATTTCGTAGCCTACAACATCCCAGTAACACTGATAAAATGCTGATGTAATTCTGTCAGTAGGCTACTTTGCGCTTTTTTGAGCCTCTTTATAACATCATGAAACTCTTCATTCATCAGTGGTCCATCAAGCAGATGTTGATTTTCCTCAGATAAAGCATGATCTGTGTTTATTTTTCCCAGAAAGCAGTCTACCTTTTCAGGATCCCAAAATGTTCTATGATCATGACCTCTGAAATCATTGGCATGATGATCTGTTCTTATAACAGCTTTAATTTCTGCATTAAACACCTTCTGTTTCAAATCTTGGTTCATTACCTACAAGCGACCTCCATGTAAACGGCTTTAACCCTGGATGTTTTTCTCTCCATACATCATATAGTTTAAAGTTTTTTCAAAAATTACCAATTTCTTCAGCTGCTTTACAATAATACATTAGTGAGTGGGTTGTAGTTTTTCTTTATCCACCTCCAGATTTACAAAAAAATTGAATTATGTTTTAGAAAAGGAGCATTCCATACAGCCAATTTTATTTCTAAAGCCTGGGAAAAGAGAAAAAATATGCTGTATATTTTATTTGAGTTCCGTAATGTGTATATGTACGTGCATATGTATGTACAAAATCCCCCCACCAGTTCAGCCACACCTGGCGCCCTGATTGAGCTGCACCTGGGCTCAATAAAGGGTGGTTGATTGGGTGAAGCTCAGTTTGCCATGTATGCTGCTGAGAGGAGGCTGCTCTGTTCTGTTCTTCCCAATTGATTGTCCATGTGCAGATGCATCGTTTGAAGTGTTAGTTTGTTACAGTTAGTTATTTCCTTTGTATATTGATTATTTGATTCGAAATAGATTTATTATATTACTTTACAGTTGCATTTGTTTTCCCTTGTTTGATCAAATCCTTTGTTAATACCTTGTTTGTCTTTTAGGCCAAATCATCTGTCCACATGATTTTCCATCATCAATCAAGGGATTTGGTTTGTAAATAAAAACCCTTGGCATTAGTTCCTCTGAGTCCTCCTCATTCCACCTGGATGTCCCACTTGCTGGCTACACCTGTAACCGCCACCTTTACAGTTTAACACATGTATGTATTAGGGGTGCACCGATCGATTGGCACGCAATCTGTATCGGCCGATTTTGACCTCAAATATGTGATCTGCTGATTGCAGATATTACTTTATTGTCGCCGATTGCATAGCCGATCATGCTGCACGTGAGAAACATGAGGCAGCCCATTTTCATGTCTTCAATGTCTATCGTTTAACTTTCATATTGTGCTCTAACGTTTATATCATTGTGTTGCAAAGCACACGCTTTGCTTTCGTCAGTGTACTCACCTCCATGCACACACCGCACCAGACTGTCAACACACCCCTTGCGTCTTTGAATCACACAAATCAGCTGGTGATTAGAGCAGACTCAGCAGAGAAGTTACCTCCAGTCCTCCCGCCTACCGAGGCATTTGCATGCTGTTAAGTCTGTGTTTGATCCATTTGCGTGTATCCTCCTAACGTTAATAGCTCCGGTTAGCTTTAGCCGCTTTAGCTTAATCAATAAAATTGTTTCCTTGGGTCGAAGTTATTTTTCTTGTGTAGCAGGGAAATCCCGGAAAATTGAGTATTTTTGTTGAGTGAACTGAACTGTATTGAACTGGTAACATGGAAATCCCGAAGTGGAATGATTTTTGTTCTTTTATAAACTGAACTGAGGGAACTGGACTGAACTACTACTACCATTTAGTTCAACACAGTCTTGTGCTCCAATTATCTCACACACAAAAAATCATGTTGGCGGTTTCCTTTAGCCTACACAGTATAAAATATTGATGTAGAAAAAAAAGAAAATGTGCTGCACTTTCAATTTGATGCATGAAATGTAGGCCTATATGTAAAATGGAAACTGTTCTATAATAGACTGCTATAGCTGCTTACAAAATAAATAAATAAATATATATATCGGTGATCGGTCGATGATCGGTTGGGCAGATATTTCTCATAGGTGATCGGCAATCGGTGATCGGTGGCAAAAAACGTGATCGGTGCACCCCTAATATGTATATATATGCATACATATGTTTCTGTTGATTTGTTTACACACCATGCAAGACTGTTGTTTTTAGTGTCTTATAAGCCTGTGCGGACTGGGCCACGACACTTAAATGTCTATCCACCTCTGATAATTATGCCATAGATGTCAATACCATTTGGCCCAACAATTCCTTCAAGAATGAAATTGTCTGCACACATATTAGGGGCATAAACATTCAAAAATGAATAAACTTTATTGGCATTGGAATTGGAATTGGAATAAACTTACATTTGACAGTTTTCTCCCAAGATCAACCGTAAACTCTTGCAGTTCTGTTATTCAATTTGGGATCAAATACAATACTTACAGTCCTGCAGTGGTTTGTCCCAACATTATGTATAGCTTTTTCCTTTCCATTCCTTATTCACTTTTTCTACATCATCAATAATATGTTTCTTGTAACATTATGACATGTGCATGTTTTCTAACACAAGAAAAAACAAAAATATTTTATCCTCGTTTTGAATTCCCATTCAAACATTCAGGGAAAGAACAGTCTGTCTATAATCATATTTTAAATTGAGTGCAATGCTCTCAGCATATGAAGTCTGTTAGAATGCTGAGTATAATTTTAGTGAGTATTGTGAATATGCTTTCTAGTCATATCTTACCCTCCTTTATTCAAGGGTAGGGTCCTCTGGACCTGACTGGGTGGCCACTCATAGCGCTTTCAGACAGACACGGTTCTGGTTCTGGCTCCGGCTCCGTTCTGGAGTCTCAGAACCTTGGTGCTTTCTGGCGAACCAGCCCGTGTTCACACCAGTTTAAGCGGAACCAAAGTGGGAGGACATTATTCGGTAGTCCTTCTTCAGTTTATTTTTTTAAGTTTATTAATTATTTGGTCTGGTGTTCGAGTGAACCCAGCCTTGGCCCTCTCTTCTGCAAGTTCGGCATATGACTTGCTCTTTCTTGTACTGCTTTCTAGCTTTTCTTGAGATTCGGTAGATGCCCAAATCGCCACTAAACATTTGGTTTCCTCAGGAGACCACTGCAAATTATTTTTCTCTGTGTTGTCACTGCCTTCTTCTCCTTCCTGCTCGTTTTCACAGCCTAGAATGAGACACGCCCACTGATGATGTCACGGTTCCCAAGGAAAACCAACTATTTTTTGGTTCCGCCGAGAACCAACTTTTCAGGTTCCGAACCAATTATTTTTTCGGTCTGAACGAGCCGGCCAGTTCAGATTAGGGTTCTGGAACCGGAACCGGCACGGAGCCCTGCCGGTGTGAAAGCCCTATCAGTGGCCTCAGCTTTCTCCTGGCCATCCCCATCCTGATTCTCTTTTCCTTTTGTATCACCTTCATCTGGCCATCTCTGGCACTGTGCCTGGTTCGGTTGAGATGTGTGGGCTTTGCCGTTGACTAGACATATGAGTATCTTGGTCATCGTCTACTGTATCCATCTTGTTTTTTGCTGGTGAGCTTATTTCAGTCTGAACTTAGTGATCTCACTACCCTAGACCTATTTGCCTGTAGAGCCGATGCTGATTGAAAATGGGATCGAATTGATGATGCATCCACATGTTACATTTAATTACCTCTTTATTACTATGGATTTGGCCTCAACAAAACCAACAAAACCTTCAAATCTGAGCAGTGCACAACACATACAAAACACTGTATCCATACTGTACAAAACCTTTATTATGAACGGGTTATTAAAATGCAGACAGAGTAGAGGGAGGGAGCATGCAGGAGGAAGAGAGATAGTCAGGCTTTGGTCTTCCTGGGTCTGCCTCTGGGCTTCTGGAGGGCCAGGCCGGGAGAGGTCTGGGTACCCATCTCCACTAGCAAGGACTTTGGGTCGGCATGTTTTGCAGGAGTGGTGGCCTTCCTCGGTCTAGCAGTCGCAAATATCCCAGTATCCCGCCGTACCGCGGCCCGCAACTCGAAACTCGTTTTGGCTCGTAATCCAATGCAACGACTGTCTGGCTTGTGAACACTTACTGCTTGATAAAAAGTAAATAAAAATAAGGGGGAAATATAATAGATATTATAAAACGGCTCTCTCAAATCAAGCAATCTGATTGGTTCACAGCCATTGTATAATTCCAGTAACCGAGTTCAATAACCCATGGTCATGGGTTATTTGTTGCCATGGCAACTCTCTTACTAAAAGGCAGCGCTGTGCTCGAGCTCCGTGTTGGGCTTTCCAGAAAGCTCTCAGCTTCTCAGCAAGCGCCAGGATTGGCCAATGTCAACTTCAGTCTCCAGAACGATCCAATCAAATCACCCGCACGTCTATCTTCTTGCTAGAGGTCCCGCCTTACAGTAGTGTCAAAACAAAAAGCTACTCGCTTGCAGCCAGACGCATGATGGCGCAACTCTCTTAGGCTTTGGTTACCTCAAAAACAAAATGGCGGAGACATCTTTCAGATCCTTGTGAATCGATCTTCGCTTATAACTTTACTAATACTTCGCAGAAAATTATGTTTTGTACAAGAATAGACGCGGGCTAATGTCTTAACCCCTCTCTCGCGCGCCCTCACTCTTATCCCCGCATTTCTAAATAAGACGTAACGTTACTTGGTGTCGGTTAGGGCTAGTTTTACGACTCGTACGTCCCGGTCTCCATATTCGGCCAGTTTCGCCAAAATAGACCCCTGGCCAGGATCCCACCCGTGGGACGCCGGAATGCACAGGCCTACGCATGCTATCCTTGGTCATAACCTATGATTGGACCAAAAAATAAAAAATAAAAAAATAGAAAATAGAAAATAAAAATGTTTTTTTTGGAAAATAATTGTTTTATTATTTTTTATTTTAATTTTGTTTAATTGGAAAAACTAAGAATATGGAATCAGAGAGGAGAGAGAGCGCGAGAGAGAAAAAAAGGGAAAAATAAATCAATTAGAATAAGAGTTTAAAAAGGACTAATGTAATAGCCCAATATCACCCCACACACACTCTTCTCTGTACCAGCATACTGGTGACGCCTGTACAAATGTGTGTAAAAGCAAATGCATTGTTCTCAAATAAGTCCCCCTATCACGACCCTAGTTAAGACGCCCGCCGAAGGCGGGCGTCCGCAGGAGGATCGCAGTCAGTCTCCTCAAATTCGCCCAAAGGATATCATAAGTAAAAAAAGTGATTATTGTGAAGATAAAGAGAAAGGGAAATAATTTTCTCCTTCATGACCGGGGTTCGAAGTTGCGGTCTTCTTCTGTAGACAAGACCTGGTTCTTACCGCTGTGCCATTGGACTGCCTGAATAAAAAAGGTTTTTTATTTATGAAGATAAAGAAAAGAGAAAGGGGAAAGTAGAATTGGACTATTGTAATATACGCACATGACTGTTCTTCTATTAAATTGTATATGTGCATAAATTTGTCATGAGTAAAAATAGTTATTGTTATGAAACTAAAGAAAAGAGAAAGGGGAATAATTTTCTCCTGCATGACCTGCATGACCTGTAGACAAGACCAGGTTCTTACCGCTGTGCTATTGGACTACATGAGTAAAAGGTTTTTTATTTATGAAAATAAAGAGAGAAGAAAGGGGAGGTAGAATGGACTGTTGTAATATATACGCACATGACTGTTCTTCTATTAAAGCCTATATGTGCATAAATTGTATAAAATCTTATGTACACTTGCATATGCATTGTTATCAAAGATCCCCATACCACAACCCTAGTTAAGACGGCCGCCGAAGGCGGGCGTCCGCAAAAGGACTGCAGTAAGTCCCCCAAGTTTCCATAATGGATCCCATGAGCATGCCAGTGCAAATCCCGCACCTATGGGTTTGTGTATTGATTGATCTAAAATAATAAAAAAGATAATATATCTGAAACTCCGGAGTCAAACCCCTTCTCCCAGAAAAGATCCCAAGCAATGTTTACCAAAACAGAATATTTATTATAATAATGTTCGGGTATACATCTCCTAAAACGGAGCACACTTTTCTAGTGAGACTAAAATAAAGGAAAAAGGGGAATAAAAATATGAATAATAAAGATAACAAAACCCCAAATGGGCACACTATGCAAGAATCCCAATTGGGCACATCTATATAGACGACCCTTTATAGGCGTCGAGGTGGAAGAGTCCTGCTGCTTATTATTGTCCATTAAAAATGGCGTTGAAGTCAATTGTATTTTGTGGAGGGGGAGTGGCGGGCCGAGCCCTGAGCTGTTCCAACCTAGTGAAGGCTGATAAGGCCGCTCTGGCAACGCCATCCTTGTATCGTTTAGATAGTCTTTTTAATGCCACCTGTTTGGCCTCTGGCCATCTGTTAGTATCCCCCTTCAGGATCCTCTCCTCCAAAGCCCTGAGTGTCCTCAGGGCTAGAGCATCCTCCTTTCCATCTTTGATTCTGGACTGGATGTTTTGTCTTTCCATCTGAACATATTTAGTCAACAATTTGCACAGACGTGCAAATGGGGTCTGTGGTAGCAGTACCCCTCCTGGTTGGGACATCCTAAGAGGGGGGACAAGAAGCCGGAGTTAGACCCCAAGGTCAATCAAATAGTAGTAATAATAATAATAACAACAGCCTCTGACACCCAATGTGACAGAGTATGCACTGACACACCCAAAAAGGCCAAAACAGAAAGGGGGAAGTGAGACCCTCATGAGGTCAGAAGACCGTGCCATAAAAAGAATGACTGAATGCATGTTAGAAAGTGTTGACTCTGAAAGAGACGGGGGAAGAGAGAAGCGAGACCGTACCCAGGTTACAAGAGACCTATAGTGAGACCTGTGGAGGAAAAATCCAACTGCAATGCTCTGCCGATTCATCAATAATGAAATATCCGTTTTAAATGTTCATAGGAGGTTTTCTTTATTTCCACAATCATGTCTCCGTGCACGGAGGTCTCCTCTTGTCTACATTTGACAATGCAAAAGCCCCGCATTATTGTTTACTTCACATCATATACTGAAACTATCGATGCCCGCCCCCCACCGTGGAGGGGCAGTTCTTTCCATTCATCCATGTAGCTAATCTGATGTTCACTGGAATACATAACAAGTCCAGTCTAGAGCCACAACAAGACACAGGTTCTCACAGGAAACTCTATTCCCATAGACACTTCCCAAAACAAGACATATGTTCTCACAGAAACTTACATCTTCTGCATTGCTGAAAAACACAGTTCACAAAATACATCTTAGAAGGGCCATAATTAATAATTAATCAATCAATACACACTTGATCAATAATTTACCATTACAGACCCCATAGACCAACCCTACACTCTTGTGTTAAGCTAAACTAATCCATAATGTCACCCTCAGGTTATTGTCTCAAACATATACTGTCTAATGTGTCTAAGATTTTAGAGCAGGTTCCTCAGTTGTGATACCGGCGTGTCTTCATTGTCTGTTTCCGCCTTTAAATCACAAGACAGACTCAAACACGCCAGGCCCATCAAGTTGATCAAACAAGATGGCCTGCCCCATGTCCAAATAATGCCTCTAAAAGGTCGGCCTAAACCCTATTAAAGTGCTCAGAGGTCATGAGCAAGTGTGTAGACCATGAGTCTAAATATCTAATAGTGTATGTATGAAGCTATCTGCCCCCACTACAACCCAGGAAGAGTGTAAAAGAAATACATATCCCAGTGTAGGCCCCGTCCGGCCTACAAAAGCCTGACTGCCAGTACTGAAAACATTATAATATTAAGTGAAGCCAAGGCACTGAAAGGAGAAGTTGAAATTATGTGATGTGACATTCCTGTCCCATATGAAGCAGTCCCAAACTAGTCTGGGTCTTACTCCTCCCTAAGAGAGTGCAAATTGACATTGTAACTCAGTGTTGTCATGTGCTGGGCCCAAACCTGGCCCATGCACCTGGATCACAAAGCCACAATATCATAGTAACATATAGAGTGCCCCCCAAAGGAAGATGCATTTGGTTGTCCTGTAAAAGCAGAGGGTTCTACCTGCAGAGTAATGAGAAAACTTCTCAAAAGATGGTTCCTACTTTTTAATATGTTTTTTCTATGTGGAGGATTCCACACAGGAGTGAGTAAGCAGCAGGAAGCCAGGTGTGCTTCCTGCTTGACTATATGTCACATGATCCAATAGTTATCCCCGCCCCCAAATCACCCCCGAAAAGATAAAATAAAAAAGATTAAAAATGTGTTCCAACTTGTTTTGGTCAGGACCAAACCTGGCATCCCCACTTCAGAGTCAGTGCTGCCTACCACTGTCCCATCTGCGAGTAGTATACACACCTCCTGTTTCCCTCCCCACAAGTGGGATGGGATCCAAATAGTGTCAGATCAATATGTGTTGGAAAAAGAGGATCAAACTGGTAGGGTATCAATTTCCCATGCGTTAAGAGTTTTATAAATGAGAAAAATCTAAAAATAGAATTTGTCCTATTTCATTCTGTAGTGGTCAGTATATTTTCACATACAAGGAAAATGTCTTCGTGTTACTGGTGCTCAAGTAACGTGATAAATTAGAACAGAGAGAGAGAGAGAGAGACTCAAGTGGGGGAGCTTTTGTTTGTGGGCTCCTGTGTGAAAGATGGTTTTGGTGTCTAGGTTTTAGGGCTAAACGAATACAATTGAATCAGTGAAATTACCATTAGTTTCAAATCCAAGATGGCATCCCAAGAGGGCCGCCAATTTCGGTGATTCTAAAGTTAGTACAAAATGTATTTTTGTTTGGTATCAATCAATTGTAATGTATATTTATATAGCGCCAAATCAGAACAAGAGTAATCTCAAGGCGTATCTTCTATTTTTAGAACACAATGAGGACTGGAAACTTCACCTTTCTTCTTTAGGGCCGTCTTGACTTTTTTCTTGGTGCTTTCATCAGTTTCCTCGGCCCCCTCCTCTTTATCGGACATTTTCTTTCTCTTAGGCGTCTTCTGAAAGAGGAAAAAGAAATGCATTCAAATTATGATATCACTGATGACATCTTCAGTGTGTGTGTGCCCCCTATGACATCACTGACTTCATCTTGTCACAATGCCTCCTTTTGTGTGCGTGACATGATCAGTCTTGTCACAATGCCTCCTTGTGTGTGTGTACGCCTTTATGACATCACTTTTGACATACACACCTTACGACCCCAGTTAACATCACTGATGACGCGTCCCAGCGCATGCTGTAGCATGTATTTTAACCTACATTCCTGGCTCCCCCTGGCCAGTGACACTTAGGAATAGACTAGGTGACAACCAAGTATAGTTTGGTGACAAGCTGGGGAGACAGTTGACGGTCAGAGACACGGCATCCGGTACGGGATGGGTTTAGCACCCCAGCCTGGCTCTCTCGTGAGGGAGAAATCCACAAACGCTACAGATCAGCCTCCTGAAAATCTGTGCAAAGATCGGCGTGGCCTGGGGTCCTTCAGGCTGGAGCGAGGTGCTCGGCGCAGGCGAGTGACGTGCAGCGCACAGGCCTTCTTGAGGCGTCCTCTCTGCCCATGGTGGGATTGCCTTTTCCCCGGGAGGGTCTGGTGAGACGAAGGAGGAGCCCGGCCTGGAGTCACCCACACAGGGCCTTAGACCCTCCATGCACCGAAGGCATTACAATACAGCCTTCGGTGTAATACTATTGCAGCAGATTGGGCGTGATTAGGGATGTCCGATATTATCGGCCTACCGATATCATCGGCCGATATTAGCATAAAAAAATCGATATCGGAAAATATCGGTATCGGTTTTCATGCCGATATTTTTTTTTTTTTTTTTTAAATACAGGGGGAGGCTCACTGAGAGCAATGCTCTCTTTTTCAGGAGTGCCCTGTTCACATTCACACACACATTCATACCTGGAAGCTGACCAGTACAACCACAGTCTGATCTGTTGGCCACTGAGCAGCTCCACTGGAGCGGTTGGGGTTAAGGGCCTTGCTCAAGGGCACCTCAGTGGTGGTAATGAGGGAGGGGGCAAGCGCTGCCTTTTCACTTTCCCCACCCAGATTTATCCTGCCGGTCCCGGGGATTGAACCGACGACCTTCTGGTCACAAGCTCGCTTCTCTAACACTTACAACTTTAACACAACATGCATATTATATATTAAACTCTTCAGCTACATTAAGCTACATTATGTAACTTGCTACGTGAAATTTTGGTGGAAAAAAAGCCCGCTTATATCGGTATCGGTTGATATCGGTATCGGAAATTAAGAGTTGGACATTATCGGATATCGGATATCGGTAAAAAAGCCAATATCGAACATCCCTAGGCGTGATCAACCCTTCCGCGGGCAACGTTGCAGACAGAGTAGAAAGGCTGATCCGTGAGCGGCTGCTTCTGGGACGCCAGTCGGGGTCTTAATTGGCCTCGGCTGGGTCTACTGGGTGAGGGTGTATGATGTTGACAGACCCGAAACACCTTACGACCCCAGTTAACATCACTGATGACGCGTCCCAGCGCATGCTGTAGCATGTATTTTAAACCTTGACATCATCACTGATGACATCACATCATTAGCTAATTAAAAAATCCGGCTCGGTCAGGTCACCCGCACGGGTGCCCTTTACACACCCTGTGTCACGACAGACAGAAGAACCCAAACGAGACACGGACACAAGTTAGATGCCAAAACTGATATTGTCTTTTAATAAGGTTTTCAAAAGCCAAAATGTAGGCACGAAGGCCAAAAGTTAACGTCAATGGTGTGCGTAACAACGCAACAGTGGTGTCCTGACGAGGCGTGAGTAAGTAGAGCAACAGGTTCCCATGAGGCACAGGCGGGCAGCAGACAGATGGTTGACAGGCACTTCCAGGCAGACTGGTGGAGAGAGAGATAGAGCGAATAAGCAAAAGTCGAAAAACAGAAAAAGCTTCCAAAACAACAAATAACCGAACTGACCTAAGTTAGTGGCGAGATGGCCGCACACTAACAGACAATACCCGAGCAACGAACAGGAGTCCCAGCCCAGTATATATAGGTGCCTGATTGTGGGCGGTACTGCTTGATTTCTCATGCCACACACCTGGTCTCTCAGGAACCCAGCCTAATCACACCACACACAGGGCAAACAAGGAACAGTTTAGACAGCACTCATGACACCCTGAAGGGTTCAGCCCGATCGCACGTAAAACGGCATAGCTGTGGCCAAACACAGAATCTGAAACAGAGCCCACATACTCAATTTTATATATAGATTACATGAATAGAGTATACATATAGTAAAGGAATGTTATTGACTTGAAAATCCATACAGTAAGTTAGGCCTCCAGCTGTTTCAAACACAGCGGTCTCACGTAGACAGACACCACCATCTCTCCACAGACAGAGATGCTGTGATCTCTCTCTATCGGCTAAACGGCCCGACTTGGCAACTTTCAGACTGAAGAAAATGCCACTAGTTTGTGGATATTAGTGGGATATTTGGCCATCTAAAAGGGGCTTAAGAGGAGTGCACTGTATTTGTTCATAATGAAGATTTCTTTGTTTCCCTGTCACAAAAGGGGTAATAAAAAAATATCTGTACTGGTTGTTGGCCAAATTGTTATTTTAAACATCGGTATCGGCCCAGAATTTTGCAATCGGTGCATCCCCATTGGATATCATCAGTCTGTGTTCAGTGCATTCCACGATGAGTTAGTGTAAGTGTTGTGATTTACTTTTATTGTTGCATCTACTTTACCTCAAATTGCTTCGAGTACTTCTACTTCAGTTAGTTATTTCCTACATTTCCCAGAATGCCTTTCAACAACCCCAGCGAACGGGTCTAAACTTTTGAACCAATGTGAAAGTGTGAGTTCAGCTGTGGGTTGTGTGTGTTGATATTATACTCTTCTATGGCTGCATTGCATTCTGGTCTATTGAGGCTACTGGCTGTGGAGAAATTGGTCTCTCTGCCTCTTCTACGATGGTTTTCTCCCTGTACTGTATTCTCCCTGTTATCAAACTATTGTAGGTGTTCTGGAAATATTTTGTCATGTGACAGGAAATGCAAGCTACAGTACATTGGGAATAGATGTTTTCCAAGTGTTTTAGGGTGGATTTTCCCCAAAAGAAAGACAATGACAAGACGTGGACCATCGTTTGAGGTTAACATTAAAGTGAGACCTGGACTTGAGACCTGGCGAGCCGACTATTCGAAGCCTCCAGCACTTCTTACTGTGAAGTCTGAGCAAATGCAATTATCCCTCCGCTATCTGGCCAGCTAGACCTCGGAGACATTAACTCATTGAGTGCCAAGGACGGACATGTTCGTCATTTCAAATAGTAACGTAGAGTGCCAAGGACGGACATGTTCGTCAATTGCGTTTTTTGACGGTGGGGCGTCGATCAAAGCCTTCTGCCTCTCCTGTACAAATATTATAGCTATTGGAGGTCTATAACCTATTTTACAGAACCCTTAGGTGGCGACAGTGCTCTCCACATAACAGAAAGGCAAGGAAAAAACAAAGAAGAAGTCGTTATGGAAACGGAAATCGCATCGCATCCGTATGCATCGATATGCTGAAGCACGTTACTGCAGCTGTGCCTGCAGCAGCCAATCTGCTCCCACAATTGAGCCGCTCCGTGTCGGTTGCGACAGCACATCCGCACATCCACACCGTGGAGTTGTTATTATTCTCAACTGGAAGCATCGTTGCCGGTGACAAACACACGCGGAACGCTGTAAAAAAGCTGGATGTCGCACACAGCAAACTCAGCAGAGAGCCACCACAGACAGGAGGAGGAGTGTGCAGTTGAGGCGAGGCGGGGCGGGGCGGGGCGGGGCGGGGGGGGGGGGGGGGGGCACGCAGAGCAGCACGCAACACCCAGACAGACCCAGGCAGCAGGACAGGATTGACAAACGCAAGCCAGAATATCCGATGCCCACCAGCAGCAAACTTCAGAGTCAGTGATGTGCTTGAAATGTTTAATTTCACAAAAGGCCAATTATCTCAGCTTCTAGAAAAAAATTGCTGTTTTTGGATGAATCAAGCTATTTTCTCCGGCTCATAACTAAAGAACGGAAAATGGGATCAATAAACTTTTTTTGCAGATGATAGAATAGAGTCTCATCGTTCTTTGTGCGTGTTCAGTGTTTACATAGTAATATCACACAATATTCTGTGGGCCTCGAGAAATCACTGAAAACGCTCTGAAACTCTGGCACTGGGAGCGTCCGTTCTCCAAAAGTGGCTGGCACTCAATGAGTTAATCAATTAAAACATGCCATTATATATGACGCTACAAACGGAGATGGCAGGTGCTTCCACTCCCCCTCCTTGCCATATTCCCGATAGTAAGACGAGAAGATAGATGTCCTTGGGCCCTATCTTCCCAAACACGCTAATTAGCGCTTGCGCTACTTTTTACGTGCGGCGCAGGGCAATTTGGAGGTGTGGCCAAGTGCTCTGCTATTCTCTGTGCACCGCAAAATACCTCTGCGCTCCGCGCTAAAGCAGTAAATGGCTTAAAGCAACAATTATTCACAGGTGTGGCCATGTGCCAGCTGGGCTCATATCAATAAACCAATCAAAGTCGCCTATCCCATCCCCTTTAAAAGCCAGCGTTAGCGGCTGGAGCTATCCCATCCCCTTTAAAAGCCAGCGTTAGTGGCTGGAGCACAGAGAGAGACAAGAGAGAGAGAAAGACAGACAACATGGCCAGCAGAATGAGAGCACAACGATTCACTGACCAGGAGATGGACGTTCTCGTTGCACGAGGTGCTATATCATTCCACAATCAATTCTGAATAGCTATTGTAAAACCACCCTTTCACTCACACATTCATTCATTCATCCATCCAGGATGGATGAGGGAGAGGGAGAAGACCCTATTAGTTTAATGTAGTTTTTTATTTTTCACATTCATTAATTTTACATTATGCTTTTTAGTTCATTAAACATTCCCCTCCTTTTGAGATCATTTTGTGTCCAGTCTTTCTTGCACTTAATGTAGGCTACACGGGGGTCTGCCGTCTTGCATTCCCTTTAACACAGTTTGCATGGCGCAAACTGTGTTAAAGGGAATGACGGGAATCTGATTGGTGCGTAATTTGGGGATGGCACGTCCATGCGTAATGACATACCGAAAAGGAATTACCTGGTACTGCACTGGCAGCGAGGAGAATAACGGTGCACTCAAGCGCGGTGGGTATTTTAGCGCGTAAGAGGTGCTTTTTAAAACTTTTAGCGCAAATAATTGCGCGCATGCTGACGATGGCTGAAGGCAAGCATTTAACGAGGAAACGCCTGGTTATTAAGACAAGCCAGCATTAAGACAAGTGCTAAAAGCAAATAGCCGGTTCTCTCCTCTCAGGTTGGGCAACTTGGGTAGAGTGAGGTTAAATCAAAATCAGCAGCGAGGTTTGAAAGCATACATTTTATATAGGCTGCCAAACAGGTGCAGGGAATCACACTGTAAATTACGATAGATTATCACCGCTCTCTCATAGGTTGTTTTCTCCCGCTGCTTACTGTACAAACGCCTATGCTATTCTCACACATTCTCACGGAGGCAGTGGTATTGCCAAATATATTAAAAAAAAAAAAAAGTGTGATTACAGCTATTAGCAGTTATTTATTTTTATTATATCTAAATGTGCTCAAGAATTATATAGATCAAAAACTTCCAATTAAAATGCATAATTTCGATGACTTTTTTCTCTCTCTTTCATTTATCTGGGAAGGTGGTACTTGGAACTGTTTTAACAATCAGAAGTGGGCCTGAAGTTACAAAAGGTTGAGAACAGAGCTCGGACTGCTGCTGTAAACTATTCTATTCTATTCTATTCTATTCTATTCTATTCTCCTCACACACTTCTCTTCTACATCCCTCTCCTCCTCCCATTTCCCTCCACTCCCCGCCTATGTCATCCACTGGTCCGCCCAGGGATAGAACATGAGGAGGCCTACTATGGTGTATTGTTTATTGATTGATTTATTGATTTCGCATATTCTTTTTGATATTCCACAAGACTATTCTATTCTATTCTCCCCTCATCCTGGTTAGAGGAATTCTGTAGTTTGTGGGTTTGGTTGGGTCAGGTTAGATATTTCTTCTGCGCTCACGGCAGCAGGGCTGATAGAGCTGCTTTTCAGCATGTTGACGATACCACAACGCAAGCACTTAGCGGAAACACGGCTGTTTTGGCTTGGGGGACGCCCACACCTGCAGATCCCGCCGCAAAACTGGATGGTATCGTGCCGGTACCGCTAATTGACACTTGTGTGGTGCAGAGTGCTATCTCCCCTGCCTTAAGGCACGCACAAACAGGTGCGCAAGCACAAATAGGGGATAGCGGCTGTACCAAGATAGGGCCTGTGGTGAGAAGTCTCGTTTTAACCTTTAAATAAGTCCATTTACTAGAGAGTAAATTGTAACATAGTTTATTTACAAAAACAAAAGTCCACAAACGGATCCGGATCACTGCCTGCTCACACAACTTCCTGGAGATGGCAAATGACCTCGAACAAAGGGTCTTCTACTCCTTTATAATCTTTGGTCTAGGCTCCGCCCAGACACTGTGTCTGCAGTTCACAGCGCCCTCTATCTCCCTGGAGTAGTAATGAACAGGGGTAAGATTTATTTATCTACAGGCCCCTTGGGCTCTATCATTGCAACGGCCTTAAAACTGCGCTTAGCGCCAGGCGCAGCGCAGATTAGTGGGTGTGGACCAGCGCACTCAATATTTTGGTGTCGGCGCTACAGGTGGCCTTAAGCATTATAACCACGCCTTTTAAGCGTAAAATTATGCACAACCTGCTCATTGGAGAAGTGCAGAAAACGAATCACAAGCTTCCCTTTTAACACTTTGGGTGCCACGGCCATTGGGCAAAAGGTTGCTGTACTGTGCCACATAGGCCGCAATGCATTTTAATATAGCCATATCATTTTTTGTGTTCCTCTTATATGGACAACCAATAGCCTCAATGAAACTTTGAACCCTTCTGTTTCATAAAAAAAAAAAAAGTGTGTTTATAAACTGTTCCATTTTGGAAATACACCCCTCTGAAAAAGAGTGTTTTCGACCGAAAACAGCATGGTGAAATTAGTTTCTGAGATAATCACATCTTTATGTTAGAAAGGCGACAGAATGAATTCTGCTTTGAGTTGAACAAAATGCTATAGCTGAAATGAAAGGTTAGAATGTCTAGTTTACCTGCGGGAAAAAGTATGTCAAAAGAATGTGTTGTTTATTTTCTACAAATATTAGTTTACAGCTTGGTCTAACATCAAAATGTTCACTTTCATGGGGTCATGCTGGATAATGAAGTCCATATTTCCACAAAGAAAGAAGATATCAACTTTATTTTTTATTTTTATGAAACTACACATTGAAAGCTTTCATTTGATGTGTAACATAATAACAATATTCAAAACACAACATGTCCTGCACTGTTTTATCTTCTTCACATGGACCTTCAAAATAGTTGGAAATCAAGACAACTTTATGTAAACATAGGCCAAATAATGAATTCTCCTTTGAGTTGAACAAAATGCTATAGCTGAAATGAAAGGTTAGAATGTCTAGTTTACCTGCGGGAAAAAGTATGTCAAAAGAATGTTTTGTTTATTTTCTACAAATATTAGTATACCACTTGGTCTAACATCAAAATGCTCACTTTCACGGGGTCATGCTGGATATTGAAGTCCATATTTCCACAAAGAAAGAAGATATCAACTTTTTTTCTTTTTCTGGATGAAACTACACATTCTAAGCTTTCATTTTTTGTGTAACATTATAAAAATAGTCAAACACAAAATTTCCTGCATTGTTTTATTTTCTTGAAAATAACCTTCACAGGAGTTGGAAATGAACACATGCTGTATATTGGAGGCAAAAAAAGGTCACGAGCGATGACATCATCACTGCTGACATCACTGGACACTTGTACCGATGACATCATCCGAGCCTATGACATTGAGGACAGTTATGACATCAGCATCACTGTTATAGAAAATATTATTGTCTTGTACCGTACTATAAACAATGGGCCGTGGCCTCTCTGGGCGTCCCCCTGTCCGGACAGCCATATTCAGATGACCTGTGTGGAGTTAGCACAAAACATACAGATCTTTTATAACTGCTGCTTTGAGATGTGGGGGCGAGTCTATAGTACTGTAGTACTATAGAATAGGATAGAATAATCTATAAATAACTATCTATATATAATAATATATAATAATAATATAATATATAATAATAATATATATAATAATATATAATAATAATCTATAAATAACTATAGAATAATAATAGTACTGTTATCTAGTCTCTTTTTGAGTATCACTCACAGTGATTGTTGTATAAAGATACAACAATCACTGTGAGTGATACTCAAAAAAGCAGGGGTAGAGGCAGAGAGGCACATGGTCACATTGGGGGCAGACAAATTTGGTCTCCTTTCGGTGTCCCTTCGCTGCGCAGTGAGCACATTTTCGATTTGCCTTGCTCTTGGTGGGCGGGACTTTGACCGGCTGTGGCACATGACCCGCAAAGTCCACATTCTGCCTCACTGAATTGGACCGTTGGCGTGTGTGTCTTGGCGTCCTTCCTGGAGGAAGAGGAGGTGGCTCGTCTGCTGGAGGAGGAGGGGGGGGGCAAGCAGATGTCGCCTCCGTCCACGATTTCACCACAGACAGGGTGAATTCTTTGAGGACTTTGCAGCTGGACGTGGGGTTGCATTTCCTGTACAGAATAAATGCATTGCTCATTGCAATCTGCATGAGGTAGACCACGAACTTGGAGCTCCATTTGGACGTCTTCCTCACAAATGGATAGTAGGATATCTTCTGGTCAAGTCGATCAACCCCACTCATGTACTGGTTGTACTCGACAACACATGCTGGCTTGCTCTGCAGGACCCGTTCACTTTGCCCTTTCTCTTTCACCGCCACAGTCTTCATGACATCCTGGTGGAAGGTGGAGATCATCCTGACGATGCGCTTGTCCCGCCATGCCAGGAACATCACCCCATCGTCATGACGAGCGAGTCGTTCACCTACTCGCAGATCCGACATGGTCACCTGCCGGATGGACGCAGGTTCGCCCCTCTTCACCCGGAGTGTCCCAGCTGAGTGCATCTGGAGGCTGAGGAGACGTCGGCTCACGGTCCCGCTGTTGTAGAAATTATCCATCCAGAGACGGTAGCCATATCCCTCAAGGCCGGCAATGAGGAACTGCACGGTGTCGAGTAGGGTGCTGTGAATTCCACAGTAGGGTTTCATTGCATAGCAATACCCGTTTTCTGAATCGCACAGAATATAGCTCTTTATTCCGTACTTTATCGGTTTTGCCGGATTGTACACACGGAAACGTAGCCTCCCCCTCCACAACAGCATCCCTTCATCCACACTAATGTTTTGTGAGGGCTGGTACATTTCCTTGAACTTGGAGAGGAGCAAGTCAAGGATGAGCCGCACTTTGTGGAGCCGGTCGGTGGCATCGACCCTCTCATTGTCACAGAAATGGAGAAAGCGCCATATCAGCTGGAACCTGTTGCGGGACATTGTCTTCCTGAAGTATGGGGTCTCCATCGCCACATCAAGAGACCAGTAGTCCGCAATCTTGGGCTTCTTGACAAGGCCAGTGAGGAAGAGGAGCCCCAGGAATCGCTTCAGCTCTCCCACAGACAGCGGTTGCCAGGCGTTTACCCGGGTGTAGGGCATGTGCAGCTGATCCAGCACGGCGATGCACTGTTTGGCATAGATGTTGGTCTGCTGAACAATGATCTGCAGCAGCTCATCACCGAGGAACAGCTCCAGGAAATCTGCCGGCTTGTCTGACTGTAGTGATGCAGCCGCATTCCTGGGACCTGGCATTGCTGTGAAGGGGAAGACTTTGGGGCTCCAGTCTGGCATAGTATGCCAGCGTGGAGAGTCCTCCTGACGAGGCTTGCCCGCTGAAAAATGAAATAAAAGGTTTTTCTTCAGACAATTGTGATATGTAAAAAAGCTGTCTTTTTTCCAATAATTAGAAGCCTTGTGTTGACAATAATAATAATAATAATAATTGATATTATTATTATTATTATTATAGATGAGCTGGCTGCATACGTGACATGAATTTCCTGTAAAGTATCTATAGATTCTCACCTCTTGAAGACCCTCTCTTCCCAACTGCAGATGCCCGCACGCGCTCAGTCGTCACCACCTCCTCCTCCTCCTCCTCCTCCTCCTCCACCACCTCCTCCTCCTCCTCCTCCTCCCCTGTAGTCAAAGTGAGTTTATAAAATATGATACATTCTTGAGGGAAAAAAGTTTATGTTTTCAATATCAGATGAATAATTGTAATTCTAAAATGGCTTATATCTCACCTTCGTCACTGGACTGCAAGCGGGCACGACGAAAGCTGGCGGGAGCACCTGCCCCTTCATCGTCAGTCCCCTCCTCAGAGCTGTGCTGCAACTCTGAAATTTTATATTTTACATGGTATTAGTAGGCTAATTCAGGATTGTTATTCTTACCAAGCTTTGTGTTGACAAAAATAAATTGATGAATAAGTGTGTGCGTTTATTTTTTTTTTACATTATTACCTCCAATGGTTTGTTTACTTGCTGGCCAGTGATGCCTGTTCCTATATAGATACTGTACTGTAAGTCACATGTTTAGATTGTTCTCATGGTTTCCTTTTGTCCTGACAAATACATGGTGGATGAGTTGAGTTCCCTCCCCCTCCCTCCCCTGATATGTGAAGCGCTTTGTGTGTCTAGAAAGGCGCTATATAAATCCAATCAATTATTATTATTATTATTATAGATGTAGCTGGCTGTATACGTGACATGAATTTCCTGCAAAGTATAGGTTCTCACCTCTTGAAGAAGACGCCATCGCCACATCCCCCTCCTCTGAGCCTCTCTGAGGCGCCAGATCAGTCTCCTCCTCCTCCTCCTCCTCCTCCTCATCAAACTCGTCAGAGTCTGTAGTCAAAGTGAGAGTTTATAAAAATAAGATACATGATATGTGTTTTCAATATCAGATGATTTTTTGAAAATCGATTCATCTCACCATCGCTGGAATCCAGGTGGGCCTGACGAGGTGGTGGATGCCAGTCACCATCCCTCGTGTTGGATTCCACAGGATCCGATGAAGGATCGGATGAGGGGTCCTCGGAGTCAGTCTCCGGAAGATCTCTCTTCCTCACGGCACGGCAGAGGGCCTGCTCCAGCGTAAGCTGGCCAGCTCCGGGCCTAGGCCGTCTGCGCCTGGGCATAGCTAATCTATAGCTACACGCCTACACCTGGCTATAAACTAGCTAACACAGACACACAGACAGAGACAACTACACACACACACACACAGACAGACAGACAGACAGACAGACACACCGACACCAACACCAACACCGACACTTATTTTTTTTGTTTTTTTTTGTTTTTTTTTTTCACAAACACACTACTAACTAAGAGCTAATCTACTGCTAACGCTAACTAACACACGCGATCTCCCACACACACACACACACACACACACACACTGTGTGTGGTTTGTGTGTCTCAGACACACAAACCACTCACCAAACACGCCAAACACTCAAATCTACTCACCACACAATCTCACAAACTGATCTAAATATAATCTATCGCTAATGACTATGCTAAATACTCGCTAAATACTCGCTATGCTATGGATATGCTCAAGAGGAAATACACGGACCGAGAGGAAGGGAAGACAAGGAAGGAATGGCCGATTGTCGCGCTCTCAAGAAGAGAAAGGCAGCGCCCTGACGCAGGAAGGGGGGGGGCAGCACTGCATCGCGTCAAGATTGCGCCGATTTACGCATCCGATTCTTGTAGGGATTCATGTTGAATACTTGCCCAAGGTCCTAAACGATCTAAAAATTGAATAAAAGCAATTTCGAAAAAAAGACGCCATACGGCGTCTTTGGCACCCAAGCGAGATTAATAAAAAGACGCCGTACGGCGTCCTTGGCACCCAATGAGTTAAGCTCCAATTCCACGGAGCGATCCAGTCCGGTCAGAAAAGCCGACCAAAGCGCTCTGAGCTCCCCCCCTCCCTTTAATCCCTGTCTGTCTCCATATATATTATTCCATATTATTATGCTTCTCAAACCAATCTCACTGCAGTTTAAATACTGCAAGCATGTAAATATGCTACACTATAGCAAGATCAAAGTGAAAATAATGTTCTAAACGCATTGGCTAGAAAGATATAGCCTATCCCTATGTGGCCTATGTCATGATGAGATTAGATTGGTGAAAGTTTGTCCAGATTAGAATGATATCGTTTTCTCTCGCTACCTTTTCTTCTCCAGTGCTGCAGATGATGCACATAAATATAGCCTACATTATGTAAAGTCATTGCATAAATGTGTTTTTATTGTAAACGTAAATGTGAAGTAAGAAGTCTTATTGGAGCGGACATCACAGTAGGACATCACAGTAGAACCGTGTTATGGCTGTCACTCATCTAAATCACGTTAAATCTGTGAGGGATATATATACCACCTGGATTACATATATGTTGCACATAGGGTTGTGTTTGGATTTCTATGTTTTATTTTGGCCAATATTGAAATGTTCGAGAATTGCATGTTGTGTGAACATAAACATTATTTCTATCTACCACTTTAGGCAATTTAGGCTGATTTGGTTGATATTTCTTGTCTAAATGTATTAGCCTCAATGTATGCTGGGAGATTTCACATGTGGCTCAACAGCCTCTGAATGACAGGGGCTCAAAACTAGATATAACAACTTTTTTTCCATCGGTCTTTGTGCCTGTCTGATGCGCGAGAGAGTGTGAGATTGGCAGAGGAGAGCTGTGCGTAAATACGCACAGTAATATCCGCGGCGCACTGAATAAGGCCTGGTTTTGAAAAGCGCTAAATTAACACCAGGGGGGAAGATATCGTCAGGCCGTATTTAAGGCCGAAACGCCCATTCTGCCCTATTCTGGCACTGCGCCATGCCTCTTTGGCGTAAAGCGCATTTCGGGGCCTAAAACCATGTTGCTATCTTCCCGAGGCAGGCGCAAGGCATGTTTTTTTGCGTTTAACGCCAGTTTTTGCGCCTAAGGCCAGTGGGAAGATAGGGGGCTTTGTCTTCTCTGTGCATGCCTTAGAAAGTAGCGAGGCACCCCTCCTGCTAGTTAGCTTAGCACAATGACTGGTAGTCAGGCGGAACGGCTAGCCTACCCCCAAATACACATTCCAACAAGGTCAAAACGCTCCTATCTATACATGTTGTGACATCTTGTAACTCATCACAATAATGTAAAATTATGAGACATTGTAATTTCCTAAGCAAATACATAGCTAGAACTAATTTCATGACAAAACTGGAAGAAAAAATAAACTACCAGGTATCGGCAGATTCAGAACAAAGATGTTCCCTGCTTGAAATTCTTCAAACCACACATGTAGAAGACTCAAACATTGCACCTGACACACATATTTGAATTTTGACATGGCAGGAAAACCAACTAGGACGTGAAGAAAGACGTAATTCCGTGGTGACAAAACAGAGTTCTGAGAGCTGGGCGCTGAGCTGGGAACCCAGGGGTTGTTTTGATTGGCGATACTGACTGAAGGTGTCAGAAGTGTGCATCTTAAGCCTCCTCTAAACATGAAATGTGGATCATAGCCATATAATCATGTAATCTTTCTGACTTATAACTTATAGTGCAACAGTTTGGCGGCAAACTGCGACTTTCTTGACATGCAAAGTTATGTTTTAAATTTAAGAAGTATTGACTTGAAACTAGTGATGAGACCATAAACTCATTAGGAAAGTGGTTACTGAGGTCATAAATCAAATGAGAAGTAGGGTCATTTCCCCATTGACTTCCACGCAATGAGACTTCATTTTGCAGGCAGTGGAGTCGCCCCCTGCTGGCCCCAAGAAAGAATGCAGGTTTAATGCACTTCTGCATTCGGCTTCATTTTTCACGGACGGAGCTACCCCCTTGGTATGTATGCTTGACTGACGGTGTAGAGGCATCACACATACAGAGAGTTTGCGCTCGCTTCAGTGGTGCAGCACATCTCCTCAAAGCCCTCCTGTCCTGTGAGCGTGTGTTTGACTGGGTCTGCATGAGTGCCTTTGCGGGTTCACTTACGCACATGTGTGCATGTAAATATAAGTGTTTGTGTGTGTGTGTGTGTGTGTGTGTGTGTTGGTATGTGTGTGTGTGTGTGTGTGCGTGCGCGCACGCTCCCATGTGTGTTTATATTCCTTAATGACTTGGTAATTCAGGGCCAGCAGGAAGCTGCCTTTATCTCTATTAGTTTAGTAGCCTGGCAAACAAAGAGAGTTTATGGCCACCCCACGCACACACACACACACACCCACACACACACGCATGCATGCACACACACACACACACACACACACACACACACACACACACACACACCTCTTCTCGTCATCTTCTTCTTCTTCCTCTCTGGTCTAAAACGATCACCTCCTTTTTGTCTGTGAGGATGCAGACATCTTGATTCCAGGCTCAGTCTGCTCACTCAATCTACAATCCAGGGCTATCGATTGTTCCATTCACCGATCAAGTGCAAAAAGAAGAATGGTGTGTATGGGAGGAAGCAGGGTGTGTGTGCGCATGCACGTGTGTGTGTGTGTGTGTGTGTGTGTGTGTGTGTGTGTGTGCGTGTGTGACATTTGCTAACAGACTCATTTAATAATGTACACTTATATGAGACACAAAGTATAAATAACTGCTGGAAGATGGTTATTCCTCTGCCCCCGAGTGCTTTCCCGTGGTCAAAGACGTCTTTTAGAGACGTCTTTTCCCCCACTCCAACCCCCCCAGGAGCTCCCTGCAGCCCCCCCAGGAGCTCCCTCCAACCCCCCAGGAGGAGCTCCCTCCCTCCAAGCCCCCCAGGAGGCCTTCCATAGGGAGGTGGTTCAGCTTGGTCCTTTGTGTTCCACTTGTCAGCCTCATTATGTGGCACAGCCTCTGATGCTCCTCACCGCTGCAACGACAACGCTTCTCCATGTGGATTTTACGCTTATTTTCTTGCCAAAAAAAAGGAGAGAAATCCCTGGTGACTGTTAACACAGGCTGGGGAAATCATTCTTCTATACGGTATTCTCCTTTGACCTAAAAATGCTCGATTTGGGACAGTGCTCCCCACTCTCGCTAAAACCGCTTGTATAACTTATGGATATTTAAGACAGAACTTGACCTACAACAGAGAGGTTCACCTCATACCGTGCCAGCAGAGTGGGGTTTTTCCCCCATAGGGAGATATGGGATACCTGGGGGAGCGGCATTAAAACGTACAGCGCTGCCCCTTTTGTCGGGACGTGTGCGACTTTAGCGGCGCGCTGCCTGACCTCGATGCAGACCCGGCGGCATGGACGGGCATTCTGGGTCTGGGCCCAGATATATATATATAGCCTGATATATATATGTATATATGATGATGGCACATCAGATATAACTCACGCTAAAGTTTATGATGGCACATCAGATATAGCTCACTCTAAAGTTTATGATGGCACATCAGATATAGCTCTAAAGTTTATGATGGCACATCAGATATAGCTCTAAAGTTTATGATGGCACATCAGATATAACTCTAAAGTTTATGATGGCACATCAGATATAGCTCTAAAGTTTATGATGGCACATCAGATATAACTCTAAAGTTTATGATGGCACATCAGATATAACTCTAAAGTTTATGATGGCACATCAGATATAGCTCTAAAGTTTATGATGGCACATCAGATATAACTCTAAAGTTTATGATGGCACATCAGATATAACTCTAAATTTTATGATGTCACATCAGATATAACTCACTCTAAAGTTTATGATGGCACATCAGATATAACTCTAAAGTTTATGATGTCACATCAGATATAACTCACTCTAAAGTTTATGATGGCACATCAGATATAACTCACTCTAAAGTTTATGATGGCACATCAGATATAACTCACTCTAAAGTTTATGATGGCACATCAGATATAACTCTAAAGTTTATGATGTCACATCAGATATAACTCACTCTAAAGTTTATGATGGCACATCAGATATAACTCTAAAGTTTATGATGTCACATCAGATATAACTCTAAAGTTTATGATGGCACATCAGATATAACTCTAAAGTTTATGATGTCACATCAGATATAACTCACTCTAAAGTTTATGATGGCACATCAGATATAACTCACTCTAAAGTTTATGATGGCACATCAGATATAACTCACTCTAAAGTTTATGATGGCACATCAGATATAACTCTAAAGTTTATGATGTCACATCAGATATAACTCTAAAGTTTATGATGGCACATCAGATATAACTCTAAAGTTTATGATGGCACATCAGATATAACTCTAAAGTTTATGATGGCACATCAGATATAACTCACTCTAAAGTTTATGATGGCACATCAGATATAACTCACTCTAAAGTTTATGATGGCACATCAGATATAACTCACTCTAAAGTTTATGATGGCACATCAGATATAACTCTAAAGTTTATGATGGCACATCAGATATAGCTCTAAAGTTTATGATGGCACATCAGATATAACTCTAAAGTTTATGATGGCACATCAGATATAACTCTAAAGTTTATGATGGCACATCAGATATAACTCACTCTAAAGTTTATGATGGCACATCAGATATAACTCTAAAGTTTATGATGGCACATCAGATATAACTCACTCTAAAGTTTATGATGGCACATCAGATATAACTCTAAAGTTTATGATGGCACATCAGATATAACTCACTCTAAAGTTTATGATGGCACATCAGATATAACTCACTCTAAAGTTTATGATGGCACATCAGATATAGCTCGCTCTAAAGTTTATGATGGCACATCAGATATAACTCTAAAGTTTATGATGTCACATCAGATATAACTCACCCTAAAGTTTATGATGGCACATCAGATATAGCTCACTCTAAAGTTTATGATGTCACATCAGATATAACTCACTCTAAAGTTTATGATGTCACATCAGATATAACTCACTCTAAAGTTTATGATGGCACATCAGATATAACTCACTCTAAAGTTTATGATGTCACATCAGATATAACTCACTCTAAAGTTTATGATGGCACATCAGATATAACTCACTCTAAAGTTTATGATGGCACATCAGATATAACTCACTCTAAAGTTTATGATGGCACATCAGATATAACTCTAAAGTTTATGATGTCACATCAGATATAACTCACTCTAAAGTTTATGATGGCACATCAGATATAACTCACTCTAAAGTTTATGATGGCACATCAGATATAACTCACTCTAAAGTTTATGATGGCACATCAGATATAGCTCACTCTAAAGTTTATGATGGCACATCAGATATAACTCCCTCTAAAGTTTATGATGGCACATCAGATATAACTCACTCTAAAGTTTATGATGGCACATCAGATATAACTCACTCTAAAGTTTATGATGGCACATCAGATATAACTCTAAAGTTTATGATGGCACATCAGATATAACTCACTCTAAAGTTTATGATGGCACATCAGATATAACTCTAAAGTTTATGATGTCACATCAGATATAACTCGCTCTAACGTTTATGATGGCACATCAGATATAACTCGCTCTAAAGTTTATGATGGCACATCAGATATAGCTCACTCTAAAGTTTATGATGTCACATCAGATATAGCTCACTCTAAAGTTTATGATGGCACATCAGATATAGCTCACTCTAAAGTTTATGATGTCACATCAGATATAGCTCACTCTAAAGTTTATGATGTCACATCAGATATAACTCACTCTAAAGTTTATGATGGCACATCAGATATAGCTCACTCTAAAGTTTATGATGGCACATCAGATATAGCTCACTCTAAAGTTTATGATGTCACATCAGATATAGCTCACTCTAAAGTTTATGATGGCACATCAGATATAGCTCACTCTAAAGTTTATGATGTCACATCAGATATAGCTCACTCTAAAGTTTATGATGTCACATCAGATATAACTCACTCTAAAGTTTATGATGGCACATCAGATATAACTCACTCTAAAGTTTATGATGGCACATCAGATATAACTCACTCTAAAGTTTATGATGGCACATCAGATATAGCTCACTCTAAAGTTTATGATGGCACATCAGATATAACTCACTCTAAAGTTTATGATGGCAAATCAGATATAACTCACTCTAAAGTTTATGATGGCACATCAGATATAACTCACTCTAAAGTTTATGATGGCAAATCAGATATAACTCACTCTAAAGTTTATGATGGCACATCAGATATAACTCACTCTAAAGTTTATGATGGCACATCAGATATAACTCTAAAGTTTATGATGGCACATCAGATATAACTCACTCTAAAGTTTATGATGGCACATCAGATATAGCTCACTCTAAAGTTTATGATGGCACATCAGATATAACTCACTCTAAAGTTTATGATGGCACATCAGATATAACTCTAAAGTTTATGATGGCACATCAGATATAACTCACTCTAAGGTTTATGATGTCACATCAGATATAGCTCACTCTAAAGTTTATGATGGCACATCAGATATAACTCACTCTAAAGTTTATGATGGCACATCAGATATAGCTCACTCTAAAGTTTATGATGGCACATCAGATATAGCTCACTCTAAAGTTTATGATGGCACATCAGATATAGCTCGCTCTAAAGTTTATGATGGCACATCCCTTACAGTATGTCAGGGGCAAATGGAGGAGTGCAGAAACTACTGGAGTATAAACTTGGCTGTGATATACCATGCTTCAGGCTGTGATATACTGTACCATGCTTCAGGCTGTGATATACCATGCTTCAGGCTGTGATATACCATGCTTCAGGCTGTGATATACCATGCTTCAGGCTGTGATATACCATGCTTCAGGCTGTGATATACTGTACCATGCTTCAGGCTGTGATATACCATGCTTCAGGCTGTGATATACCATGCTTCAGGCTGTGATATACCATGCTTCAGGCTGTGATATACCATGCTTCAGTCACCAACTCCATTCTCTCTGCCAAGGAGGTGATGTTTACGGTAGGGATGGGCATCGAATTTCGAATTTTCGAATAATCGTTATTATCAAGGTCGACTTTTATTATTGAAAGTCGAAATTCGGGATTTTTTTTTTTTTTTTTTTTTTTTTGTGAGTGAAATGTTGCATTGTCTCCCCTGATTCTAAGTATAGTCGAATCGCTTGGTTTGAGCAAGTAAAACAATTTTTATAAGCATTTTAAGCAAGGTTTATGGAAAAATGAATGGCGGATGAAATCCCATGAAGAGGGAGAGGGGGTGACTTTGGCACCCCTTTGGCACTCAGACCTGAGCCTACTAAATATTTAATGAACCACTCATGATTGTCAAAACAGTTTTTTATTTTCGAAAATGTCAATGTCATGTAACATGTTCTTTACTTCAGTGGTGCAATGCTTGTTTGAGCTAAAAATCCACAGCAGAAGCTTTTTCTATTAATTAATAAAGCCTTAGACTTAGAATCAGGGGAGACAATGCAATTTCACTCGCAATTTTTTTTTTTTTTTTTTTTTTTTACATTTTTAACTCATTGAGTGCCAGCCACTTTTGGAAAACGGATGCTCCCAGTGCCAGCCCTTTCAGAGCGTTTTCAGTGACTTCTCGAGGCCCACAGAATATTGTGTGATATTACTATGTAAACACCGAACACGCCCAAAGAACGATGAGACTCTATTGTATCATCAGCAAAAAAAAGTTTATTGATATAATTTTCCGTTCTTTAGTTATCAGCAGTAGAAGATAGGTTGTTTTCACCAAAAACAGACGTTTCAAACTAGAAGCTGAGATAATTAGCCTTTTGTGAAATGAAGCATTTCAAGCACATCACTGACTCTGAAGCTAATATTTTCTGATGTAGTTTTAATTGTTTATTGTGGATCCCCATTAGTCTACACTCTTCCTGGGGTCCAAACGTAAAATAAAACGTAAAATACAAACATAAAAATCCAAAAGCATTGGAGTAAAAACACATGGCATGCTTCATCTACTCGGTGCACAGGAGGATTGCGACTCCACGCTCATGAAAGTTATGTGGGTCTTCTATAGTAGCAATGTCAAAGTCGATGTAGCCGAGCATGTCTGACCGGGTGAAGTCCAGGTACACGGGCAGAGTCACCATGGGTCTCTTCTCTTGGCTGCACATCTTGATCCAGTGGACCCGAGTGAGAGGCAGCTCAGTGGAGATGGTGGTGGACAGTGCACATGTAGCCCCCTGCAGTTTCAGACCTTTGATGTCGAAGCTGCAGGCGTCCGGCTCTGGGCGTTGGCCTCCAGACACAGCTCTTCAATATAGCAGCTGTTGGCCTGGGCCACATACAAGCAGGTGGCCATGAAGTACTCCTCTGGCTTGAAGAAACTGCCCAGGCACACAGGGATGTTCTTCAGCTCCTTTGCGCCCCCACTGGCTGCCTGGGAGATCTGCTGCAGCTGTTGGATTCTCTCACTGAATTCTGGCACCCACTGGATCACAGTCATGGATGTTGGAACTGTGTAGCGACGCCAGCTGCGAGGGAGAATACCTTTAACAAGGCTATTGCTAAGTGTGCGCAGGTCATTTGTCTGCATCTTCTTGCCTTCACACACGTGCACCACATTCGACAGATCCTGACGGATCTCATGCAGCATCTTGGCGCCCATGTTCACCTCGCCCTCAAAGAAGCGGAACAGTGGTTCCTTGATATTCTCCACTGTGCGTTTGAGTGGATTGAGAGTTTGGGGGATGAACTGCAGCCAGGTGCAGGCAGTGGTCCTCATCCAGGCCGGTTGGGTGTCAGAGGTCCATGTGGTGTGCTGCCTCTTCTCCTCCAACATCTGCATTTTCAGCATCTTACCCATCATGGCAGTGCCTGCGCAGTCCAGTTCAGTGAGATGCTTCCTGGGCAGGAAAGGCTCTTTGTGAGTGACCGTGTTGGGTTTGGCCTTGAACTTTGGCACCTTTTCGTTCTTCTCCTCGAGCCTCTTCGCCTTCAGTGCCCTCTTCTCTTGCTCTCTCTCTTCAAAAGAGAACAGGCAGACCTTCGTGCCGTTCTTCCTGGGCTGGAAGGAGGCGCCAAAATGAGCCAGAGGCACCTTGGGTCTGCTGGAACCAAAATTAAGGTCTGCGTTGTCTCCATGATGGCCGTTTGGGTCCATGTGTGCTATATAAATCCAGGTTATTATTCTTATTATTATTCTTATTATTATTATTATAGCAGGCAGTGTTAATGCTCCAGCCTTCAAACAAGGAGTGAGGAGGGGAACTCAGGTGAACTTAAAATAGGACAATCAGTGGAGGAGTAGTGACACCTCAAAAATAATTTCCTTCAATAAAACAGCGAAAACAAAGGAATTTTGTTTGGCAAAATAATATTTTTTAGCTGCAACCAGCAGCGCTGGCCCCTGCGTGCGCAGACCCTACACCTTCTTGCTGGTCTTGATTTACTGCTGGTGGGCATCAGATATTCTAGCTTGTGTTTGCGAATCTGTCCATCGAGCCTGGTGTCACAACACCAACACTCTTGTATGCTGCCCTGTGTGCCCCACCCCCCTCAACTGCACACCCCTCCTCCGTGGGAGTGTCTCTGGTGGCTCTCTGCTGCGTTTGCTCTACACTGAAAAGTGCGCTGCTACATCCAGCTTTTTCACAGCGTTCCACCGTTTTTGTCGCCGGCTTCCAGCTGAGAATAATGTAACTTTTCAGAAAGACGCTGGTGTCGGCAACTAATCATGTGGGGGGTCTATCGCAGCGGAGATGGAGGGGCTCAATTGTGGCAGCAGATTGGCTGCTGTTCACAGGCACAGCTAACGTTATGCTTCATGCATATCGATGCATACCGATGCGGTTTCCGTTTCCCCACGACTTCTTCTCTGTTTTTTCCTCACCTTTCTCTAATCTGGAGAGCACTGTCGCCACCTAATGGGTCTGTAAAATAGTTTATACACATTCGACATCCCCCATAGTTTTTACAGGAGATGCATCAGGCTTTGATCCACGTCCCACCGTCAAAAAACGCAATTGACGACTTTAGTCGTCATTGGCACTCTACGTTACTATTTGAATTGACGACTATAGTCGTCATTGGCACTCAATGAGTTAATTTTTTTTTACATTTTTTATTTTATTTTCGAATTTCGATTAAAAGTCGACTTTGGCCAGCGAATTTCGAATAGTGTTTTTGCTAGAAATGCCCATCCCTAGTTTACGGTGCCATTTGCCTGTCTGTTGGGAACTACTGGGACCATTTTCTTGAGACTTGGTGGAAGCATGTAGCATGTAGCATGTAGCATGGGCCAAGGAGGAGCCCATTACATTTCGACTGGGATCCGATCTGGGTGGGTTCAAGGGAGGGGGGTGGGGCTAGGGAAAAGGAGCTGTAGCTAGGTAAAGGAAGGTCGTAGAGAGTTAGCGTTTGAGGGATGGGTAGGAGAGTGATTGGGGGGATGTGGGCAGGTCAGGGTTCTGATCTGACTCACAAAATGTGCATATCATAGCAGACTGGGGTATTGGCCTTTGGTGAAGGTCTGCGCTCTCCGAGTACACTTCTAGTTTAGTTATTATTCATCATTATTGGTGAGGGGTTCCTATATGAAGGAAACCCCCAGGGGGCACGGGGAGAACACGCAAACTCCACACAGAAAGGCCCTTTTTGACGCCCCCACCCGGGCGGTGGGCAATCGAGGACATGCGGACGGGCACGCACTCCTTCAGCGCTCACAGCGTCCCAGGTGGGAATCGAACCCAGGACCTTCTAGCTGTGAGGCGACAGCGCTACCACTGTGCCACCGTGCCCCCCGCAGGGAACATTTCTAACAGTCGCCAAATCCAACCAGAGGATATTTCTCCAAAAATGTACTGTATGTTGTCATTGATATCTCTATCACTCTCGCTCTCTCTCTCACTCTCTCTCGCTCTGTCTCTCTCTTGCTCAATCTCTCTCTGTCTCTCTCTCACACTCTCCCTCCCTCCCTCCCTCCCTCCAGAAGGCAGCGTCTGTGAACTCTAACCTGTGACCCCCCCAACCCCCCCCCCTTCTTCACACACACACACACACACACACACACACACACACACACACCTCTTCCTCCAGCAGAAGGTTGCAGTGCTGTTCTCCACATGCCCGCCTCCCACCCTCACCACCTCACCTACCCCCGGTGTTGGCAAAGGCATCTGTGTGTCTGTGCGTGCGTGCGTGTGTGTGTGTGTGTGCGTGCGGCCCTGTGTGGGTGTGTGCGTGCATGCACATGCATGTGTGTGCGTGCAGGTGTGTTTGTGTGCATGTGTGTGTGTGTGTGTGTGCATGCGTGTGTGTGTGTGTGTTCATGTATGTGTGTGTGTGTGTGAGGCGGGCTGCTGCGTGGTGAGCGTGCCCTCTGTCACTCACGCAGAGCGGCCCTGTCCAGCTGTCACTTCCTGACAGGCCCATAATCAATCTCTTTATTAACTGCTCTGCTGCAGCCCGGGGGGGGGGGGAGGAGTCTGCTCTGCTGCAGCCTGGGCAGGGGGGGGGGGGAGGAGTCTGTGTTCTGTGTGTGGAGGAAGCAAGGTATCTGCCAGTCTTTAAAAAGTCTGGAAAAGTTGGTTCTCAACCTAAGGCCCGCTTGTAGTTGTTAAGAAAACATTTACGAGGACCACCTTCCCAAATAGATGAGAAAACAAAACATAACGTGACAAAAAAGGAGAACAAATAAATGGGGCTGTATGTGTGTTATGCCACTGTCAGCTACGTGTCACTGTCAGCTACGTGCTGATATTCAAACATAACTGCTCATTGAAATTATACATTTTAATTTGACTGCATGCAGAACACTGTGGGCCCTATCTTGGTACAGGCGATATCCCCTATTTGCGCTTGCGCACCTGTTTGCGCGTGCCTTGAGGCAGGGAAGATAGCAGTCCACCTTGCGCACGTGTCCAGGTGTTATGCTGATTTTTGCACCCCCGCCCGGCAGCAGCTAAACGCCTCACGGGAGCATATTGTAATGATTTATACAGAAATGTAACTGTTTAAAGGCACTATGTGTGATTTTTTTGTCCACTAGATGTCGCCATTTCAAACCATAACAAAACTTGTTTACCCAAACAATCTCGATCCCACCCACCAGCGCAGAGCACTTCCTGGTTCCCCCGCCTCCCTCCCTCCCTCCCTCCCAAGCAACGGAGATATAAACAACTATTTTGTGCATAGCCTACCTACTGCAGACGTAAGTACATAAAACAAGGACGAATGTATCTCGGCTATGTATTTGGCTTGAGTAATGACAAATTTCACATGATAGTCATAAACCTTTAGGATATTGACAATAGTCCGCTTGGTAAGACTTATTTGTATCATCTGCTAACCGATCAAAATCCATGTAACGGTTACATGGATTTTGAAAAGGTTACATTGTAACCTAACCTTTTGCATAGCCTGCCCTATTGCTAAGTACGGTTAGGCAAAACGTTGTCTAAAACCAGGTTGACATAGCTAAATTAGGATGATTTCAATTCAATGTTGGGGACATCGCTAGCTAACCACAGCTGTCTGTCAACAGTGAGTAGCTTAGCCTGTGTTTTTGTTCGTCTGCTAATACCAAGACATGGCCAAAATGTATTCATAGTGCTAGTATTTTCTCATTGTTAGAGTTGTTCAAACTAATTTCAAACGCTTGAATCACTGCTGTTTTTTATAGGCAGGCAAACCAAGCTGTATGCCTGAAGCCCAGGCTAGCACCAGTGGGACAAAGAGGAGGCAGGGTCGCAGAGAGGAAGGTCGGCTGTAGGACGATAGCAGATCTTGTCGACATCCTGAAGAACCGCATAGCTGATGGAACTGGTCACGTCATTCTGGTGTAGCCCATATTTTAGTTTTGCAAATAAAGTATTTTTTCTGATAAACGAAGTTGTGAAATCAATGTACTGAGAAACATCACATACACTGTCTATTATATAAAGTAGGCTATATATACACAGAAACACAAATACTGGTAGGCTACTAGACACACTCAGCTTTAGGGAAATCTAATGTTACAATGGAGAATAGTGGCCAAGAGACATGGATGAAGTCATATCAACTTTATTGGTGTACAGAAGATTGCAGACAGCAAACATCTAAACATCAAAGATGATAGAACATGTATTATACAGGTTTGCTATAAAAGCACAATTTCTCCATCTCAAATATCATAATGGTGGGTCCACTTGTTTTCTATCTTGACTATCGTCAGCTCTTCTGGATGACTGGCACCTTGAAAATCAGACAAATGGAAACGTGTTTAGTATTAATTTGAATCATCTATTTTGTAGCTGGTAGATATCAAGGCAGGGTTCCTCCACATTGTCATGAATTAGATACTTTTACCAAACCTTGATTTGTTTGGATGGTGTTACAGCTATTTTCTAATGTAACGTTGCTTAGTCTGACAAACTGCTAACATTAGCGAAGCTAGCTTTTCTCCATGGCCTTTCTAAGTGTTTACACATTACTATATCGTTCTGCGTCATAGTGACAGCAACTGGACGTAATTATAACAGAAAATGCATGCGAAATTTGTAATGGGAAGTAACGTTATGTCATGCATGTCAACAGAATGTCTGTGTATAAGTTATACACGAACGACAAGCTAATCAAATCCTGCAGCAGGCTACTAGCAGTGTAAAGTCATTTGAATAGCCGTGAAAAGCAACAGTTAGCCAAGTGATTACAACATTCCCAGAACAAATTCACAATATCGATAACAACTTGTACATTTCGCTATCATGCGTAACGTTACTGAAATGGGACATGCAAACGCTATAACCATTGACCTATATATAACGTTACGTACCGTGTGTGTACAGGATAACACGCCAGCTCCGAGTCACTTTGCAGGCCAGATATAGCTGCTCGTAGGGCTCTCCATCTAGTAAAAGCCAGACCGGCAAGGTTGACTCTGGTCTGAGATATTTCTTTTCGGCGGCGATTTGGCTAAAGCATGAAACCGCAGACATACGCTGGGTCAGGGAATGGAATGTCAGGAATGCCCGCATAAGGGATCCGCCATCTTTGTCTACAAAATTCTGTTTTGGGCTGTGGGCTGGGAGGGGCTCACTAGGTCGGCCTCTCGGGGGAGGTGTTTCTATGTAAACAGGTTCGGGATGTAGCTCTACTCTCCAAGAGGGCCATCACAACACAGGGAGGGGGCGTGGCTTAGTTGTAAACACAGAAATGAACCACTGTAAGTCATCATCATATACAAGTTAATGGTTTGGTGATATTTAATAGTGCAGAATCTTACACATAGTGCCTTTAAAAGTTATATAATTGTCTGACATGACCTCCCTGTTTTCTAAGTTAAAACAGCCCCGAAATATGTTGGGGATGCAATTCTCAGCGGGGATGAGGAAATGTTCATGGCACGTGTCGCAGGTGCAAAATAGAGCCGTGCCAAAATCATCTGTGCCCCCAAAATGCCAGCGCAACGCTGATACCAGGCTAATCACCCACCTGGGAACGACGGGCGCTGATTAGATAGGTGTGGCTTATAGCCCTGTTGAAGCAGTATTTCTGAACACTGTCAGTCTACAGCGGCAGCGGTAAGCGGCACGTAGCCTCGGGCACGAAGACTCGGGCACAAAGACAAGGGAGTCTTTCTGCGGGAGTCCTTCCAGGGGAGGCCATAGAATAGGGTTTTTTGCTACCTCTCTTATTCTACCTACTCATCTACCTAACTATGTGTTTTCTTCCCATCCCTGTTGTAACCTCAGCCCACAGACGCCGTAGACACGGCTGCTTCAGGGGTAGTAACTCTGGTAATCTCTCCCACCCTAAGCGCGCTAACAGTCCTTTTACTATTGCCGGAGGTCTCTGGAACTGTCAGTCGGCTGTTAAGAAAACTGAGACCATCTCGGCTCATGCTCTATCTCAAACCCTCCACTTTCTAGCTCTCACAGAGACCTGGATCATTCCTGAAAACACTGCTACTTCTGCAGCGCTCTCTGCTGCATATTCCTTCTCGCACACCCCTAGAGCCTCTGGCCGTGGCGGTGGCACTGGTATCCTCATCTCTCCCAAATGGACCTACACTGTCACCTCTCTCTCTCATCTGTCTATCTCATCTTTTGAGTCCCATGCAGTCGCCGTATCCCTACCCATCAAGCTCAACATTGTGGTAATCTACCGCCCGCCTGGCCGCTTGGTCACTTTCTGGACGAGCTGGACACCCTCCTCTCCGTCTTTCCTGAGGATGGTACTCCACTCATCCTTCTGGGAGACTTCAACATCCAGCCAGTAACCTTACAATCTCCGTCTTTCCTTAACTTCTTCTCATCCTTTGACCTTTACCTCTCTCAATCTCCTCCTACTCACAAAGCAGGGAATGTGCTTGACCTGGTCTTCACCAGATCCTGCTCCACCTCTAATCTCACTGTGACTCCTCTTCCTGTATCCGACCACCACTTTATCACCTTCTCCCTTCCCATCCCCCTCCCCTCCTCCCACCCATCTCCCCCTCACTCTACCACCACCCGACGCAACCTAAAAACTCTCTCTCCCGACTCCCTCTCTTCTACCGTCCTCTCCCTACTTCCCCCTGCCGAGCAATTTGCTCTGCTGTCCACCGACGAGGCTTCCACTACTCTTCTCTCCTCTCTCTCCTCCGCTCTTGATTCTCTTTGCCCACTCACCACTAAGCCTGCCCGATCTTCTCCCCCTTCTCCTTGGCTGACTGAATCTCTGCGAACTTATCGAACTGAGCTTCGGGCTGCTGAGAGAAAATGGAGAAAATCACATCTCCCTGAAGATCTCTCTTCCTACCACCTTATCCACTCAAACTTCACTGATGCTGTCTCTAAAGCAAAAACCTCCTTCTTCATCTCTGAAATCCAGTCCTCTGCATCCAATCCCAGTAAACTGTTCGCCACCTTCTCCACGCTCCTCAACCCTCCCTCCCCTCCCCCTCCCTCCTCCCTCTCTGCTGATGATTTTGTAACCTTCTTTACTAAAAAGGTGGATGACATCAGCTCCTCCTTCCATCCTCCAGCCACCCTCACTAACACTCCCGACTCCAATCCTGCTCCTCGGCCCCCTGTCCCTGGATTTCCTTCCTTCTCTCCTCTCTCTCCTGATGAAGTGCTTAAACTCATCAGCTCAAACCGAGCCACTTACTGCCCCTTCGATCCTATCCCTTCCTCTCTCCTCCAAACCATCTCACCTAACATATCTCCCTTCCTCACTACATTCATTAACTCCTCTCTGTCCTCTGGTCTTGTCCCGCCTGCTCTAAAGACTGCAAGAGTCAAGCCTCTGCTTAAGAAACCCTCCCTTGACCCTACTGCTATTCACAACTACAGACCTGTCTCTCTTCTCTCATTCCTTTCCAAAACCCTCGAACGAGCAGCGTCCGAACAACTTTCTCTCTATCTCTCCCAAAATGACCTCCTGGACCCTCTGCAGTCCGGTTTCAAGGCCTCTCACTCCACTGAGACAGCTCTTCTTGCTGTCACAGAGGCCCTTCACACTGCTAAGGCCTCATCCCTCTCTTCTGTTCTTGTCCTCCTTGACCTGTCTGCTGCCTTCGATACAGTCAACCACCAAATCCTTCTTTCCACTCTGTCTGACGTCGGCATTTCAGGCTCTGCACTCTCCTGGTTTGCTTCCTACCTCTCGAACCGCTCATACCAGGTCTCATGGAGAGGGTCCCTCTCCAGATCCTGTCCTCTTACCACCGGTGTCCCCCAGGGCTCAGTCCTGGGCCCCTTACTTTTCCTTCTCTATATCAGATCTCTTGCCTATGTGATCTCTTCTCATGGCTTTTCTTATCACTGCTATGCTGATGACACCCAGCTTTTCCTTTCCTTCCCCCCCTCTGACACTCAAATCGAGGCTCGCATCTCTGCATGCCTCAAAGACATTGGCGACTGGATGTCTGCCCACCACCTCAAGCTCAACCTTGGTAAGACCGAGCTACTCTTCCTCCCAGGAAAAGACTGCCCTCTTGCAGATCTCTCCATCTCCATTGACAACACCACTGTACTTCCCTCCCAAACAGCCAAGAACCTTGGGGTGATCCTTGACAACCAGCTGTCTTGCTCTGCCAATATAGCTGCTACAGCGCGCTCCTGTAGGTTCTCTCTCTACAACATCCGCAAAATCCGTCCCTTTCTCACAAGAGAAGCGACTCAACTCCTGGTCCAGTCTCTTGTCTCCTCCCGCCTGGACTACTGCAACGTGCTTCTGGCCGGCCTACCTGCCACCGACATCCGACCGCTTCAGCTCATTCAGAACGCTGCAGCCCGTCTGATATTCAACCAACCCAAATTCTCTCACGTCACTCCCCTCTTCCAGGAGCTCCACTGGCTTCCCATCTTGGCCCGCATCAAATTCAAGACACTGGTACTGGCCTACAGGGCAGTACACCACCAGTCAGCTCCCCGGTACCTGCAATCCATGGTCAGGTTCCAAACCTCTCACCGCTCCCTTCGCTCCTCCACCAGTGCAGGTCGCCTCGCCCCTCCTTCGCTACGGGGGCTCAAAAGTCGCTCATCCCGATCTCGACTCTTCTCGTCCCTGGCACCTCAATGGTGGAACGAGCTTCCACCTTCGGTCAGGACTGCTGAATCACTGCCGATCTTTCGGAAAAGACTAAAGACACACCTTTTCAGGCTCCATCTGGGCCCTTCTTGATCTAACTTCGTCTCTCTCCTTCCTTATAAAAAAAAAAAAAAAAAAAAAAACTAACCAACCTTGTACCACTAACCTAAACTTGTACCACTGTTCCTTCAGAAGTTGTAGTTGTCATAGACTGTGCTCCATAGTTGATTGTTCTATTGCTGACAAAAAATGTGTTATTGTAAGTCGCTTTGGATAAAAGCGTCTGCCAAATGACGTAATGTAATGTAATGTAATGTAATGATTTGGGCGGTCTTAACTACCAGAATTATTCACAGGTGTGGCCAGGCAAGGCTGGGCATTACGTCAATAAAAATAATATTCCCGTCTCGCAATCGCTGTTTGCGCGAGGCATGCAATATGTTGTAATTATCTCCATGCGTAATAGAGGGGACTCACTCGTGCCGAGGACAGAGAGAGATGGAGAGAGCTTGTTGACAGATCGTCTGTGGTGCCAACGACCGTCCGGGTTATGGGATAGGTGAAGGTAAATAGCCTATGTCCATTGTCCAACAAGTTTTCTCAATTCATTTCCTCCTTTGCGATGTGATAAAAGTTTCTCAGTGAGTTATAGTTGATTGCCTCACTGAATTATCTGCTAATACCCAATTTTAGCAGCAGAATTTGATGTCCTGGCATGGCAAGGCTGTGCGTAATGACATATCCAAAAGGAATTTTACTCTACACTGCGCTGCACAGCACGGAGATTATGGTACGCTCAACCACAACGGGGTATTTAGCGCGTAAGAGGTGCTTTTAAAAGCTCTTAAGCTTTGTTCACACCGAGATATTTATTTTTCTCCCTGTCGCTCGATTCAACCCTTTGGAATCGCTCTGTCGCTGTGTTTAAATAGCTCGTCAACAGGCACAAGAATTGACGGACATCTGGCAACAGACAGGATGAAAACGCAATGTCATGATGTTTGTCCACTACGAGCCACCGTAGGTGTTTACAAACTAAGCCTATCAGCGTGCTCCTAACGCAAGCTTGCGTATCTATACCGGTAGTAGAGACTTCATGTCAGCTGCGATTTGTTGCCACACTAATAAACCAGCGGTTTGTTCCAAGCCAGTGTGATCCTTGGCTCACACGGCAGCCAATCAGCGTTGAACAGCAAGCGACTTTTGCCAGCGTAATTTCGCTCGAGTTGAGATATTTCATCTCGGGCGACGAGTGAATTTTCTCCCTATCGCTCTGTCTCTGTCGCTCGGACGCCCAGCGATTTTTCTCCAGGGTGAATATAATCGCTCGTTTGCATTGACTTTGTATGTAAACTTGATGCCAGCGAAAAACTTTAATAGGTCGGTGTGAATGCACCTTTAGCGCAAAGTAATTGTGCGCTGCTGACGATAGGATAATGCCATCTATCACCACATTTTTGCGCTGAAATGCAAACTCCTAGTTTGGCATGTGTCCAGTACAATTATATTTTAGTATATGTGCCCAGTACAATTATATATTATATTCAGTATATATGTGTCCAGTACAATTATAACAGGCATGCGCTTATGCACGCCCCAAATTTGCAGCGCGGAGCACCAGAACGCTGCTGACGATAGGATAATGCCATCTATCACCACATTTTTGCGCTGAAATGCAAACTCCTAGTTTGGCATGTGTCCAGTACAATTATATTTTAGTATATATGTGCCCAGTACAATTATATATTATATTCAGTATATATGTGTCCAGTACAATTATAACAGGCATGCGCTTATGCACGCCCCAAATTTGCAGCGCGGAGCACCAGAACGCTGCAGAGCGGCACTGATCTCTGAGTATGTTTGTCCACTGTCAAACAGTTTGTGGATCAAGTTATGATAAGGTTCAAGTGTGGCCATAACTGCAATAAGTTCAAAACGTCAAAACGTAACAAGCAAACTTCAGACCATACAACTCCTCTCTTCCTGTTTGCTGAGACTGAAACTGCCACGGAAATGTCGCGCATGCGCCTCCTCTCCTCGTTTTCCCAGTATTCACTGGGGTTTCCAAAATATCCAAATATCACAGAAACAAAACAACAAAACAAATAAAACTTGTTTTTTCCCATTTTCCCGTTTAGTTTTAAAACAGAAAAACCTCCTGGTTTTTTTTGCGTTTTGGTTTTAAAACGGAAAAAAACAAAACCGTTATTTGGTTTTTCCGATTTGGTTTTGAAATGGAAAAACGTACAACATACACGGATTGAAACCCATGACCAAAATTGAATTCTGAAAATACATTATTCCCCTTTTTTGTTGGGGACCCCTGAAATCCCCTCCAGGACCCATGCTTTACAGGAGTGCCTAGCAGATCTAAGAATCTTCTTCATAGAATTACCAAAACAAAACTTTTATCATACCGCCTTCCATTATTTCGCCTCAGTCAGTCATTCATTCTGTTTCGTGTTTTACCACATAGGAATGTAAACAAAGACTTCTACAGATATATATTTTCAGATATTGCACCTTTCAGTTATTTAACATTCAATGTGAACGAGGCTTTGAGTCAGAAATTGCAGTTATTACACAGAAAACGTATAATTGTGTGTATGTGTCTGTGCAGTCCTGACCATCCGTTGCAGTCTGTGCCTCAGCCTGCCCTGTTTGGTGGGAGACCCAAACCAGACAGTGATGGAGTTGCAGAGGACATACTGGATGGTGGCAGTGTAGAACTGGATCAGCATCTCCTGAGACAGTTTGTACTTCCTTCCTGAGCTGGCATAGGAAGAACATCCTCTGCTGTGCCTTCTTGATGACGGTGCCTACGTTGGCCTCCCACTTAAAGTCCTGGGAGATTATGGATCCCATAAACTTGTTGTTATTCCAGTGCTGTTGGATATAGTGAGGGGGCAAGGCTGGGGTCTCCTCTAGAAGTCCACTGTCATCTCCATTGTTTTGAGCTTGTTCAGCTCAAGGTTCTGACTGCAGCAGGGGACCAGCTGTTCAACCTCTCCTCTGTATGCAGCAGACTCGTCACCATCTCGGATGAGATCGAGGACCATTGTGTTTTCTGCAAACTTCAAGAGTTTGACAGCCTGCAGAGGTCGCTGTCTGTCATTTTCCAGCACTCTGAGCCGTATTCACCTTATGTAGCCACGCCCATTTGACCCGGTTGTGTGGTCGTGCCACGACTTCCGGCTAAAAAAAAGAAAAAGACCAATATCAAGACCAATGCTCCAATATCATCTAACTCTGAATTAACTAATAATTTAGCCAATTGTATGTAACATACCAAATAAAAGCAAACGGCAATGTCTAAGAATGCAGTTAACGTCTGCGGGTCTTATAGGCATAAGTGGCTCGCGCTGCGCTCGGAGGAGACAAAACCATCTGAAGCTTTCTTTGTTGGAGTCCAGGTATGTTTTAATACTGGCTAACAGTGGATCCGCTTGCTTGCTGTGTACCAAGTCAAAGTAGTAGGCTATGTTCTTTGTTTTACCCCCTGCACTGTCCGCTACAAAAACAACTCTCTTCTTCTGACGTATTTTATATTTCGCGCCGTGACCGCCGGAAGTGTTAACATGACCCGGAAGAATTTGGCCCACCCCCGCGTCTGAACATAAGGTGATGTTCAGGGTAGAAAACACAGCTCTGGTACAGCTTTAGCTTGGGTGTTGCCTGGGGGGACTTCCACACATTGTTCAGCATTCTGAAGATGTTTCTGGCCTTTTGCTTTATAGGCTTTTGATGTCATTGCCAGTCCCTCCATTATATTTAAGGCCCATGGCACACCATTCAAGCATTCTACAACAAACATGGTCAAACACAGATGTTTGTTTGGTGTGCCATGGGTGTCTGTCCTTGTTTGGAGATGTTTGGTCAGATTCCACATGTTCAATCCTTGTTTCTCTGTGTTTAGTCCATGGCACACCAATCAAACATTGGTGTGCAACTGCCAACAACAATGTTGGCAGTTGTTGGAGACTGTTGGTTTATTAAGAGGTTGAATTATGTGAAGTTAAGTTAAAGTATATATGTTTCTGTTCTATCTTTGTTTAATCTGCTAAGGATCTTGGCTGGCAGCTGAATGGCCCAGGCACCAATTGAAGATTGCTGCATCTGTATACAATCTCTTCTATAGAGTACCGTAGGGATGACGTATTTTTGTAGGCTTTATCCAGAAATCGCCGTCATTTGGTGGAAAAGTCTATGGGGTTTTAGAATGGGGATTTCACTTAAATGCATAATATAAGGTCTGTGGTTAACAAACGTTTATGGGAATGCAAATTTGGGTTCAGCATGATCATCTTCACAAACGTGAATAACTTTTATGTCTTTTGAAGCGTTTTATAAAGATCGTTTTATAAAAACAAAAAACACGCATTTACGTTCCAAAAGTCATAAAAGTTATTCACGTTTGTGAAGATTATCATGCAGAACCCAGATTCGTGTCTCCATAAACCTTTGTTAACCACACGCCTTATTTTCTGCATTTAAGTGAAACCCCCATGTTAAATCCCATAGACTTTTCCACTGAAGAACCCAGAGGTATACTTGTGGACTCATTCCTGCGATTGTGGGTAGGTTTGTTCCATCTGCTTCTATCGGTGGGGGGGTTTTGTGCGTTCAAGGTCATCACCTCCATTTTCTTAAGGCTACTTTTCTGTCCTATTTGTTGTACAAATTAAGGTGTTGAGACGGGATGTTTTTTTCTTGCATAAGGTGACAGGTATGGAGGCAAACCATAGTGTTTAAAAGAGTGTCAATCTGATGCTTCTTGGTCTTAAGGTGTTTTTCTCATCCCTCAGTCCATGACTGTTGGAGAGTAATGCTGACATCACGCGTCCTTGCCTCACTCCTGTCTTGACTTCGAAAGTGCCGTTGCTGTTTCTTACTTGGCATGTGAAGGTGTATTTCATCACGTGAGTGGGGGGGATTCCCTGTACGACTTGCTTCCATACGACACGGTTCTGCATCGCTGCGCTCACATCCTCCATTTCCATACCAGTGTCGTGTGCAACGAAGGTGTATTTATGAATAGGATGATCTGTTGCGGAATCCCATATATAGGCTATTTGCAGTATGCACAACAAACTGTCCCTGTGAATGCTATCAAAGGCCTTCTCAAAGTCTTTGCCTTTCTGTGCACTGCTCAACGATTGCAGAGTGAACATCTGCTCAGCACACTCTCTTCAGCGCATCATCTACATCCTCTACTGTACTTCTGCCTCTGATGTCAGAGTTCGCCCCTGCTTTTCTTTGATCTGTGTACTTACTGTTCTATGACGCCACTGACTATCCTCCTGATGACCTTTACACCAGTGGTTCTTACACATTTTTTTGCTTCAGTACCCCCTTTCCCTGATTTCTGAATCCAAGTACCCCCTTTATCCGACTACAACATTTTGCTTCGAAAACTGCAAGAGAAAACTATGATGAATGAATGATAACCCACCCTGTGAAGGATATAACATTACAAAATAAGCATTGGAGTGAAAGCTTTGCCTCCTGAACATATTTATTTTAACATTTCATTTGTCCATTTTCTCCTTTCTCTCAAGTACCCTGTAGTACCTCCACGTACCCCTAACGACAAGACACACCAGAGATGTCTCCGATGCACGAAAGCGTGGAGCAGGAGCCTGGCCGTTCACACAAGAATTGCTCTGTTTCGCTCACATTTTGCTCCACGCCGGTTACAACTTGTACTGACTTCATGCCTGGCTGCACACAGAGACCAGCCTCTCTGCAGGATGCAAGACGGGCTGGTGTGATCAGTCTAAACTGTTAACAAGGACGCTGAAATGAGACAGCCCCGCGTCCGCTTCGGAGATGTTTCTGCTTTGTCTGGGCCGTTAGGGTACCCCAGTTTGTCTGGGCCGTTAGGGTACCCCAGTTTGTCTGGGCCGTTAGGGTACCCCAGTTTTCGGAACCGCTGCCTTTTCCCCCTCTGTTTGCTGCTTTTTCTGCCTGGTTTGCAGGATGGTTTACATACTGTACACCAGTGATACTCAACTGGCGGCCCGCGGGCCGCGCCCCCTGTGTGGCCCGCGATGGAATTGCAAAAAAAAAAAAAAAAATTACAGTGCACCTGAACGCAACATGCAAGATACCCGCTGAATAAGTGTCCAATATATGTCCCTATAGCATTTCAGTCTGGAATATGGAATATCTTTCAATAATCTATGATTTAGCTGCTAAATTGTCAAATACCGCCGTCTGCTCGCTACCCAGGCACTTATGTATGTACTTAACCTAACTAACTATCCGGTGTGCACAACATTGTCAGACTAAACTCCGTCTGACACCTACAATCCGCTACAGAAAAATGTATATTGTTTGTTTATTAACTTGCCCCTGGCCTTCTATCATTTCACGAAAGTGGCCCCCAGGCAAAGCAAGTTGAGTATCCCTGCTGTACACCCTCTGGTTTCCCCTTACCATCCTCTTTACTGTTCTGTCAGCTTCCCTATATTATCATTTAGATTTATTTTGCATCCTAACCCTGGTACACTGGAATAGTAAGGAAACCGTGGATGTACTGAACCTCTTACAGATCACCTGTCAAGCAAACCGTGTGTGCGGAGCTTGGGTTGTTTCTCTTGATGAGGTTTGGGTTTCTCTCTTCTTTGTCAGTTCAGCCATGGTAGCTAGCTATCACTGCTCATGCTAACTAGCCTACTCACTTCTTCTTCTGTTTCTTCCAAACAAAACCAGAAACGTAAAACACACCACTTCTTGTGTTTAAAAGGAGATCAAGGCTGGATTCGAATAGTAAAAAGAATGCATACTAACTCCTATTCCTAATGACTTTTCCTTGACCTTGATGCAAAATGTTATGAGGTCAAGGAAATATGTGAAGAAGAATTCATAAGGACTAAAGGACAACCACGGTTCCATAGGCTAAGCCGGGCTCAAAATGCTACTGTATGAGTAGCCGCTTTCACACCGGCCTTGAAAGCGGTAAATGTTATGGAATATGTGATCCGCACCTCCGATGTGAAAGTGATGAAAGCGGGGTGGTGAATAATTGTGTTACGCCTTTCGTTCCACCAGTGGAGATAGTCATAGCGCCGTATCACCCTCCACTCTGCCTCCACGGAACAGCCTACTATCAGAAGTAAGATAGTCTCGCTGGCCAGCCTCCTCTCCCTTCCATCTGAGGAGTCTGGCGCCGCAGGTCTCCATAACTGGTATAAGCCCTCCCCTGCTCTACTCTGCTCTCCCATTGGAGCGACTGTTTCGGAGGCAGCCGGATGTCCGCTCCCGGCTTATTACAAACTCGTCATTGGCTCTGACCAAACTCGTCATTGGCTCCAGAGCGGCTTCCGCTCCCTCCTCCCTGTGTGTCGCTGTAAATAGTGTCCTGCCGCCTCAGTGAAAACAACAACGCTAATTAGCTAGCAAGCTAACGGCAGAAACCTACACGCTAGCTCGTTGCTACACGCTGAAAACGGCAAGTTGGATTGTTTGAAACTATTTTCCAAGAGCACTGCCGCTAAGCGCCGCCCATCGCAATCCCACTATGGAGACCTGCGGCGCCAGACTCCTCGGACGGAAGGAGAGGAGGCTGGCCAGCGAGACTAGAAGTAAGATAACCAAAGCATATCTGCAGTCTGTCTCGCCTGTTGTGCGTTAAATAGACTCCTCGGTTATAATAATAATCTCTCTGGCAATAGGTGCGCACAGAGAAATCCATCTGCAGCTGCTTTATGCACAGCTGCAAAATGATCTTCAACTCCCCAGAATATATTCATGCATCCGCAGTACGTCCTCTCGAAATAATGCAGGTGTAATATGAAGATTTTTAGCCTACCTTGTCTTGGAGAACACTTTAAATGATTACCAGTTTCTGCATTGTCATCTTTTCTCTTTGATGTCTTAATGAGCAGCTGTTGAGAGCTGCTGTGCTGTAGGCTACATGGCGATGTTTTGGTTGGTTTGGTTGGTGACCAGCATAATTTTAATTTGTCTGACTTTAATTAATTATAATAATGAAACTCATTATCTATGCTGCATCTATCGATGCTATCTGAAAAAGCACTCCAAGGTGGAAATATGCCTGGGCTGCTTGGTCCTGTGTGAAAGCAATTTCTGTGGCAAGGCTGCCGGCGTCGCGGGCCTTCTGAACTGCAATATTGCACGATCTGTGTGTGAAAGCGGCTATTGACTGAAACATGATGCACACTGATTTCAATAGTGAAATCTGTCTCCTGCACAGTTGCTGAGAAAATTGTGTTTTTCCATGTTAGCAAGCTAATCAAGCTAATCAGCCGAATCATGCGCCACTTTGCTGCCGCAAGGAATTGTGGGACGGCATGTTTGGCTTTCCTTTCATAAAGGATGGTCCAGTGTATCCTATGCTAAAGGAGCTAAGCCAGGAAGCATTGAAGCAGCTTTCCTTAGCATTTAGAAGATTCAAACAGCTCTTATCATGGCCGCCACTTGGTACACATTTAGGAACCTTCCTAACCAAAGAAGAGAATTTGAACGCAGCCTATGAAAAGGAGTTTAAAAGGAAAAAGAAGAACTACAGTGGAGGGCTGGCCAGACCTGCAGTGCTGCTGTTGGTCCTCAGGACGCCAGGGTTTTCCTGACAGCAACACACAACTCACGGCGATAATTGATGAGGCGGGCCTCAGTGATTGTGTCAGCCAGCAGCGAGCCAGGAGTCTCTCCACTCTTTCTCCTTTTATTCTGCTCTTCCATTTCACAAGTATCTTTTCCTGCCTTCCTCACAGTCTGTCACTTCTTCATTTCCTCTCTTCTTCTTTGGTTTGTGAGTCCTCCATCGTTTTAATTCAACTAAACCACAAAGGGGCTTTCTTCCCCCCCCCCCCCCCCCCCCCCCCACAATGCTGCATGCAGGCCAAAGAACTGTGCATCTGATATCCCAAAATATGATGAGATTGGGATTGAAAAATCCAAGCACAAAATCCACAGTATGTGCTGGGTTAGGTCTCAAAGACATCCACATTTTACTTCTCTCTGTGGATTACCGGTCAATTGTAGGAGACATGAGGTCACATGTAGGAGACATGAGGTGTAGGAGACATGAGGTCACATGTAGGAGACATGAGGTTACATGTAGGAGACATGAGGTCTAGGGATGGGCGCGAGTACTCGGGTACTCGAGCACTCGTTCATAACGTCAGTAGTCGAGTAACGTTTCTGCTGTTCGGGTACTCGCCCCACTCCGCACGCCTTTAAAAATGGCCTAGAAGATCTATGCACGCATCGTCATGTGGATCTGGCAGCATGAACTGCACGGGCGTCAAGTCAGCCAGAATGTACAAGTACATCGTCCGCTTTGTTGCTTTCAAAATAAAACGCTTATTGTACCTTATTTATTTTGAGTAATGCGTTACAGCCACAGTTTCACGCCATATAACATCACAACGAGTATTTTGATACAAGGTTTGCTGCTTCATTCGTTGAAATACCTTTTCTCTGCCAACGTACATTAATAAGCTATTTACTTTTGTTTAAGTAACATTATTTTGAAAGTTTTAACCGGAAGTTTTCCAGCTCATCCCGAAAATGGTGGCTGAAGATATGCTCCCGAAGGAGACGCAGACTTCTTCATAGCGCACGCCCGATAAAACTCATTCAAAACTTTGCAGTAAACGCTAGTTTACCGACTACACTGTCGTTTCCCATAACGGTAGTCACAAGGAATGTGGAGAAAGAATCACTTTTTGGGAGACAATCGCTTCATGGTGATCACTATTCAGCTGCAGCTCAGCAGCTGTAACGTTAATCACACTGGTCAGTTTTCACTTTTTGGCAGAACACCGGACCTTGTAATCCGTGGATTTACGTTAGTGTAACAGTGATCATAAAGTAAAATTGATGATACTGGACAATAACCTGACATTGCTGGACAATGGACATGTAGGCTATTGGAAATGCATTCGCTTGTTTCACAACTTGTCTGCTCCAAAGCGCTAATGCCATCCATCCAACCATCGGAGATAGGTAGGCTTTAGATGTTCGCGTCACCTAATATCACAGTCAGTCCCTCTCCTGACAAAAAATGCTCCAGGTAGCGCTTTTTCCATGCAAAAATGCAAACGTTATGTGTGAACAGCCCCATATACAGCAAATTACCCCTGCTCAGTCATTACCATAGTAATCACACAGCAGACCCCCCCCCCCCCGCGCGCGTGCGAGTACTCGAGCACTCGTTCATAATATAAGGAGAGTACTCGAGTATTTAAATTGCTTGAAATGCCCATCCCTAATGAGGTCACATGTAGGAGACATGAGGTCACATGTAGGAGACATGAGGTCACATGTAGGAGACATGAGGTTACATGTAGGAGACATGAGGTCACATGTAGGAGACATGAGGTCACATGTAGGAGACATGAGGTCACATGTACAGTAGGAGACATGAGGTCACATGTACAGTAGGAGACATGAGGTCACATGTAGGAGACATGAGGTCACATGTAGGAGACATGAGGGTCACATGTAGGAGACATGAGGTCACATGTACAGTAGGAGACATGAGGTCACATGTACAGTAGGAGACATGAGGTCACATGTAGGAGACATGAGGTCACATGTACAGTAGGAGACATGAGGTCACATGTAGGAGACATGAGGTCACATGTAGGAGACATGAGGTCACATGTAGGAGACATGAGGTCACATGTAGGAGACATGAGGTCACATGTAGGAGACATGAGGTCACATGTACAGTAGGAGACATGAGGTCACATGTACAGTAGGAGACATGAGGTCACATGTAGGAGACATGAGGTCACATGTAGGAGACATGAGGGTCACATGTAGGAGACATGAGGTCACATGTACAGTAGGAGACATGAGGTCACATGTACAGTAGGAGACATGAGGTCACATGTAGGAGACATGAGGTCACATGTAGGAGACATGAGGTCACATGTAGGATACATGTGACCTCATGTAGGAGACATGAGGTCACATGTAGGAGACATGAGGTCACATGTAGGATACATGTGACCTCATGTAGGAGACATGAGGTCACATGTACAGTATAGGAGACATGAGGTCACATGTAGGAGACATGAGGTCACATGTAGGAGACATGAGGTCACATGTACAGTATAGGAGACATGAGGTCACATGTAGGAGACATGAGGTCACATGTACAGTATAGGAGACATGAGGTCACATGTAGGAGACATGAGGTCACATGTCACATGTAGGAGACATGAGGTCACATGTAGGAGACATGAGGTCACATGTA
>NC_139625.1:84913248-84963248 GCF_964638095.1 Poromitra crassiceps | reverse complement strand
ACCCCCCTGCACAGGGAGGAGTGTGGTCCTACTGTAGGTCTCTCTGTTTGAGGACCCACCTGCACGGGGAGGAGTGTGGTCCTAGGTCTCTAGGGAAATTATTTTATTACAAAAAAAAATTAGACCTTCACTGAATACCTTGAAGGCCCAGACGGTTCCCCTCTGATATAAAGTAACTATCAAAGAGATCATAAACTCAAGTAGCCTACCTATAGGGGACATCAGACCACTGCCATTCTAATATTTACAATAATCCAATTATTAATGTTATAGTAATTTATTGTCAAAAACACACCTGACATGTAGCCTATGGAAAACATTACACCACGTAATAAACCACCACCATAGTATAGGTTATTTCAATAGCCTAAACATGACATTCATTAATGCAGAGGACAAGATGTTACTATCCCTTGTGCCAAAATCCGAGGTAAAACACATTAGCCCAGGATTATTAGCCCACATACAGCACTACCAGGGGCGGAGCGACCCTATCAGCCCAGAGGGGGCAAAGCTCTTAGGGGGGCCCCATCAAAAAAAAAAAAAAAATTTGAAGGCCAGGCCAGGCCGCAGGGCCGGTTCCAGAACAAGATGACTAGGGGTGCATCCTAGATAGGAAGGGATGCAGATGCCCGGCCAAAGGCCGGGCCCACTCGGGTGGCCGGCCAAAGGCCGGCCGCCCGAAAAATTTGACATGTTATTTTACTAAAAAGAATGCATTTGACCATCATTTCAAGTAGAATGATACCACCCAAGCAAGAATATTTCAAGTGTTTCAAGTGCTTTACTGAAATATTTGGACCATATAATGATAATACAATTATCTCAACCTTAAAAGGTTACATATAGGTGCCAAAAAGCCATAAAATCACATCAAAGAACAAAGAAAAACAACAACTATAATTCAAGCTTAAACAGTAAGTGTGCAGCTGTAGCATTTATAAAAAAAAAAAAAAAAAAATTTTTTTTTTTTACTTTTCAACTGAGCATGCAGACAAATACGGGTGCAATGCATGCTTTTGCACCCCCGTAGAACCGGGCCTGCCAGGCCGCGAAGAAAAATGTGCCTTTTTTGCATGTTTGAATCGGTTTTAGCCATATTTAGTGGAATATCTCATTTTAAACACACCAATGTTATTGTCTATTGATTGAATTCCTCTCAGACTCACACCACTGACTTTATTAAATAAAGTCATTTTAAGTCACAACTGTAAAATAGCTGATAGCCCCTATATCCAAAAACACAATTTGTCACTCATTGAGCCAAGTAATATTATGTCCAAGAAAGACTACAGTGAAGCCACTTTACAGACAAGCTTGTTCTGAAGAAGAAAAATAAAAACACAGGTTGCCAGCCAGGTGGCCTGGCCTGCAAAAAAAAAAAAAATTTTTTTTTTTTTTTGATGGGCCCCCCTGACGAGTGGGCCCGTGGCGGCCGCACCCTCTGCCCCGGCGTACGCTCCGCTACTGAGCACTACAGTTGATGTGCAGTGTACTAAAGTAGACTGAACAGAAAATGAAATGACTCAATACACCTTGGCAGAGTTCTGCTAAATAATTTAAATACCATAAATACATTTTAAATTGAATTTAAATTTTTCCTGATGTTTTAGGTTTTTGCCATAGTATCGTTCCAGTATCGGTATCGAGATACTTAGCTTCGGTATCGAGATACTTATCCCTACTATGTAGGCTATGGCATCGCCTGTGGATCTGTTTGGGCATAGGCGAAGTTTGAACTTTAAGGTCGGGGTGCAGAAAAATCTAGAGAAAAAATTATAATTAGGATAGCAGCAGGTGCATTTTCATATCCCGACTAATATGCCCAATGAGAGCGGGTACCAAGGCCAGTCTCGTTGGAGCCATTCTGTGACCAAAATGATAAGACGATTCTCCTATAGGTCAATTCCGTGACGTACGTGAGCTGAATAAGCGCGTTCCCTTCCTATAGGCATAACACTCCCAAGTGGCGGTCTAACTTTAGGTTAGACTACATGGGCTGCTGTGGACACCTTGGATGAGTAGTAGGCTAGTAGCCTACTGTTTATAGTTTCTGGAGGACGCGTGGAGAGAGAGGATCGAGCGAGAGACAGGAGCAAACTAACATTAAGTAGCCTATAACTAGCAGATCTGAAAAGCATGTAGGCTAAACAAGTGAGAAAGTTGCTGAAAGGAGAGACCTACCGGTATGAGTGCTTGAGCAATGAGCACTGAGCAGCAGTCTAGCCTACGTTTAAATATACAGTGTTGTAATTGGCTGTCATTGGTGTGCATGCGAGATGCCTGTGCATGCGGCCGGCTGCCATACCACAGTAATGGAAATTAGACCAGAATAATATTATGTTTTATAATAAACATTGAAAATAATCACAGTCACACAATTATTCTACCCTTTAACTAGAGCAAGGCATTACAATAAATACAATATTACTTATGTGTTATAATTAAATAGATATTTAAATCCCTATGCATTTTGCCTGAACCAATGTCGCCCATGTGTTTTGGAGATGCTAGGACTGCAGTGTGTAGTACGCTATGTAGACTGGGCGATAGTCATTTAAACCGCTGGACTGGGGTTTCTTCAGGACAGGGACTATAGTTGACTGTTTAAAGCAGGTGGGAATGATGGACTAAGAGAGAGGGGTTGAATATTACCGTGAACATAGGCACTAGTTGGTCAGTACAGGCTTTAAGGACATGTCTCGCTGCCTTCCTGGTGTTCACTCTCCTGAACGCGCTCCTCACGTCGTGCTCCGTCATGGTGAATGCCTCCTCCTCTCTATCGGTTGGCTGTTAGCTCGGGCTATTAGCGTTAGCCTTGAAGCGTGCCTAAAAGTTGTTCAGATCATCAGCCAGAGAGATGTTGACATTCACCATATAGTCCGTGATGGTCCGTAGTCCCTGTCACAACACTCTGGAGTCGGCCTTCTGTAGCTGTAGCTCCAGCTTCTTGCCATAGCATTGTTTAGCCTCTTACTGCTCTGCGGACATTGTATGGGGCAGCCTTATATTCCTCCATTCCCGGTTGCAGCAGCTAGAGAGAGAAGTACAATCTTTGATAAGATAATGCTATAGGAGCCTCATCATGCTGCACTTTGACACAACGGCACAGTTCTCAAGCAAAAATGCACAACCTTACTGGCATCGTCATGATATCAATTAACTGATCAAATAAAATTTTATGCTGTAGGCTACTAGGCAAATTAAAATGGTGAACAAACAGTAAAAGGACTGGTCTATCCATTCAAGTTCTATGGTGTTAACATTACGATAATTTTATTTGCTGAATTGGCCTAGGACAGACTATAGGGATAAAGACAAGACAGTTTACCGTGTCGCGGTAACCTACATTCGGAAACAAATCTACCTCATCAGACTATTCACTTGTACTTGGAACATTACCGAATGGATCTACAGCCATACCACAAGAAACTGCATCCCTTCCCTTCTTCGAAGAGGGCTATAACAGGGCTATAACTAAATAATTCTCCATTCATTTCCAGACGTTTGCTGTGCGTGCACGCACTTTGTGCGTGTGCGTGTTTCACCGGCTTTGTTTGAACCGGTAACAACATCGAGAGGAGACACACTCTCTCTCTCAACGAGATGAAATATGAATCCAAAATGACGAGAAACGCTCTTTTTTTTAAGGTAAATAGATAGCCGGAACTACATTCTAAACATGGCCACACTGCATACAGCACATGCGCTGCGTCCAGGCAAACAAGGAAGTAACTTGATCTTTGTTTAGTTCTCGCTGTATGGATTACTACGAAAATGATGTTTCACATAACTATGGATTATTATTTAATCGCGTGGCGAGTACCCGAGAGCTTTTTGGCCTGTTAGAAATGTGTGTTTTTGGTGACTTTGAACGGTTGTAGAATTTCCTCCAATTCATTGGCGATACTAACTAACTGGATGTCTGTAGCTCACTGTATACTGTACGGAGAGTGCTGGTAAAGGCATTGTGTATCTTGGTTATGTTATGGGCGATATGGCAAATGGGCGACACTCCCAAAAAGTTGGCATATCCCTTTAAGTGCTACTTAAAATAAATAAATAAATAAATAAAAATCAAACAAAAAGAATTGGGATTGTGGCTCTTTCAAAGATTTTTTTTGGCGATGTGGCTCCTGAGTATAGGGCAGAGTTGCGTGCCACTGCCCCATAATAATAATAAAAAAAAGCTAAAACTAATATTCAAACTAATAAAAAGCTAAACTAAAACTAAACATTTTTAAACAATAAAAACTAAACTGAAACAAGCAAACCCACTCTGGAAACTAACTGAAACTAAACTGAATTCAAAACAAAAATAGAAAATGAAATAAACTAAAACTAATACAAAATACAAAATGTCCACCCACCAACCTCCTCCCCTGCCTCCTCTATCATGGCCCATGTGGTCATGGCGGCCTCCCAACCTCCCTCTCCTCTCGCCAGCGCAGACCCAGGCCACACACACACACACACACACACACCAGCGCAGACCCAAGCCACACACACACACACACACACACACACACCAGCGCAGACCCAGGCCACACACACACACACCAGCGCAGACCCAGGCCACACACACACACACACACACAAACACCCACCGCCACACACAAACGCACCCCAATCCCCCCCCCCCCCCCCCATCCTCCAAGACTGGTGGAGCTGAACCAGATCCAGTCCTGATGGCAGAGGCAGGGGAGGCAGATGCCTGGGCAGTGGGAGTAGGGCAGCATCCATGACAGGACCCAGTCTACTTTATCATAGTTAGGACGGAGTGAGGGCATAGCCGGAATGTCTGTGCACGTGTGCACACACACACACACACACACATACACGCACATGCATGCACACGCGCGCACGCACACACACACACACACACACACACACACACACACAGAAAATGCAGGATCAAGCAACCTCCCCTTTGTTGTTGTGAAATGACCTATTTCATGTGAATTATAGTTTTCTGTGAATCAACAAAGCCTCAAACTAACTTCTAACTTCTTCTTCTCTTTAATGTTTTATATTCTGTTGTATGAGTGATGCAATCATGGGTAAATCCTCCGGAGATTATGCAAAGATTGCATAACTCGAGCTGTGACTTCAGAATAGCATTGTGAAGTCACAGCAAATGATATGAGTGCTGTTATGGGGAAGTCACAGTATGACATCTGAGTTTGAATTATCATAAATTGAAGTTGAACACTCTTGACTGTGAAAGTTTAAATTGTGCTCTGTAAGAGAGGAGTTCATGTGTAAATACATTGTATGTTTTTTTCTATTTAGATTACTGCAAAGAAAATACTCATTAAGTCAGTTAGTACTGGTTATGTGTGTTAACATAATGATAATGATGATAATAATAATAATAACAATAACAATAATAAAGCATATTTATGTGTATGAACACTGAATATATACTGTCTCACTTCCCCAGAAATTAGCAGGGGGTTATATTGTCATCAGCTGATGTCTTCACTTGAATTTGGTGTTAAATTCCAATTAGACAAAATTTGACATTGACATAAAACTAGGATCAAAGATCAAACTTGAATTTGGTATCAATCTTGATGTGAAACTGGAATTTGACTCAGCCCTAATATCCAGCACCAATTACAAACCAGGACAGTATGGAGCATGAGAATATAGGTACTTGTACATTAAGCACCGCATTTCAAATCTAGATCAACAAAAACAAAGATAATGATTAAATTCCAATTAGCTAAAATTGGGGGGGAGGGGGGGTACAGACATACAAATCTAGAGATGAGATGCTTGGAGTGAGGAGGGCTCAGTAAAACATCGAAAAAAGCATGCTCGTTTGGGAGCGCTTCAAAGGAATTAATCTTGGATCGAACATAATCTCTGATTTGCAGTATCTGAGCCTGTGTGTTCCAGGCAACTCAAACCTCCTCTTTAGTTGATCAAATGATGCAAAATGACCATCAATACACAGATCTCTGATGGAGACCAGCCCCTTCTCACTCCAGGCATGGAAGGTTCTGTCTGACCGTGAAGGTAAAAAAGAGTGATCAAGACAAATTGGTGTGGAAACTGGACAGAAACATCTGGTAGACTCAAAACGCTCCTAACTTGTTTTTTTTTCCTAACTTGGAGATTTTCACAACAAAACTTAAATTTTGTAGAGTCCCGGGCCTCTCTAGCCTAACAGCGGTATGTTAACAATGCAATACTACCCAGCTACTGGCTGTAATGATGCTGATAGAAGGGTATGTGGAAATGTCCAACTTCTCTTTCCATTGTATACTTGTGTATAAGATGCATTCCATCTTTTAGATGGAAAAAAATATTAAAAGTAAAATGTGTTTTATATACCGGGTTTTACTGTAGGAGTGTGTGTGTCTGTGTGTGTGTGTGTGTGTGGGTGCGTGCATATATCGGCAATCGCCCAAAAGAGTAATCCATAATCAACGGATGAAATCGTTCACAGTTCATAAGTTAAAAAAAAAAGAAAGAACAAAGACTAGTCGAGGTTGTCAAGAAACGGCGCAGTCTCCTTCTGTGGCATGTCCCCCCAGGCGGTGAGGAGGTGAAGTTTTGCTGTGAGCTCTGATGGAAGGGAGAGGTCAGCGCTGGTTGTAATCACTCATCCCGGGCTGACATTATGGCTGAGCAATTAGGCAGGACACTTGTGTACTTTCCTAATGAACAATGGTGGAACGGAGCCTCCCTCCACTCTGCCATCCATCAGCGAGAAGCAGGCCTTTTCCAAGCTCGCACACAAACACCGGCGCGTACTCCCCTCACACACCACCGCGCCGTGTGAGGCGTCTGCACCACTTTGATGAGTTTCTGGCCGCGGCTCTCAGCCTCCCCGCTGGATGTGTGGCTGCCTCCGCTCCTCTTCTTTCCCCCTTGTCAACACAATCCCTCCATCCATCCGTCCTGAGGCCCAGGCCCCGCGGGGGCCGATCCGCCCCTCGCAGCGTCCTCTGGGTGCTCTCTGGTCCCCCTCCCACTGCACACACGCCCACACACACACATAGGCACACACGCACGCACGCACACACACACACACACCCCACACACACACACACACACACACACACACACACACACACACACACACCAGCCTGGTCGCCAGAATAATAAAATGTTGGCATTATGTTTCTGCAATCCACAGATACGTAAATATCACGTTTCTGAAACAATAATATGCTGCTTATCACGTTTCTAGATAATAGGGGTGCTCCAAAAAATCGATTCTGAAAGGATCGCGATTCTTAATGCCACGATTCCTGGATCGATTCCAAACTCCCAAGAATCGATTCTTAAAATCGTTAAAAAAAAAAAAAAAAAATGTCCACATGTCATTTGTGTACTGTACTGCCACGGTGCCACCACCTCTTGCACTTAAGAACTATGGTTAATGTATTCCCCCCAAAATCTATAAATCCTTCTCAAAGTCTACAGATCCCCCCCAGCATATAAATCCATCTTATCTGAAGAACATAAGGGGGGAATTCCCCCCTAGTTTGCAAAATGAATTTAGGCCCTGACTGTAATACAGAAGTTGAATTTGAAGTTCAGCATTAATACATTTGTCATTTTTTGTCTTATATTACCTTTGTGTGTTATTGCAATATAAAACTACATAATTGAGAATCGGATCGTGACCCCAGGAATCTGAATCGGATCGGATCGTGGCTTAGCCGGATTGGAGCACCCCTACTAGATAATATGTGAATATCAATGTTATATACGTCATAGAGTCTGCTATTGAAATAGTGAAAGGTGTTGTGGTCAGGGTGGATGGAGGGTGTAAACACTTGCCTTTCACACCGGAGATCCGTGTGTTCGATCCCCATTCAGGTTCACAGTGTTTCCAAAATGTGAGTCACATTTAACGCTTTTGTTATTTAAGCCTGACCCAAACCATAACCCTAAACTTAATCGAGTTGTTGTTCGTTGTAGATTCCCTACCCACTAGTCTCGCTGGCCAGCCTCCCCTCCCTTCTGGGAGAGGAGGCTGGCTGCATGGAATCAGGCTGCTGGGATAAACCCTCCCCTGCTCTACAGCTGCTCTCCCATTGGAGCGACTGTTTCAGTCGCTGCCGGATGTCCGCGCCCCGCTTATTACAAGCTCTGTCATTGGCTCCGACCATGTCAATCAGAGCGGCTTCCGCTCCCTCCTCCCTGTGTGTCGCTGTAAATAGTGCCCTGCCGCCTCAGTGAAAACAACAACACTAACTAGCTAGCAAGCTAACGGCAGAAACCTACACGCTAGCTCGTTGCTACACGCTGAAAATGGCAAGTTGGATTGTTGGAAACTATTTTCCAAGGGCACTGCCGCTAAGCGCCGCCCATCGCAATTCCACAATGGAGACAGAAGGGAGGGGAGGCTGGCCAGCGAGACTACCTACCCACTAACACGAGGGTCACAGGTTCAAGCCCCCGTGTTATACCTCCGGCTTGGTGTCCATAGAGGCACAATTGGCCATGTCTGCAGGTGGTAATCCGGATGAAGGGTATGTGGCCTGGTCGCTGCACTCGTGCCTGGATGGTTGAGGAATCATACAGGTGCCGATGGCAGTCTTTCATTTATACCCTATTTGCTATGAACTAAGCTAATAAGCAAGCATGAGAAAGTGACAGACCAAACTAGAGGCACTCAGAGAGCACAGGCCTCTGCCAAGGCTAATATTAGTCTGCTACGATATGTCCATTTTGTGAGTTGGATCAGAACCCTAACACCTTTCTGTCCCTAGCTATGGCCCCTTTTCCCTAGAGCCGCCACCCACCATGCCCCCCACCACCCAGATACACCTAGCCACTCTACCCTACCCACCCCTCGAACCCCGACTCTCTACGATCTTCCTATCAGGATCGGTTCCAGAACAAGATGGCTAGGGATGCATCCTAGATAGGAAGGGGTGCACATGCGAAAGATTTGACGTGTTATTTTACTAAAAATAATGCATTTCAAGTAGAATGATACCAGCCAAGCAAGAATATTTCAAGTGTTTCAATTGCTTTACTGAAATATTTGGATCATATAATGATAATACAATTATCTCAACCTTAAAAGGTTACATGTAGGTGCTAAAAAGCCATAAATTCACATCAAAGAACAAAGAAAAACAACAATTATAATTCAAGTTTAAACAGTAAGTGTGCAGCTGCAGCATTTATTAAAAAAAGAAAAGAATTACCACTCTTTTCAACTGAGCATGCAGACAATTAAAATAAGGGTGCAATGCGTGCTTTTGCACCCCTGTAAAACCGGGCCTGCTTCCTATCCCTAGCTATGGCCCCTTTTCCCTAGCCCCGCCTCCCTCCCTTGACCTGAATCGGATCAGATCCACAACAAAATGTAATGGGTTGGTCGCTGGCCCATATAGACCCTTCCACGGAGTTGTATTTGTCCGAGACAACAAAATTCTGACACAAAAGGAAAGTGTCGAGAGACACTTTTTTCTTTTGGAAATAAGTCATTTCTGTTGAGCGACACTTATCAAAGGTGCTGAGTGTCCTACCTTAAATGTAGTTATCATTTATTATAACTAAAGTTCGGGAAGAAGACCACGCCTCAAGCACACGTGCATCCTGCAAGTTCCTGCTCCACCCTACTTTATACACGCCTAACCACGACCTCTCGGCTACCGTCTGGGTAGTGTAGAGGTACAGTACTCACCTACCATCGTCTGGGTAGTGTAGAGGTACAGTACTCATCTGGGTAGTGTAGAGGTACAGTACTCACCTACCACCAGGGGGCGTCTGGGTAGTGTAGAGGTACAGTACTCACCTACCATCGTCTGGGTAGTGTAGAGGTACAGTACTCATCTGGGTAGTGTAGAGGTACAGTACTCACCTACCACCAGGGGGCGTCTGGGTAGTGTAGAGGTACAGTACTCACCTACCATCGTCTGGGTAGTGTAGAGGTACAGTACTCATCTGGGTAGTGTAGAGGTACAGTACTCACCTACCACCAGGGGGCGTCTGGGTAGTGTAGAGGTACAGTACTCACCTACCATCGTCTGGGTAGTGTAGAGGTACAGTACTCACCTACCACCAGGGGGCGTCTGGGTAGTGTAGAGGTACAGTACTCACCTACCATCGTCTGGGTAGTGTAGAGGTACAGTACTCATCTGGGTAGTGTAGAGGTACAGTACTCACCTACCACCAGGGGGCGTCTGGGTAGTGTAGAGGTACAGTACTTACCTACCATCGTCTGGGTAGTGTAGAGGTACAGTACTCACCTACCACCAGGGGGCGTCTGGGTAGTGTAGAGGTACAGTACTCACCTACCATCGTCTGGGTAGTGTAGAGGTACAGTACTCATCTACCATCGCGGAGACCCGGGTTCAATTCCCCGCAGTGGCACTTCCGGCTTGGTCAGAGGTTCCTACAAACACAATAAGGCCGTGTCTGCTATCAGGTTGTCAAAAATATCGATACTTTCGGTAGGGGAGAGCCAGGACAAACGGCGCACTTTTCTCTATTTTCCTCTGCACAGAGATGCATTTATTTACTGTATAGTAACCATACTTTATTGTGAACAAGAGACACTCGTCCTCTCCCACTAACTAACAACCATGTTTTTCTATTTTGGTGAAACGAGTCGGACGCAATCATGAAGTAAACTGATGTCACCCTGATCTCCTCACAGCGCTGTCTGTTGGGGCAAACGGGGGACTGGGGGAGGGCTAAAGCAAGTACATACGTCATTGATGCTTCAGTTGAATCCTCCGAGCAAATGACCACGCTGATGATCAAATAAATGTATCATGTTAATGTTGAGATTGTGTGAAATAGTCCAATGCTTCAAACTCACCTTTGAGCATGCTTACACATCACGTCCGGCACTTGGACAGTGACGGTGCTCGTCTCGTCTGCCATTTATAACTGAGTCCTGGGACATGCATGGTGTTGGGCTGCACTCAGAGCATACAGGGGTCAGCTTGAGGGAGGCTTTGGGGGAAATTGTACATGAAACTTGGAAGATGGACACCCCACACATACACACTACTTAAGACAATAAAAAATGGTCTTATCGAAAATGATTGACGTATCGAAAATGGTATCAAGTATCGACATTTTTCTGGGTATCGATATCGAAGTTGAAATTCTACTATCGTGACAACCCTAGTCTGCTGCTGGTGGGAAGCCGGTGGGGTATGAGTCCTGGTCACTGCACTAGCACCAAAAGAAGCGGCTGATGACTGCAGAAGTAGTACAACTCTCCTCAGATCGAGAGAGGGGGTGGAGCAATGACCAGGACAGCAGGGGGAACTGACCAAGTACAATTTGCAAAAAAAATAGGAGAAAAATAAGCCCCCCAAAAAACAGGCAGGGTTACGAACGATGGAGTCAAGAAGATACCCCGTCACCGAGACACTACCACCGCAGAGTCTCCATTCCCTGGTTCCTCAAGACAACCATCGACCCAGAATCAGTCGACCCCCTTGATCATCCCCTAGTCTCTATCCCTCCCCCTCAACCCCCTTTTCCCATAATAAATCGTCTAAATACATTCATTGTGGTGTGGTCTTTGTTATTCAAATCAGCCTAAAAATGCTTTGCTTGTAATTGGGCAGTGTGAACCGAAACAAGCCAAATAGAAAAAGCAACAAAGTCAACTTTTCCACTATGGACTGTTTTAACTTGACAACATAAAACATTCTTACTTGCTGTTGCAGTGTTTGCTAATACAATAGCTGACAGGAAATAGGATTTAAGTTTTAAATGGCTCCTTAGCAACATAATTCCATGAAAACCAGACCAAAGAAATCAAACTGCAGGTGTGATCGCACCCTTCATTTGAACACTCACCTGATCCAATCTACCATAATCTAATCTAACTCGATCATCTTAAATCCTAATCCTAAACTGACTAATTTCAGCCCTCGTCTAAACCTTGTAAAAACAAGGAAAACACACACACACACACACACACACACACACACACACACACACACACGACTTCTCCAGAAAGTAACACCTCTCTGTATACCTACAGTATACAGTATGTTTTAGTGTTTGTAACGTTGTTTAAAAGACAGGGCGAATGCTAAAGCGCTCACTCCCCACACTCTTTGACAAAAGCCAAGAAGCTGCCGGTGCTCATTAGTGGGGAAGAGGAAGCAGACTCCTCCTCTTCCTGCCTGTTGGAATGACACATGCCCGTTCATTACCGCTGAGGAGGAGGCTCTGAGACTGTGCCAGCTCTCTGAGAACACGACAGGAGGAGGCAAGCTAGGTGTGTGTGTCTATGTAAATAGCCCAAAAGTGACATAAGTAAGACTGTGTGTGTGTGTGTGTGTGTGTGTGTGTGTGTGTGTGTGTGTGTGTGTGTGTGTGTGTGTGTGTGTGTGTGTGTGTGCGTGTGCCTGTGCACGCATGCGTTTTACTTCGAAATTTGGGACACACGCCCGACTTAAGACCAGGGGCCTGTACTACGAAGCAGGATTAGTGGCTTAGGTAAGTTCAGGTTTAACCCTGGGTTTGCTGTCTTACGACGCTAGTTCACTTCTTACAGAGATAGATCTCCATGGCAACTCATGCTGCACGGCTAACCTGGTCCAGAGCAGGTTAAGTTCAGAGGATAAGATTAAAAAGACCCACCTTCTGACCAATCAGCTCTCTGGAAACAGCGAGTCACCATTCATACTGTGAAAAATGAAAAATAGATTGCATTCAAATGAAAATAACAAAAGAAAAAAACATTAATGGCGCCTGTTGAAGGGTTTGGTTAAGGTTAGGTTAAGTTAAGGTTAGGGTGTCTCCAGGGAATGCATGTAAGTCTATGTAAATACCCCAAAAGTGACATACAGTAAGTAAGACAGAGAGTGTGTGTGTGTGTGTGTGTGTGTGTGTGTGTGTGTGTGTGTGTGTGTGTGTGTGTGTGTGTGTGCGTGCGTGCGTGCGTGCGTGTGCGTGTGTGCGCGCGCGTGTGTGTGTGTGTGCTCTTGTACTCTGAGGTGGAAAGTGCGCAAGTACAAGTACTTGAGTACAAGTATTGAAGCTGTTTTTTGGAGGATTTATACTTTTTAATTCTTTTTATAATGCTATAATTTTACTCTTACTTGAGTAATTTTAATGATAGATATTCTACTTTAGTACTTTTAAATGTACACTGAGTAAATGAGTAATTCAGACGTTTATTTTCCACATCACACTATGAAAACAGCACGGTAGCATTGGGACTGCTCACTAACAGGTCCAGAATCACTTCCACATTTAGGGCGCCCAAACTGGTGGCTCGTTAGTGCAGTGGCCAATTAAATGAGACAGACAGGTGTAGACGATCATTAGTTCAGAAATCAGTTTCATTTGACACTGCTGATAGGAGGATAGCATAGCTACATGACTGTCTGTGATTGTGATAATGCTGCTGCTAGCAGCTCCAGCTCGTCTGTCAAAGGAGAGAATCACCAAACTCACCATCGCTGCTGCATCTGAACCAGCTGTTCAGTATGAAAGACAAAGACAGGGACAGACAGGGAAAGCTTACCTAACACGTATCATGTGCTATATGTTTGAAATGTATTAGGGTACATAATTAAAATATAAAACATTTTTAAAGTAACAGATGTACTTTTACTTGAGTACTTGTAAATAGGCTACTTTTTTTACTCTTACTTGAATAATTTCCTGCACTAATAAATATACTTGTACTTGAGTAAATTTTCACTAAAGATTTGTCAGTCATCTTTCCCTCTCTGCTTGTACTTCAATCCTTGTGAGAACCAGTTTCATGGTTAAGACATTTTGTCCGATTGCAGTGGTGTAATGAAAACTGCTGTACATTTAATGTAAAAAAGTGACTTTTGATATTTAAGTACAGTAAAATATCAGACACATTTACTCCAGTCAAATTCTACTGTAATAGGTGATTTTAAGTTCTACCAAAGTCATTTTCTGGTAAGATACAGTATTTGTAGCTACTTTTACTCGGGCACTGCACCCACCACTGCGACTAGGTTTAGGTTAGGGTGTTGGGTTGTGTGTGTGTGTGTGTGTGTGTGTGTGTGTGTGTGTGTGTGTGTGTGTGTGTGTGTGTTGGCGCACGTGTCTGTTGGCACCAGAAAGCCATTTTGGATTCCGCTGCTTTATTCTTTCCCAGTTTAAACATCTTTGATTTTTTCCAACATAAAGAAGAAGAAAAAAAACCCGCTGGTGAGCGGAGTCCGCCTTACAACACCCCTTCCCCCCCTAATCAATGAAAACTTATTTTTTTTCCTGGGGCCTCCGGAGAGCGAGAGGAGCCGAAGATAAATATTGGCAGAAAAGAAAAATGTGTCCTCCCCAATCGAGAGGGGGGGACATAATGATATTCAGAAGGAGACCCCCCACCAGGATGCAAGGCAAACTGTTCCTAAGCAACAAAACAAATCCGAGGCACTCCAAACCAGGGAGGCTACGGGGTCTTTATTTTTTATTTTTATTTTTATTTATTTTTTGGGCGGGGGGGCATATTTCCCTGGCAAATTAAACTGCTAGCTCCGTGTGTGTGTGTGCGTGTGTGTCTGTGTCTATGCCTACTAGTATACAGTAAATAACTGTGTAACTGCATTACACTATTGATTATCTAAATAAAAGGCTAATGTAACTTACATTTTCAGTCAATGGCCATGCCGGTTTTTCCCTCACCAAGATTTAGCCAGACTTCGAAAATCGGCCCAAGGTGATCTGCTGATCAAACGCAAGCATGTGTTGACCAACTGCCGTGCCATGCTCTCAGAAGAGGCTGCAGACACCATCATACTTCTCCATGTGGTCACTGGCAGCACACCTTAGGGTTCTATGGGCACGGGAAGAAGGGAGAAGGTGATGGTCCTGAGGCAAGAGAGCTCCTGGGACGAGTGGGTGACAATCTGGAGTTAGAAGACAGTCAGAGCTGACATGAAGGCATTTGTCCTCTCCATCTCCTATCGCCTCATAGGTGAGCTAAGACTGCCACCTAGTGTTGCAAATTCCTGTTGTTGACACACTCAGATACAGGTTGAGGGCCTGCTTCAACTCTGTGAATGGAAGCAAGGCAAGAGATACGAGCAGGGTTCCTACACATTTTCCATTTCAAAATTCCATACTTTTCCAGACACAAATTTCCAGACTTCTCTGTGAGACCGTATTTCTAAATCTGGGTACACAAGGGCGTCACTTTGTGTTGAAAAGTGGTGGGGACATGTCCCCATTGTAAATGATAAATGATACCTATGGCCACCAGTGTTGGGGGTAACTCATTACAAAAGTAACTTATTACATGTAATATATTACTTTTAGCAGTAACTCAGTAATATAACTTATTACTTATAGGATTTCAGTAATATTATTATACCAGTTACTTTGTCAAGTAACTCAAGTTACAAATTGAGTTGCATTTGATTAAATCAAAGCACATATTTAAAAAAGATACAATCATTTCCTAATCAAACTGTGTGTTTTTATGCAAATAACGACTATAGATGACAATAACAAAGGAAAATAATAACATTTAGAATTTTGGATTGTTTACACTGATTTCAAGGCGGTTGAAATTATTTTTCAGGATGGTTCCAAGGCGGTGATGTCATTCTGCTGCTGCTGTTGTTTTGGTAAAAGTAATGCAAAAGTAGTGTAATAAGTAACAAGTTACTCTACACAGAAAGTAATATTCTAAAGTAACTTATTACTTTCAAATGAAAGTAACTAGTAATATGTAGTATATTACATTTTGAAAGTAACTTGCCCAACACTGATGGCCACACCACAGTTTGGAGGTTTTGGGTTTGAGCCTCGGTGAAATTTGGACTTTGAAGAAGTTCTCAAGTGAAGACTGAAAAGCTCTGACAGAAATAACTTGGCTTTGTGAGACTCAGTGGCTCACAGAGTTTGACAGCTGCATGACAGTTTTGAGGATGTGGGTTTGAGCCTCAGTCAGAGAGTTTTGAAAGTGGACACCAGACGAAAGACTGCAAAGCTCTGAGAAAGAAGGGTGAGCCAGTAACTCAGAGAGTTCGATTACTGCCCAGCAGTGTTGAGCTTGTGGGTTTGAGCCTCAGTCAGTTTTGAGGTTGTGGGTTCGAGCCTCAGTCAGTTTTGAACGGTGACAGCCAGAGGAAAAAGAGAAAAGCGCTCAGAGAAAAGCTGTGAGTGTGAAGGGGAGCTGGTGGTGTGATGGAGTTGTCAACCCCATAGAGACGCGGGAGCATGCGGGTGGTCGGCTCCATTCCCGCTCCACCACCACTACCTGGAGCTAGGGGGTGCTGGTCTCCCCTCTGACCTCTGCAGAGGTGAGCAGGGGGGTTATGAGAGAGGAAACCACAGACAGCTGTACTTTTACTGACATGGGAAGTTGATGTGGCTGCTGCTTATGTTGTCGGCAATGAAGCACTGCTGCAGCCTCAAACAGAAAGAAAAAAACACCTCATAGACTCTGTATGGGATCTGTCTAATATCTGTGTTGCCATTATGGATTCCAGCCCTGGCTCTAGATTTCTTTGCTGTCTGTCCACAGAGGCACTGTGTGTTTCAGTCATGTTAAAGACACAGCATGTTAAAGACATGTCTCATCCATCGGGAATTGAACCCACGCTCAGTCTGTCAGGTACCGACACTGCTGATCCTGCTGTGCTGTGGGCTGTTTGCACTACAGCTTCAAAGCATTTGATCTGACCACTAGGAGGACTCCTAAATCACACTCAAAGTTCCTACTAAGGCCATGTTCAGACTAGGAGGCCAAATCTGATTTGTGAACTTTAGTGACCTATTAATGACTTTATCCACATTGGTTTTATGAGTCTGGACGCTCCAAGTCTGATTTGTGTCACTTGTCCCAAACCACATATGGAGGTAGTTTCCAATCTGCTTTCGACTGATGTGACTTCAGTGCGGACACGCAGATCCACCAAATCTGATTTGAACGTCACTCGCAACTCGTCATCAAATGCTTCTGCGCAGGAAAACCATGTCCCCAACGTGCGTATTTACTGATGCCCACGTCGTTACCGTAGCAACCCATGCAGATAGGCTGTTTAGATCTGGACACACAGATCCGACTTGAGAATCAGATTTGTGGCAGTGCGGACACACTCCAAAATCAGATTTGGGAAACCAATAAAGATAATGACGATTAATGACTTTATCAGCAAATCAGATTTGCCTGTAATGTGAACATGGCCTTAAGAGTTTCCTCTTAAAACCTGTTCACAAAGCTGCTGAGACCAACTTTGACTAAGGAATTGGGAGAACTCTTAAGCTAAGAGAAAGGGCGGGGTTGACACCGTTGCTATGGATGATGTCAGGTTTCAGGAAGCTGTGATTGGCTGTCTTGGGTCTTGAGCTGTTTTGGCCTCCATTTTAGCTTCTGTCGGTGAATTCAACATATAAATACTGTAGGAAGTATGTTGCCATATCCAAATAAAGATTTTAAAATAAAATGTAGGCTAAGTGTCACTGATTTAACATGAAACAGCAGCATCATACATGTCTGGCAGCTCATTAACAATTAGCGGGTAGGCCTACTGTACCTACTGTATATAAGAAGCATTGTTATCAGACTCAAATAGCCTAATCATGGCTGATAGTGAGAAGGGCAAACGGAAACCAGACTGGACGCACAAACAACTTTTACTTCTCGCCCAACTTGTGGATGAAAAGGACATTACAGTATTAAAGGGAAATTTGGATTTGTGATCACTTCAAAAGCCAATATGAGAAGCATGGGGAAATATCTGCTTGCAAATAATGTGGCTTTCCCACTTGTGTCCAGAACCTACGGCGATGTGAGGAATGCTGCTATCGTTTGTAATCCCAGTCGAGGGCAGAGATTACGACAAACAACTGCTAGGGTTGTTGAGGGTTAAGCATCTTACCAGTTGCTGCTTAACCTTGTCCTCAGGTCAATTTGACCCGAAATGAAACGTTTTTTCATCAGAAACCTGGTTTTCTTCAATCAAATTGCCCAAACATGGGTTGTTCAATACTATGCCCTTTTCAAATAAAATTATTTTGAACTAATTTAATTGAATTTTGGGTGTTTTATTCAAAACCAGACATCTCGATTCATGCAGATCAGCCGCTGCACGGCCTCGCCGGCCCCTGCAGCTCGACCGCTGTGCTCACTGCTCTCATGACATCACTAATGATGTCATAATGCCTATGACATCATCAGCGTTGTCACAATGCACAATTGCTCAAGTGACATCACTGAAAACAACCCACTAGAAATAGGTTAATGTCTTCTTTCAAATAACTTCAATAAATACAGTCACTATCATTCTGTGGGAAACACTGGCCGTGATTAAGCATGTACAATGAAACAATTTGGTGTTCTGATGCGACCAATTATGTTCACTTTGGAGTCGCTAGTAGCAACATGAGAGAGATGCAAATGAGCCATTTGTAACATTTATCCTTCCTGGAAATTGCAAAGCCAAATCAAGGCAATTATGACCCGACCGTGTTTGCTTTGGAGTTTACCAAGCGAACCCCAAGTTCATCCTGCAAATGTACTTCCTGATTAGTTTTTGGCTTCATACGCACTTTCATTACGTTTTGTCAGGGTGCTTTTAAGTCATAATGGCCGACGCACGAGAGCACAAACAAAGCTGTGGGTAAATATAACAGGGCCAGAGACAAAATCACACCTAATCGCAATCAGAATCAGAATGATTTAATTTGCCAAGGTATGTTTTCACATACTAGGAATTTGTCTTGGTGTGGTTGGTGCTCATTAACATTGATAAGAACAAATATACAAGACATAAACAAATAAAATATAAAGGGTCTAAAGAGATTATAAAATATTATAAAGGGATTCAGATTTGAACAGATATAGATAGTAGTAACAGATATAAACAGTATTAACAGAGTATAAACAGACTTGCCAGCTAGGTGAGGTATCTTGTAATTCCCTGGTTCAACAGGTGGGAGGAACGTGAGTGGAGTGGGTGGGCAGTCAGCCCTCACCAGCATGTTCCTGAGGTTGGGGGGGTCGTTTGTAGACGATCCGAGGTGGGTGGTCCAAGTGTCCCCTGAGAGCTGGGTCTGTGGAGATAATATGCCAGTGTTTGTTAATCACAGCCAACATGTCTTTAGCCAGTGGGGAGTACTGAAAGGCACATGTGATGGTGTTCTCTGGTGATGGGCCTGGTGTGATTTAAGCATGCAGCTTGTGTGAGCTGAGCAAACCGGTTGGAGGCTTGTGTCACCCACTCCTTTGTAACTTCTGGCAAGGAATCTGTTTTCTAGGTCTGTTCTGTATTTATTGAAGTCGCTGTCTGAGCTACATATGCGACATATTCTGTTGAATTGTGAAAGGCGGGAGACCTTTTTTGAGAGGTATGGGGTGATATGACTGTCCATGTAGTAGTGAATTTCTGTCGGTAGGTTTTCTGTATAAAGTGGTGCTGAGGTTGCCATTGATGATGAGGAAAGTTCATTTTGGAGGGGTCATGAGCCATGGTGAATTTCAGATGTGAGTTCTGAGTGTTCATGAAATTATGAAAATCCCTGAGTTTATCCTCTGTGGAGGTCCATATGAAAAAGACATCGTCAATATACCTTTTATAGGTGGAGATATATTGTAGGAACGTGTTCTTGTCAGGATTCAGAATGATCTCTTGTTCAACGAGTCCAACGTAAAGCGAAGCAAAGCTGGGGGACATCTTGGAGCCCATACTGACTCCAGATACCTGCAGAAAAAAGTCATTATTATCCACTCACGTTCCTCCCACCTGTTGAACCATGGAATTACAAGTGTGGTAACTGCCAACAGTGCAACTTCACTAGAAAGACCAATACACTCTATCACCCACACACAGACAAAGCCTTCAATATAAAGGGCATCATTTCATGTAAAACCAGTAATGTGATCTACATGCCCCTGCAGCCGTATGTATATAGGGAAAACCTCTAGGCCTCTGAAGAACAAAATCTCAGAACATAGAAGCAATATCAGAAACCATGATCCCAAGAGCCCTGTTGCTAATCCCTTCAATCATATGCACCATACTGTTGCCTCTCTCAGCTACACTGGGATTGAGCATGTACAACTCCCACGGAGGGAGGGGGGGGGGGGGGTGACATTAATAATCTTCTTTTAAGACGTGAACTCTTTTGGATCTACATTCTGGATACTCTGGCACCCAGGGGCCTCAATGAGGAGATGGACATTCGTCCTTTCTTATAACTGCATTTCTGTGTGTTGCATCTGAATGGTCTCTCTCGTTCTCAATTTTGACTTCATGTACTGGTGGTCCTTGATTGCTATGTTTGCACAGCGTTTAAGACATATAGAGGCGCCTCCCGAGTCCCTAGCGTTCCCATACTTTAGGACAGCCCACTAGCCTGACGGTGGTGTTGGGCTACACTATTGAGTGTTTTTCCTCCTATTATTGTATGTACATGTATTCACATATATACATTTCCTTTCACATATGCAGATGTCTTCCTCAGGAACTTGTACCACTTTGGAACTCACTTAAATTAGCAGCACAATGCATTTGTGAGTGGTTCTGTTTTTTTCTGCTATTTATGTATTGTTCTGTATATTTCTATTACTGCACGACCTAGCTGTGACTGGTCTATTTGCATAACTTCAATTAGCTGTTTCTCAAAAGCAGACCAAAAAAAGTGGAACAAGCAAATCAAATTAATGAGCTTAAGTCAGGATAACTCATGTACACATCTACACTATCATCCTCAAGTGTCTCTTCCTAGTATCTCCTCTAGAGCAGTGGTTCTCAAATGGGGGTCCGGGGACCCCCAGGGGTCCATGGCACTTTGCCAGAAAAGAAAAAAGTTTTCAGGAAGGAAAAATACAAAATAAAGAATGTGTGCAAAAGCTTCATAGTTCAACGAAAATATGTTACGCTTTAAATCTAAAATGGTTAATGGATTACATTCTAATCTGACAAACCTATCAATTTAAAAGTCAAGCACGTTACCGTGGAAGCAATTAAGCTTAGCCCAAAATCACAAATCAGAATGAGGGGGTCCCCGGTATATTTTCTATCTTATAAGGGGTCCTTGGCTGAAAAACCTCTGCTCTAGAGTAGCAAAACCCTGCTTTATGTGGTAGACTCAAATCAGTCTATACCAAAGCATTGCAGGGTAGATTACCCCACCTTAAAACAAGGATATCAAATAACATTGAGAATCGTACCGGCTCATTCACACAACTAAATGACTGTGCACAAAAGGTTAGTAATCATTAAGGCATAAACTCAACACACAAAACAGTCCTACAGAGGAGACAAACCCTTCTACTTGGTCTGACCCAAGGATGCCAGAATAGAGTACAGCAGGAATGAGTCCGGAACACCTGGACTAGCAATTCCCGCTCTTACGTGTAAAAGTCGATGGCATTTATGTTTGGGAATTTCAGTTAAAATGCATGAAGTAAAGGTTTTTTTAAACACAATTTTCAGAAAAGGCTTCAAAAGTCATAAAAGTGGATAGTAAGTAAAGCAATATTATAAAAGCAATGTAAATTAACTGACATGTAGAAATAAGGTGTGTTGTATAAGGTGAATCCAGTGGTGGAAACGGGGGGGGGGGCACTTGGGAACAGAGTTCCCAGAGTAGTAGATGTTGTGAGGGAACAGCGAGAACAAGAGGGGGAATGGCATTCCTCCTCACGTTCCCCTTAAAATATGTCTTGCAGCATAAAAGGAGCAGAGGCTAGTAGAACATGTACTGTATTGAATAAGCAGAATCAATATCAATGTGTCATCAAGTCTGTCATGACAACAGTCAAGCATTCAGAAATGGCGGAGGGTGGGCTGCGCCACGTCCAGGAACTCCCATCCTGCGTAAGTAGACTTCCCAGAGTAAAACCTGGTCATTTCCACCACTGGGTGAACCTAAGGGACAAGTGGTGAGCACAGGAGAGTTCTCACCAACTTTGTCACAGATGTTATCTGATCTGACATATAGTGTGCAAGCATTTGTAAATTTGGCTGCAAAAATCCATAGTTTTGGTCTTGGTTGAGCTTGCAACAAGAAATTCATGTTTTTCTTCACTGAATGCATTTTTGTGTCAAAGGAACAAGAAATGTACTGGGGCAATTGGGTTCACACTTCACAGCAAGCAGTTACAATACACCGACATAATAATGTGTCACAAAACACACAGACAATGTGACACAATATCAATTTACATTTATGCAGACAAGAAAGCTGTAGGCAGAAGTAAGTGCTCCACAGACCTAACTACACACAGCCCACACATTCAATCTGCGGATGGCCTCAGGAACATGAACCTACACCCAGAGGGAGTGTTAATTGTATGGCCCGCAACAGACTGATGTTGTCCTATTAACTGTGTTAACTTAAGAGTTATGACAATGTGACTACAAAATTGAGAAAAGGTTGCTAGAAACGATTAACTGTAATACACACAGAGTGTATTTTTATACACACACAAAGTTATTACTCTCCTGTGTGGGATCTCATGTGTCTCTTCAAGTTATTTTCATAACCAAAACTTTTACCACAGACTGAGCAAGGAAATTATTTCTCCCCTGTGTGTAGTACTCATATGTGTGTGTTTACGTTTGATTTGGGAGTACAAGTAGACTCGCAGACTGTGTGAACTCTCATATGTTTCTTCAAGTTCCCTTTGAGACCAAAACTTTTACCACAGACTGGACAAATAAATGATTTCTCTCCTGTGTGGATTATCAGGTGTCTCTTCAAACTTCCTTCTTGACCAAAACTTTTACCACAGACTGAGCAAGTAAATGGCTTCTCTCCTGTGTGTACTCTCATATGTCTCTTCAAGTTTCCTTCAAGACCAAAATGTTTACCACAGACTGAGCAATTAAAAGTATTCTCTCCTGTGTGGACTCTCATATGCACCTTCAAGTTTCCTCCACGACCAAAACTTTTACCACAGAATGGGCAAATAAATGGCTTATCTCCTGTGTGGACTCTCATATGTCTCAGCAGACTACCCCTGCGGTCAAATTCTTTACCACAATCTGAGCAACTAAAGCATTTCTCTCCCGTGTGGACTCTCATATGCACCTTCAAGTCTCCTTTTTGACTACAAGTTTTACCACAGACTGAGCAAGTAAATGGCTTCTCTCCTGTGTGCATTCTGATGTGTCTCAGCAGATCTCCCCTGTAGCTAAATCTTTTACCACAATCTGAGCAACTAAAGGGTTTCTCCACGGGTTCTTCATCATTTTTCAGTGAATCGAAACCTGACGGAGGTTCACTAGTCTCATGCCAACCATCATCACTGTCTTCAGTCTCATGTTCAGGAGAGTCGGGAGTCTTGTCATCAGTAGGTGCTTGTAAATCATTAGTTGGATCTAAGTTCCTGGCTGGTTCTGATAATCCACAGTCCTCTCCGTCAGTTTCTGTTAGCATCTGTTCAGTTGAACTGCTGGCTAGAGGCTCTGGATCTCTGTTCTCCTCAGTTTGGCTTTGATGAAGCTGTGAGGACTGAGGTCTCTCTTCATCATCTTCACTCTTCACAGGGACAGGAGTGAATGGGAACTGGGTGATATGGGCCTCCTCTAGCCATTGAAGCTGCTCTCCCTCCTGACTGGTCCAAAGTTCCTCTTTAATGTGTGGGTCCTCCTGGTCCAGACTGGGGCTCCACTCCTGCTGCTCAGGAGTAACCTCTTCTTTACTGACCAACAGCTGCTGGACACCTGGAGGTACAAATGAAATCCAGACATATTCACATTAAAAGGTATACTATGCAACTATTGAATAAAAAATAAAACATTATATACACTCATGCAAAAGTTTCCCCTCTCAATCATCACTTATGACCCATAAAGGACAATGAACATCTAACAGTCTGTCCACTCTTGGTTTTCGCTATTTTCCTCTTTTAGACCACGCCATGTGAAATTACTTTTCTCTATGTCGAATTCCTCCGACTGGTGTCTCTTTCCCCTCTCCTTCGTGTGTGTCAGGGTTCATACAGACATAATACAAAATGAAATTCAAGGACTTTCAACGACTTTTTCAAGCACTATTTATTTTTTCATTTTCAAGGCACACATTTTTCATTTTCAACGCACAAATCCAATAATTCATTTTTAAATATAAATTTGACGCAAAAGGGGCATAACATTTGCATTATATTGCAGTTTGTCAAGCCAATTCTACTATCAATCCTGCAAACGGGATGGGGAAATATGTGTCTAAAGATTGCGTTTGAGCGGTGCTAAAAGGATGTACAGGTATTAGGGATGGGCGCGAGTACTCGGGTACTCGAGCACTCGTTCATAACGTCAGTACTCGAGTAACGTTTCTGCTGTTCGGGTACTCGCTTCACTCCCACCCCTTTAAAAATGGTCTAGAAGATCTACGCACGCATCGTTATGTGAATCTGGCAGCATGAACTGCACGGGCATCAAATCAGCCAGAATGTACAAGTACATCGTCCGCTTTGTTGCTTTCAAAATAAAACGCTTATTGTAACGTAACCTTATTTATTTTGAGTAATGCGTTACAGCCACAGTTTCACGCCATATAACATCACAACGAGTATTTTGATACAAGGTTTGCTGCTTCATTCGTTGAAATACCTTTTCTCCTCCAACGTGCATCAATAAGCTATTTACTTTTGTTTAAGTAACATTATTTTGAAAGTTTTAACCGGAAGTTTTCCAGCTCATCCCGAAAATGGTGGCTGAAGATATGCTCCCGAAGGAGACGCACACTTCTTCATAGCGCACGCCCGATAAAACTCATTCAAAACTTTGCAGTAACGCTAGTTTACTGACTACACTGTCGTTTCCCATAACGGTAGTCACAAGAAATGTGGAGAAAGAATCACTTTTTGGGAGACAATCGCTTCATGGTGATCACTATTCAGCTGCAGCTGTAACGTTAATCACACTGGTCAGTTTTCACTTTTTGGCAGAACACCGGACCTTGTAATCCGTGGATTTACGTGAGTGTAACAGTGATCATAAAGTAAAATGGATGATACTGGACAATAACCTGACATTGCTGGACAATGGACATGTAGGCTATTGGAAATGCATTCGCTTGTTAACTTGTCTGCTCCAAAGCGCTAATGCCATCCATCCAACCATCGGAGATACTGTCTGAAGTAGGCTTTGTTCGCTTAGCGTCACCTAATATCACAGTCAGAGGGACTGACTGTGATATTGACAAAAAATGCTCCAGGTAGCGCTTTTTCCATGCAAAAATGCAAACGTTATGTGTGAACAGCCCCATATACAGAAAATTACCCCTGCTCAGTCACTACCATAGTAATCACACAGACGGCCAGACCCCCCCCCCCGCCCCCCGCGCGAGTGCTCGAGCACTCGTTCATAATATAAGGAGAGTACTCGAGTATTTAAATTGCTTAAAATGCCCATCCCTAACAGGTATAAACAAGTTCAACTCAAGACTTGTTAAGACCTTTTCAATACCACTTTAAATTCAATTTTAGACCAAACATGCAATGGAATTTACACACCAAAAGTGAAAATATCTCTTTCCAAGCAAACACATTATGTCATTGTGTCTATCACTGTCATAATTATGTTCCCTTTTTTATTGAGGGGAGTGAAGCTTATACTGCACAAGCTTGTGAAACATCACATTACATTACATTACGTCATTTGGCAGACGCTTTTATCCAAAGCGACTTACAATAACACATTTTTGTCAGCAATAGAGCAATCAACTATGCAGCACAGTCTATGACAACTACAACTTCTGAAGGAACAGTGGTACAAGTTTAGTTTAGGTCAGTAGTTTTTTTTTTTTTTTAGAGAGAGAAAGAAGTTAGATCAAGAAGGGCCCAGATGGAGCCTGAAAAGGTGTGTCTTTAGTCTTTTCCGAAAGATCGGCAGTGATTCAGCTGTCCTGGCCGAAGGTGGAAGCTCGTTCCACCATTGAGGTGCCAGGGACGAGAAGAGTCGAGATCGGGATGAGCGACTTTTGAGCCCCCGTAGCGAAGGAGGGGCGAGGCGACCTGCACTGGTGGAGGAGCGAAGGGAGTGCTGAGAGGTTTGGAACCTGACCATAGCTTGCAGGTACAGGGGAGCTGACTGGTGTACTGCCCTGTAGGCCAGTACCAGTGTCTTGAATTTGATGCGTGCCGAGATGGGAAGCCAGTGGAGGTGCTGGAAGAGGGGAGTGACATGAGAGAATTTGGGTTGGTTGAATACCAGACGGGCTGCAGCGTTCTGAATGAGCTCATGATCACCATGATGCGATTGTCTCCCAAAAAGTGATTATTTCTCCACATTTCTTGTGACTAACGTTATGGGAAACGACAGTGTAGTCAGTAAACTAGTGCAACGTTTTGAATGAGTTTTATCTGGCGTGCGTGCTTCTCATTTGGGAGAATATCTCCAGCCACCATTTTCGGGAAGAGCTGGAAAACTTCCGGTTAAAACTTTCAAAATAATGTTACTTAAACAAAAGTAAATAGCTTATTGATGCACGTTGGAGGAGAAAAGGTATTTCAACGAATGAAGCAGCAAACCTTGTATCAAAATACTCGTTGTGATGTTATAAGGCGTGAAACTGTGGCTGTAACGCATTACTCAAAATAAATAAGGTTACAATAAGCGTTTTATTTTGAAAGCAACAAAGCGGATGACGTACTTGTACATTCTGGGTGACTTGACGCCCGGCCGTGCAGTTCATGCTGCCAGATCCACATGACGATGTGTGCGTAGATCTTCTAGACCATTTTTAAAGGGGTGGGGAGTGGGGCGAGTACCCGAACAGCAGAAACGTTACTCGAGTACTGACGTTATGAACGAGTGCTCGAGTACTCGCGCCCATCCCTAGCTCATATCTGTTCTGGGATTTTCTTTCATGATTGTCGGTACTGAGGGTAGGAGGGATGGTAGGGGTAACCTCCTCCTGGCTGGTCTTTCACCTGCCACTCTTTTGCATTTGCATTATATAGCTTAAGGTGGCCCCTCCTGGGCCCCAATGTTTTCTTTTACTTTTTTGTTATATCTTTTTACATTTTTTGTGATGATGTTCGGAACTATGGCACTTTTATGACTGCCTATTGTCTGTATCCTTTTAGAATTGTGACTCTCCCTGCAACCAAATCTACCTACGGGTACAAATAAAGTAACCTTGACCTTATCAAAACACTTTTAGCTTGTTGAAGCAACAGATACTCACCAATGAGCAGGGCTGGATTAGTGGCTAACTATTGACAGAATCAGGGCGGACTGGGACCATCTTTCAGGCCGGGAGTTTGACTCCACCCAGGCCAGGCCAACACGCGCGGACACACACTTTTGGTCGCCGGCGAAAAATGTTGGCTGTTTGAAGCAAGATTTAGTGAATATAATGCTAACGTGATGTTACATGTTACCTATTTGTTCACTAATAGAATTCAACATTGCCTAGATAACTGCAAGTATAATATGAAGACGTAAAAACAAAAACATGCCTCTGTACAAAAGCTTCACAGCAAACTTAATTTAAGGAAGAGTGCAGTATCCTGTCTTGTCTTGTCTGAGGTGAAATGCAAATACAAAAATAACAAAACCAAACTGCTTCATCTCAACTGCGTGTGCATATGTTTGTGCTGCCACTTTTTTACTCCTCTCGAGGTTAGCTGAGAGTGTGATGTCATGGAGGGGGTCTACCCGAACGTTTGTGCTGCCACTTTCGACACAGGGGTGTAGTGCCCAATATTTGTACGAAAATGACACTATGAGTGACCTCTGGGTGGGTTTGGCGGCCTACCATCTTACTCCTCCCGAGTTTAACTGACAGTGTGATGTCATAGAGGTCTTCCTGAGCGCGTGCATATGTTTGGCAAACTGCCACTTTGAACACGCACCTGTCCAGTGTCCAATTTGTAAAGGCTATGCAGTCCAGTGAACAGCATTTATCCATTTAGATACTGAGAAGAATGTTCTCAATGTTATTAAAACAGTTATTGTTATACAGACACATAATTTGTATTGTATAGCTTCGTTTAAATGCTTTGTTTATTGTTTTAATGTTCACATTTATCATTTTTTCAATGGCTTCTGTGTGCTCTAGGCTTGTGCAAAAAAGTTATTTTACTCTGAAAAACGGTCACCGGAAGTGCTTATTGTATTGTTGCTCACGCAACAGAGGTAACACTTCCCACAGTGGCACCACTGTTCAGAACCTACCGGTAGGTAGTTGTTAAAAAGCAAGAACTGGTTAATTCACTCACTGCACATTACAAATATATTGTTTTCGATCATCAATAAACATGTCAGTAGCAGTGGTAACAAAGTAGCCAAATGTTAAAAAAATATCGAGTCGTCCCTGGTCGCACTCACACATGAATAGGGAGCTAGTTATCAGCTAGCTAGACTTGGCAGCTATTAGCTACGTGGCTTACTTGCTCACAACCGCAGGAATATCAGAAAGTGTGTGAGTGTAATGTGAAAATAACATTTAAATGTCACCAACCTGCCGTGTGTAAGCGCACTTCAGGATTTAAAAGAGCGTCAAGCAGCTTTCGTAGTCGATCGATCTCCTTTTTTGAAAGACAAGTTTCTTCCTCGTACTCTGCTATCGTCCTTTCAAACAGCCCAAATATCTCTTCAACAGCCGCGGTTAGTCGCTGCTTCACCACCGCTCTCAGCTTATGGACTTTAGACATTTTCACACAGCAACTTTTCCTCCTCAACTATTTACTGACAAACTGTCCTTCAAAGCTCCAATACCTTCAATATAACGTTAGCTTCATACAGCTACGGTTAGCTTCACAGCTAAACCATTATAATGTTAGCGTCACAGCTAAAACCATTATAATGTTAGCTCCACGTGCTAATGTTAGCTTCACAGCTAATCCATTAACGCTATATTGTTAGCTTCAGCTAAACCATTCATCTGAGTCCATAAGGGAGAGGAGCTTCTGCTTCTTCTTGTTCTCAGAACTCCAGTTTATATAGTTAGCCTATTGGTGATAGTATCGTCCAGTCTTCTGTTGGTTCATTAACGTTGCAAACTAGACTTTTAAAAGGAAAAACGTCGCGAAGTAGGCTTCCGTCAAGGATGTTTGCATACAGCGGCCGCCATCTTGCGCGACACAAATGCGTTTTCTTCTTCTTTTGCGTTTAATGGCGGTTGGCAAACAACTTTCGGGTGCATTACCGCCACCCACTGATCTGGAGTGTGGACTTCTTCTTCTACTAGTGTTTTATGGCGGTTGGCAAACTGGAGTGTGGACTAAAATCTATCTCTGTAATTCTATGCATACCAACAATTAATTCCTATCAAACAATAAACACACTAAACAAATGCGTTTTTCCTTTTTTTTTTTTTTACAACTTCTTCTTTGCGTTTATCGGCAGATTGCAACCACTATTAAGGTGCATACCGCCACCTACTGTAATCTAAGTTTTCAAAATTCAGTTATTTACATTGAAAAAATAAGTGTCCACCTGTGTGACAAAACCAGCACAATGGCCAATTAAACCAGCCTTTTAGAGACACTCAGACACATACATGCTGTCACGCCCACTACAAATATTACAACTACGTTTCTTTGTTTTGTGTGCACCGAGCTAGATAAAAAAAAAAGTAAAATTTGCATCCATATGCTCTTTTATACCAAAATACCAGAGTATCTTTCTAAGAACTACATCTAGCGGTCAAGGCTATGTCTCTCACGCTTGCTGGTCTTCAATCAGGATACAGCAGCAGAGGATGAGTCACACCACAGCAGTAAGCCATCTACTGGCAAGCACCCAAGGCAGACATTCAAGTGTGTCTCTAGCCAGTCATCCTCCTGACAGAGAAGAGCTTGGAATGTGCGTGTGGTGTATATGAGAGGAAGACACTGCAGTTTAAATGGCAAAAGCATCATTATCAGTAAAAGCCCATTACTCAGCCATATAGACCCATCAGAACATGACTCCGCCATATAGACCCATCAGAACATGACTCAGCCATATAGACCCATCAGAACATGACTCAGCCATATAGACCCATCAGAACATGACTCAGCCATATAGACCCATCAGAACATGACTCAGCCATATAGACCCATCAGAACCCACCCGGCTTGTAAAGTGTGTGTCAGAATGCAACAAGAGTGAGAAGATTGAGACATTGGCCTTTAACATCTTTATTTTTATTTATTTCAGAATTTTTTCTTTGTACTGAAATTCGTAATTGTTGTCTTCTGGACCTATTTTCTTTTAAACTACCTTTGTTATCTAACTCAAACAGAATCACCAAAAATGATTTCATGTTGTACAATCCACCTGGCGGACATTCCTATTGGCTTAACCAGGGTGCCATTTGACGGCTGTGGCGCGCGCGCCCGTCCATTTACACCACCATGCAAGGAAGTTTCCTTTTAACCCACAGAAGTATGAAGTAACTGCTTCACCATCTCTACTGTACTATTTAAATAAACACTTGAGTACTTTGCTCCAATATTGAAAAAAGCATGGGTGGACAGAAGTCCATTTAACGATCTGTCATGTTGAAATCTGAGGAAAAAGTGCACAAGTGTTAACGCTTAAAGGGACAATGCACGAGACAATATTGACACGGTGAGTGCCACACATGAACAGTTGCATATTTTACCCAATGGTATTGTCACTGCTTAAAGGAACACTGCAGATTTTCAACCAGCTTTGTATCATTACAAAATCAGTAGTATATCAGACAACTGTAAACAGTACAATTTTGCAGTCATTCATTTAGTTTTACCAGGTGACGGAGCAATTGTTATTCTCCTGTGTGGACTCTCATATGCAACTTCAAGTGTCCTTCTTGAGTACAACTTTTACCACAGACTGAGCAAGTAAATGCTTTCTCGCCTGTGTGGATTCTCATATGTGTCTTCAAGTTTCCTTCTTGACCAAAACCTTTACCACAGACTGAGCAATTAAATGGTTTCTCTCCTGTGTGGACTCTCATGTGTCTCTTCAAGTGTCCATCAAGACCAAAACTTTTACCACAGACTGAACAAGAAAATGGTTTCTCCCCTGTGTGGACTCTCATGTGTCTCTTCAAGTTTCCTTCAAAACCAAAACTTTTACCACAGACTGAGCAAATGAATGGTTTCTCTCCTGTGTGGACTCTCATGTGTGTCTTTAAGTGTTCTTCACGACCAAAACTTTTACCACAGAATGGGCAAGCAAATGGCTTCTCTCCTGTGTGGACTATCATGTGCGAAGTCAACTGTAGTTTATAACAAAAGGTTTTACTACAGACTGCACAATTAAATGGTTTCTCTCCTGTGTGAACTCTCATATGCACCTTCAGTGTTCCTTCTTGACCAAAACCTTTGCCGCAGACTGAGCATTTAAATGGTTTCTCTCCTGTGTGGACTCTCGTGTGTTTCTTCACATCTCCTCTATCACCAAAACCTTTACCACAGACTGAGCAAGTAAATGGCTTCTCTCCCGTGTGGACTCTCATGTGTATCACCAGTTTTCCGCTGCGGTCAAAACTTTTACCACAATCTGCACAACTAAAGCGTTTCCCCTCAAGTTCTTCATTGTTTTTCAGTGAGTCTACACCTGACTGAGGTTCACTAGTCTCCTTCCAATCATCATCACTGTCTTCTGGTTCAGTACAGTCTGGAGTCTTGCCATCACTAGTTGGTTGTAAATCACTATCTGAATCTTCAAGTTCAACTTCAACTTCAATAGCCATGTTCCTTGCTGGTTCTGACAATCCACAGTCCTCTTCATCAGCTTCTGTTGTCATCTGTTCAGTTGAGCTGCTGGCTAGAGGCTCTGCTTCTCTGTTCTCCTCAGTTTGGCTTTGATGAAGCTGTGAGGACTGAGGTTTCTCTTCATCATCTTCACTCTTCACAGTGACAGGAGTGAATGGGAACTGGGTTATATGGGCCTCCTCCAGCCCTTCAACCTGCTCTCCCTCCTGACTGGTCCAGAGATCCTCCTGTTCCTCTTTAATGTGTGGGGGCTCTGGGTCCTCCTGGTCCAGACTGGGGCTCCACTCCTGCTGCTCAGGGGGAACCTCTTCTTTACAGACCAACAGCTGCTGGAGGTCTGGGGGTACAAATGAAATACAGACACGTTCACATGAAGGAAAACTACCTAAACTTGTTGCCATTACTCCATAATGTTAATGGGAAAATCTCAATTAAGAAAAATATAGCTGCAAGCAAGACTAACCACAGCCAAACCTGCTTAGCTTCCCAGTTAGTGGTTGTGAGGTCGTGGTCCAAATGTACCCTTTTTTGGCAGTTGTGGCGCACTGTTCACTCTTAAAACAACTTTGCACACATGCTCATTGATATCTGAACATGTTCACAGTTTCACGGAGATTGGAGAATCACGAAGACAAAGATTTAAATTGTTATCTGTAAATAGAATGTTTGTGGTCCCACTATAACTATACTGTATAAACATCCAAAATACACCCGCCAAGGAGGGCTGCACGATATTTAGGGGTCCAAAAACCAATTGCTCTCATTCTGACATGCAGATATTATTATTTGCCATGAAATGTTACTACCAGGTGGGCTCAATTAGCGGACTTCCCCCTGCTCTCTGCCTGTGTATATCACTGCTTCTACTTCTTCTCCCCCCGCCCCCACCGATTTTTTTATCCCATTTCCATCCCCCATTAGTGCTAATTTTAATGTATTTATCCTGGTTGCTGCTCCACCCTTTGCCGATCTGGGGAGAGCAGAAACTGGCTCCATGCTTCCTCTGAGACATGGGTAGTAGCAAGCCGCTTCTTTTCACCTGACAGGGGAAGCTTCACCGGAGGAACACGCTATTCCAATGAGTTCCCCTCCCTCCGAACAGGCGCCCCCGAACGACCAGAGGAGGCACCACTTCATATTGCATGTTTTGGTGAGGGGTTCCTATATGAAGGAAACCCCCAGGGGGCACAGGGAGAACATGCAAACTCCACACAGAAAGGCCCTTTTGATGACCCCACCCGGGCGGTGGGCACTCAAGGACATGCGGACGGGCACGCACTCCTTCAGCGCTCACAGCGTCCGAGGTGGGAATCGAACCCAGGACCTTCTAGCTGTGAGGAGACAGCGCTACCACTGCGCCCCCCACTGCTTCTACTTCTAATGTGATAAACAAACGAGTTGCATATAATTCACTTGAACACTTGTAACGTTACTCACACTGGGTTGAAATTAGGATGAATGTGTTTGTTAGTTTCATGTTTCATGTGTCATCATGAACTGGACTGAACTATAAAGAACATTCTTCTAGCCATTTAGTTCAACAGTCTTGTGCTCCAATTATCTCACACACAAAAAAATCATGTTGGCAGTTTCCTTTAGCCTACCTACACAATATAAAATATTGATGTAGAAAAAAAGAAAATGTGCTGCACTTTCAATTTGATGCATGAAATGTAGGCCCATGTAGAATGGAAACTGTTCTATAATAGACTGCTATAGCTGCTTTAAAAAGAAATCAGTGATCGGTAATCGGCCGGTGATCGGTCGGGCAGATATTTCTCATAGGGGATCGGTGGCAAAAAACGTAATCGGAGCACCCCTATTATTTAGGATGATGTATTTAAACTGTTCATGGAAATAAACAAACCCTCCAACAACAAAGGATTCTCTGACAGGAATAATTTCCATAGTGTAGCAATGCATACCAGTTTATAGAGGTTACACTTCCTCACACCTAAGCTATAATAGTCGAATATTGTTTTTACTGCTGTAGTGTGTTGGTCATGTTTAACAAAAAGTAGGCTACATTAAAGTAACTGCTTTGTGGTCAATTCTTAATGTAGGCTAAAACATTTACCGTAAATTCCGGACTATAAGCCGCGGCTTTTTTCCCGTTTTTTGGCCCCTGCGGCTTATATAACGGTGCGTCTTATCTATGGATTTTTTCAGAATTTTTTTTTCAAATACAAATAAAATCTCTCTTTTTTAGCACTCTTTCTACCTATAAATCCACTTCTGTTTTAATTTCCTCTGTTGCCCTCTTTTCACCACACCGCGGACACTGTGTGCACTGTCGAAATAAACAAAGGTGTTGTGTTATGTTGTTTTGTTGAAATGTTACGGTAATACGGTAAATGGGAGCTTCCTCAAACAGCCAACAATCCCCTCTGTGCGTGAACCCTTACATATGGTAATTACGGTAAGCAAAGTTCATCAGCCCGGAATCACAACAAGACGAGCAGTCTGTCTCTCACTTACCATGGGGAAGGTACGCAGAAATTCACACGACGCAGCATTCAAGCTGAAAGCAGTCGAACTCGCACTAAAAGAGGGAAATAGAGCAGCCGCGCGTACTCTGGGCATAAATGAATCGATGGTGAGACGTTGGAAAAAGCAGCAGGAGGAACTGTCTCAGTGTAAGAAAACAAAAAAGTCCTTCAGAGGCCACAAAAGCAGATGGCCGGAGCTTGAAGATTCCCTTGAGGACTGGGTGTTGACCCAGCGAGCAGACGGCCGAGGCGTTTCCACGGTGCAGATCCGACTGAAGGCAAAAACAGTAGCCACCGAGATGAAAATTGAACATTTCAGAGGTGGGCCATCTTGGTGCTTTCGTTTCATGAGACGAAAGGGACTGTCTGTCCGGGCGCGGACGACTGTGTGCCAACAACTCCCTCCCGACTACCAGGAGAAAATCGCAAACTTCGGCGAATACACACAAAGGAAGATCAAGGATCATTCCATCGAACCGGAGCAGATCATAAACATGGATGAAGTGCCCTTGACGTTCGACCTGCCACTCACTCGCACTGTGAACAAGAAAGGTGAATCGTCGATCACGTTAAGAACCACAGGTCACGAGAGAACCAACTTCACTTGTGTTCTAGGCTGCACAGCATCTGGAGCGAAGCTGCCGCCAATGGTGATTTTCAAGCGGATTACGATGCCGAAAGAGAAAATGCCCAGTGGTATCTGCGTCAGAGTCAACAAGAAAGGGTGGATGATGGAAAGTGTCATGAAGGAGTGGTTGTCTCAGTGCTACGTCCAGCGCCCTGGAGGATTCTTTCACCAAAAGAAAGCGTTGCTCGTCCTGGACAGCATGAGGGCTCATATCACCGATTCGGTCAAAGCAGCCATCAAGAAAACAAACAGCATTCCAGCTGTGATACCTGGGGGCACGACCAAGCATCTCCAGCCACTCGACATCAGTGTCAATCGCGCATTTAAAGTGGCGCTGCGCATCGAGTGGGAGACGTGGATGACGAGCGGGGACAAGTCATTCACAAAAACAGGGCGAATGAGGAAGGCAACTTTCGCACAAGTTTGCCAGTGGGTCCTGACAGCGTGGAGGAGTGTTAAGACATCCACGATCACCAACGGGTTCCGAAAGGCTGGACTGCTGCGTGACGAAGAGGAGGACGCCGCCACAGCTGAGGGCCTTCAGAGGCTGTTCGATTCGGACAGTGACGAAGAGGAGTTCGTTGGTTTTGAGAGCGACAACGAAGGAGAGAGAGGAGTGGTTGACGAAGCCACCCTGAACCTGTTCGTTTCCGACACTGAAGTTGAGGACTTTGCTGGTTTCAGTACGGAGGAAGAAGAGGAAGACGAGGAAGACGAGGATTAGTGACTTTACTTTGACTCTGTTTACAGCCGTTTGCTGCACCTTCATCTAAAAGATGAAGAGAAGGATTACGGTACCTGGTTTTGTTGGCAGCACCTTATCCTTTTGAGGATTGTTTTTTGTTTTCCAGTTACCGTATTTACTGCACCTTAACCTTTTGAGAATTGTTTTATTGTTTTTACAGCACTTTATCCTTTTGAGGATTGTTTTATTATTATTATTATTGTTTTATTTTTTATAGCTACGGTATTTATTTTGTTGAAATGTTAATAAATGGGAGCTTCTTATAGCCTATAGCCTACCCTACCGTAATGCTTGTTTTGTTGAAAATAAATGGGAGCTTCCCCAAACAGCGATCTCTTTCCCGACATTCCTCTCTGTGCAGAACCCTTTCATATGGTAATTAAACATCAAAACACCCGCGGCTTATAGTCCGGTGCGGCTTATAGAAGAAAAAAATAGTCAATTTTGGTGCTGCGGCTTATAGACCGGTGCGTCTTATAGTCCGGAATTTACGGTATATTTTTTAGAGCTTAGAGGGTTCCTTGTAGGGATGCCACGGTGTGGACATTTTCCCACATGGTGGTAAACACGTGACAACACCGTGAAAAAAAAAAAAAAAGAAGCTCTGTAACAATAGGATTGTTAGTTCCTACTAGTGCATGTTGTTCCGGGGGACAATAACAGTGAGACACCAGTCGGATATCCTTATCATGATCACAGCAGCTAGACTAGAGCGCACGTTACGTTATATGTATGTTGATAATAAAGGTTTTAAAGTAAGCAAGATTCCATGCTTTAAAGCTGCATTCAGCAATGTTTTTGTGTTAAAATAAGTGTTAAATGACACTATATTCTGACAGCAATCACTGAAATAGTGTTTGGTCAGTGACTTGAAACCCCCAACCCCCCGCTGTCCTCTATCTCTCTCCTGTAGTCCTGCAGGCAGGGCGGACGTATCTCCGCAACCGTAACTTGTAGAGACTTAACGATAGGGATGCACCGATCCACTTTTTTCACTTCCGATCCGATTCCGATACCTGAATTTGGATATCTGCCGATACCGATATTATGCCGATACCAATATTTTTCTTGAATATACAGTATAGGCAAAGATTTGGCCAATTAAAGTTCTTTTTTTAAATATACCTTGCAAAAAGCAGACAAAATTAAGAAAATATACAAGGCAAAGAAGGATACTATTATACATTATTACACAAATTACAGCCAGCTGTGTGCTGGAATTGCAAAAAAAAAAAAAAAAAAAAAAAAATCCAATTCCGATCCGATCCGATCCGTGAATTAGTGCCATATCGGCACCCGATACCGATATTGGATCGGCCCCATCCCTACTTAACGATGGTGGCATTGGATTCGGGGTGGGAAAATACATAGTCCTTTGTAAGGCATCGCGATTGGACCTTCCGTTTCCAAGGAAATTTAAACTTTTCTCTGATTGGATAGTTTGAGGTCGGCGCCAATTTTGATCGAATCAGAGAAAAGTTGACACAAAAAATTCCCACGAAGGGGGAAGCCCCCCCCCGCCACTGTGTCCCTTGCCATACCTTGACTTTTGCTGAAATGACGCAAATGTACTGTTTGTTTTTCTTAAAATACAGTCGTTTTATTCTAAAGAATGAGAAAGTAATAAATGTTGAACTTTAGTTTTGCAATGCCCACATACAATTATTTACACACACAGACGCACACCGTGTCAACGTCAAGTAAGGTTTGGTACAATGATGTATGATACACGATCCCATCTTTTCTAATTGTAGCTTTGCGCCATTCTACACGGTTCTGAATGGAGAGCAGCATATGTAGTGATGATCAAACACCAATGATTCAGAGAGATGATGAATTGTGCGAAAGATTCCCTGCCTACCAACATGAGGGGTCGCAGGTTTGAGCCCTGTGTTACCTCCCGTTTGGGCGTCCGTACACACACAATTGGCCGTGTCTGCGGGTGGGAAGCTGGATTAAGGGTATGAGTCCTGGTCGCTACACTAGTGCCTCCTCGGGTCGGTCGCGGCGCCTGTTCGGGGGAGGGAGCTGTGGGGAATAGCGTGATCCTCCTCTGCGCTACGTCCTGCGGCTGGCGACTGCACATGTATCAGAGGGAGCATGTGCTAGGCTACAACTCTCCCCAGGTCAGCAGGAGGGGGTGGAGCAACCCCCCACACACACATTATTCTATCCACAAAAATGCAAAAACTGATCAATTCAGGTTTGTGCGTTTGCTTGTGTTAATAAATATGGGTAAATGGTTGAAGCTGAAGCCATTGCAGTTGAGATTGTTATATCTTTTAAGTCCAGGACTGAGCAGGTGTAAGACCCGCTATAGCTGGAGACCCCCCCGACCCCCCCCTTTCCTTATTTCAATTTCAAGAAGTTGGCAACCTAGCTAGGTAGCTTAACCTATAAGCAGAATAATTTCTTCTTAGTAGAGTTGTAATTTGTAATAATAAAGTAAATCTGCAAAGTAAGTACCTAGTAACTAGCTAATGCTGTCAATACATGTGGAAAAAAGTACAATATTTCCCTCTGAAATGGATTGGGAAAGTGGAGTAGATTTAGTAACCTTAACAAGTAGGCTTAACACTAAATTTGATTTCGGCAACTGGAATGCACTCAGTAGTTGCATTCCACCACTGGGTAAGTGCGGTTGCGCCCTCTTCCGGGTTCGGCATAGGACCTAAGGGACTTCATTCCCCATTCATTTTCCTATAGACGTTTAATACAATAGAAAATAAAAAGTTAACAGGGTCGCTAGAGCTGGTAATAGCTACATGGCGTAGGCCCTGTGAGTTATGTGAAAAGAATGTCACCAACCATAACGAGCTTCCTCTTCAGTTAGCCGCTGCTTCACCACCGCTCCCAGCTTCTGGACTGTAGACATTTTCACACAGCAACTTTTCATCCTCAGCTATTTACTGACAAACGGTCCTTCAAAGCCCCAAAGCTTCAATATAACGTTAGCTTCACACAGCTAACGTTAGCTTCACAGCTAAACCATTCCTCTGAGTCCATAAGAGAGATGAGCTTCTTCTTCTCGCTCTCAGAGCTCCACTTTATACATTGATGATAGTATCATCCATACATAGTCTTCTGTTGGTTCGTTAATCTAATATTAAAAAATCTCTACATACAGCATACACACGAGCCGCGGCGGCCGCCGCCATCTTGCTCGACGAAAAAAATGCTTTTTCCTGTTTCCTGACTCGAGGTTCTTCTTCTGTTGGGTTGTATGGCGGGTTGACATCCTTATTAGTGCACTACCGCCACCTACTGTATTGCTAAAGCTACAATTACAATGTCAAATAAAACAAAAATTCACTGTCCACCCCATTCACCCCTAAATCCATACTGTGACCACAGACCAATCGTCTATAGACTGTATAGGCCCGCCTAGGACAATGCAAGGTTAGTAATATAGGCCTATTATGTGTTCTAAGTTATATAGTGTATACGAGGGACCAGCCGAGCAGCATTTTGGTAAACAAACCCACTGGTACCGCTTTCAGACAGACACGGTTCTGGTTCTGGCTCCATTAGGGCGTTATTCAGTAATCCTTCAGTTTTTTAGAGCTCTGTGCATTTCATGCTCGCACATGTGTAGTTTCATTTAAAGCCAGCTAGCGCTGTGAATGGATCTGCTGCTCCTGTTTCTCCCTTCTCCTGTCCAAACAGACAGCAGGCAGTACGGACAGTGACGCACTGTGTTTACACTACTGCCCGCCACACTTCCTGAATGGTATTGCATCAAGGATTTTTTTATATCAACGACATAAAATTGGATTTTCCACTTGCTCTTTTATTTATGATAATAGAAACGCAGCTTCATAGTGTGAATTTTGTGCAACCCGACCAATAACATCACAGTATTCATGTATCTCTGTCCATCCGATCGACTTTGAACTGGGGAACGGGCACTGCACTATCTTATCTAGGACTGTCCGTATGTCTGTCCTTCGCAGATCTCGAGAACCGTTTGGTGGATTGACTTCAAACTTGGGGAGTGCACTTAGGGGGACCTGATGGAGTGCAGTGTGGGTGAGTGCGCCCACGGGGTGGTGAATGGGGGGAACGGGGCACTGCACTAGTAGTGTAGATACAAATAAACTTGACTTGTAAGTTGCTGTTTTGTTTGAACGTGTCTGTAGAGATACCTGTTGCAGTTTGAAGTTTGTTGATGGAATGAATTCAAAAGGAAAGATAAGCAGAAGAGAGGAAACTGAAATGTGTTAGAAGGAAACTTTACACTTTATTGCAGGGAAAAAACAGTTGATTCAACTCAAACCATCCTTCTATAACATTATTATTCTGAGCATCAACACAAACTGTGGACGCAAAGCGGCTCTACAACAACATTAAATCTAGAATTATGTCTGTATCGGACCTGAACCACATTTTCCCGACATTTTTTCAAATTCCCAAACTATTCAAGACCTGGAAATGATCACATTGATTCTTAAGACTTTTCCAGACTTTCCAGAGCCGGTCTGAACTGGTTCCTTCAGGAAGTGGCTGCAGCTGGAACGCTGAAGCATGCTGGTAGTCTGAGAAGACCGGACCCCTGGACTTCCCTCCCCCAAGGGCCCGCTGACCTCGGTTTTAGAACCTCCATCCTTCTATAAAAATGTCGGGAAAATGTGGTTCAGGTCCGATACAGACATAATTCTAGATGGTCTATATGGTCGTCTATATGGTCGTTTTCTCGTCTGACACTCAAAAACACCGGAGGGGCAGAATTTCCTTCGGGATTAATAAAGTATCTATCTACCAATTTTATTTTCATTCGATTCATTTAATTTCCATTTCGATCTCTAACACACAATCAGCACCTGCAAACTGGTTGCCAGAAGAAGGCAAAGAACACACTCACACAAACAGCGCTGTTGTTCACACTACATTTTAGCAACTTTAGGCAGTCATACTTTTTTTAAGTGCCCCCAACATTTTGTAAATGCCCCCATTTTTAGGCAGGCAAATATTGCCCCCAAAATATATACTGTATATATATTTTAATTTCCTACACTGCTGGAGGGTTATTATTGCAACAAATTCTTTAGTGTTTTACTTTGTTTCAAACTGCGGCTTCTCACATATTGCTGAAGCCCGCCCCAGCGTCGCTGAACATGATTCTTTCCTCTGAAAAAGACCTTTAAAACCACCCAGGTGACCGTGAAGGCATCCTGGCCCGCTTTCAGCCAGTGATTGGCGCATCCACACTCACACTATATGGGCACACTGGCTAAAGCTGGAATTATGCTTCCCGCATCGGCGAGGACCGCGAGTGTCCGTGTGGAAAAGTGACGTCAAATCAGCCGACACGCCCCCTCCACAAGGCTCCTGTGCGGACGGTTTTCACCTGGCCGTGCACACCCCGAATTTTGTAACTACGCGGACGCGGCTGGACGGACAAAGTGGAGTTTTCAAGACTCCCGCTCACTTCCGCGAGCAGAAACCTGCACAGATAAAAGCTCCACACGTTTTCTCGTCAGGATTCCGTGTCTCTCATTTCTGTGCGGCCGGGCCAAACGTCAAGCATAATTCCAGCGTAAAGGATAGTCACTCCAAGCATTCAGCCTCGCCCCAAGCGGAGCAAGGGCAGCAAGGCCGAATTTGTGAGAATCCTCGTTCTCACTTGTAAAACCTGGGTTGTAGGACAACCCTAATATTTTACTTTGTTTCGAACTTTGGATTCTCACGTTGCTGGGGCCCGGCTCCAGAAGGCATCAGCCAAAGAAATCTTCAGGTACGGTTGCGGAGGGCGCGCCCAACAACATTGACGTCATTTTTGGCACGCGGCCCTCGCTCCTCCCCCGCGCCTGGCTCACCACAGTGACCATAAAACAGCCTTAACTGCTCCTTCATACAGTACTTTAAGGCTAGACACTCCAAACTTTGTCACCACTTTTAGGACTCGATCACCTATAATGTATCTTTTGTACTGTTAGAGAACTTTTTTTTCCAACCTTTATAATGGGGCCTCATGGAGCCAGTAACTCACTCTATCTAGCTGGCTGTACTTTTTTTTTTTTTTTACAAAATTCACACATTTTAAAGTGCGACAGTTCACACAACTTTAACACTACATATTATTCTTCTGACTCTTTAGCTACTAAAATATAAGCGATGTGATGTATAGTTTTTGAGAAGTGAGTCTACTGCTGCAGTGGCACCCGGAAGTACTTTGTTGTTGTTGTGATGTCACGCTGATTCACCCTGAACTCGTTCCTCTGGTGGATCACCAGCGCTCCTCCGCTCAGTGTCAGCTCGCCAGATCATTACAACACTTAGCCAACACTGGACACACTCTTAGAAAAAAGGGAAAGGGTTTCCATTGAGGACCACAATGGAAATAAGTGTTTTAATTCATACTTTCTTGTGCTATCCTCTGGGGTCAAATATAAATTAAGTACTTTTATCATCTATGTTTTCCGTTGCTTATCCCACATACATTCAAATCAAATCAATACACAATCCATTTGTCCATCTCACGGCTGATCAGAACGCCGTTGTCCATGCGGTCTGGGACGCTACCCAGGGCGAGAGCGTCCTAACCCGGAAATGCTACTTTAAGCCCTCCGTACTGACATAACCCCGGTAAGCTCCATCCAAACTTCACCATGGCAACCCATTATAAACAATATTGCATATCAGCGAACACACCACAAGTCAAATACATTTGTGATTAAAAATGTATTAATTTAAATCTAAAACTTTTGTTTGCTGTTGAGCTGAATCTCGTGGGCGGGACCTATGCTGAAAGATGCAAGACACATCTCTACTGTGTTCAGACCCGACTGTGTTCAGACTCTATTCAGTGAGAAAAAAAAGACTAAACTAACAACTTTGTTGGATGTTATGCAGCGAAAAAGAGGGACGTGGACTCCCTGTTCAGTGATGTCACAACCTGTTCAGTGATGTCACTGGCCGTGGACTCCCGGTTCAGTGATGTCACAAGCCATGGACACCTTGGTCAGTGATATCACACAGGCCATGGACTCCCTGTTCAGTGATGTCACAGTTCAGTGATGTCATAGGCCGTGGACTCCATGTTCAGTGATGTCACAGTTCAGTGATGTCACAGGCCGTGGACTCCCTGTTCAGTGATGTTAAAGTTCAGTGATGTCACAGGCCGTGGACTCCCTCTGTTCAGTGATGTCACAGGCCGTGGGCTCCCTCTGTTCAGTGATGTCACAGGAAGTTGGTCTTGAGCGTGATGCTGGGGGCGTGCTTGGCGGAGCGGGCAGCAGCGTTTGTTTTATCGCTCAGGCTCTCCTGGTTTCCTTTGACCGCCGCTTCCAGACGAGCCTTCAGCTGAGGAGACGACGCCATGAGGGACCTGGTGGAGGAGACACGAGTCAGTATGAGGTTACCACGGGAACCAGAGACACGAGTGAGTATGAGGTTACCACGGGAACCAGAGACACGAGTGAGTATGAGGTTACCACGGGAACCAGAGACACGAGTGAGTATGAGGTTACCACGGGAACCAGACACGAGTCAGTATGAGGTTACCACGGGAACCAGAATGACATCCTAAAAGCGAGCCGGAGTCTGACCTGAAGACGGCTGAGTGCTGCGGTCCGAGACGCATCAGCTCCCTCAGCGCCACCTCGTGCAGCGAGCGGGATGCCGGGGGGGCGGAGCCAAGCGTGTTCTCATCCAGCAGGAAGGAGATCAGGATGGGCAGCAAGATGGCTGCCAGAGGAGGACCTGACGGGCAGAAACACACAGAGCGTGTCGGACACGAGTCAGGACGCAAAACTACCCTCTAGTCGTCACTGACAGAAGGACTGGACTTCCAGCCACTCACATCCATTTCCTGAATTTACAATGTAACCGGCCAATCAGGGACTGTGTCATCGATTTGACGACACCGATTGGCTGAACGAGTTGTCTGTCAAGGCAAGTAGTCCCGCACACTGAAATCATGTGGAAGTGTGTGTACTCACAGTGGGTTCTGTGTGTGTGTGTTTGAGAGAGTGTACTCACGCTGTGTGTTCTGCGCGTGTGTGTTCTGTGTGTGTGTGTGTGTGTGTGTACTCACAGTGGGTTCTGTGTGTGTGTGTGTGTGTGTGTGTGTGTGTGTGTGTGTACTCACAGTGGGTTCTGTGTGTGTGTCTTTGAGAGAGTGTACTCACGCTGTGTGTTCTTGGATATGTACTGTATACTCACGTTGTGTGTTCTCAGCAGCCTGCAGCACAGCCTCCATGGCTCTGATGGCCTCCTGGACGGCCAGCAGCTCGTCTTCATTCTGAGGACGACGCCGCTCCACTGCCTGAGGAGATCCACATCCATACATTACTGCATACTATATGTATACCTCATACTATATATAGTATACTACTAGTATACTGCATATATGCCTGTTCACTAAGGTAGGAGTCTAAACTTTTCAGGCGCTCTTGAGACACTTAACGTACAAGTTTATTTGTCATTTGAATGTCTCATTGTTGTGCTGCTGACCAATCCAGGTCTTAGTTCTGTGAGATACCAGTCTAATATGTGGAAATGTTGGCATAAGTGCCTCTTATCGTATTATTTATTTGATTTCTCCTACTGTGCTCCTGAGTACCATCTTTTAATTGTTATCTGTGTTTGCTGATGTTTTTTTCTATGGACTATGTGTCCATTAATAAAGTTGATTGATTGATTGATTGATATATACAGGATACTGCATATTATATACAGTATAACGCATACTAATATATGCTGTCTACTGCATACTATTTACAGTATACTGCATACTATATACAGTATACATACTATATACAGCATACTGCATACTATATACAGTACTGCCAGACATTACACAGACCCAAACATTACACACACCCAAACATTACATTAATGTCTGGCTCTGTGTGATGTCTGGCTCTGTGTGATGTCTGGCTCTGTGTGATGTCTGGTTCAGGACCAATCAATCAATCAATCAATCAATCAATCAGTTTAATACATGTCCCAGAAGGGCACTTTGGTTCACATCAGACAGACAGACCTGCAGGTATCGGACCAGCGGCGGGCCCAGAGCCTGGATGTACGGGACGGCGACAGCGGGTGGCGCCTGGAACACCGATGTCAACAGCTGAAAACAGCGACTCACAACCTGATGGAGAAAGACGGGCACTACCGTTACTACTATATATTATGATTATTATTAGCATTCATTTACTACTATATATTAAGACTATTATTAGCATTACTACTATATATTATTGCTTATGTTGCCTATTTTTGCCTATATATTATCGTTTATGCTCAGAGGTGGGAAGTAGCAAGTGGTAAACGTGCAATCTCCGACCTACGTGCGCTCGAGCTTCAAGTTGCAAAACCATGGATGCTAATAGCATCAGCTATTAGACAGCAAACAGCAAATAACAACAGCGACTGAGACCACACACACACACACACACAGACACGCAGACACACACACACACACACACACACACACACACAGACACACACACACACACACACACACACACAGACACACACACACACACACACACACACACACACACACACACACACACACACACAGACTGACTGACCAGTGGGTCCTTTGCCTCCATGGCGGAAGTGAAGCGCTGCAGACTGAGCGCGTGCAGCGGCGTGGCGGTGGTGACATCAGGAGCAGTCGAGAGCAGGAAAACAGTCAGAGCCGTGAGGAGGGTGACCTGATCCACCACACAGCCCGGGGGTCCTGCACATACACACACGCCATCACGCACACACACACACACACACACACACACACACACACACACACACACACAGAAATTAACCGAGTGTCTGTCAGTGTGTGTGTGTACCTGGCAGCAGCAGTGTGTGTAGTCCGGCTCTCAGCAGCTTAGTCCAGTCTCCTCTGTGAGTCAAGTCAAGTTTATTTGTACAGCCCTAAATCACAAGCATGTCTCAGAGGGCTTCACAGAGAATATGTTGAGCTAAATCTAGCTGACACAACAATAGCAATTACAGTAGTGATAATAACAACATGATTAAACAATCCCAAAAAATGATAGAGACAGAAAGAGAGGGAGAAAGGGGGAGGGAAGTGTGGGGGAGGAGAGAGCAAGGAAAGGGAGGGGGTGGTGAGGGAACAGGGGAATGTGGGGGAGGAGAGAGCAGGGAAAGAGAGGAGATGGGGAGGGAGCAGGTGGGAGAGCAGGGGATGTGGGGGAAGAGAGCAGGGAAAGGGAGGAGGTGGGGAGGGAGCAGGTGGGAGAGCGAGGGATGTGGGGGAAGAGAGCAGGGAAAGGGAGGAGGTGGGGAGGGAGCAGGTGGGAGAGCGAGGGATGTGGGGGAAGAGAGCAGGGAAAGAGAGGAGGTGGGGAGGGAGCAGGTGGGAGAGCGAGGGATGTGGGGGAAGAGAGCAGGGAAAGGGAGGAGGTGGGGAGGGAGCAGGTGGGAGAGCGAGGGATGTGGGGGAAGAGAGCAGGGAAAGAGAGGAGGTGGGGAGGGAGCAGGTGGGAGAGCGAGGGATGTGGGGGAAGAGAGCAGGGAAAGGGAGGAGGTGGGGAGGGAGCAGGTGGGAGAGCGAGGGATGTGGGGGAAGAGAGCAGGGAAAGAGAGGAGGTGGGGAGGGAGCAGGTGGGAGAGCGGGGGATGTGGGGGAAGAGAGCAGGGAAAGGGAGGAGGTGGGGGGAGCAGGGGAAGGGGGGAAGAGGAGAGCAGAACAGATAGAATATACAGCAGATACTCAATCCGCCCGGCCATCCCGCTGCAGCAGCACTCTTGAACCAGCAGCAGAGCGGCCAGGCCAAATGAACAGCAGCAATCTGACTACTCTCTAACCATTAAACTGAACTAACTAGCACACAAGGAGTCTAGCTAATCTACAGCCTAGTCTGCCCTGTCCTACTCTACTCTGGTCTGATCTTAGCCTGAACGGCCTGAACACTATACCACTCCAGTTCAGAGGATTCCAAAGTGGGAGGTGGGCCTCCCCAGGGGGGCTCAAACAGTTTGAGGGGAGACTCAGTGAGTGAAATATTTTTGCTTTCAGTTATAGTTAAATTAATAGTTTGAATAAGAGTGAAGGCAACTTTTTCATGGGGCTTTTTCCATGCTATTTCTGAGGGAAGGCGCTCAGTCTCGGACTTTGGAAACCTCTGGTCTACAGCCTACAGTTAGGCTGTAGCTAATCTATAGCCTAGCCTAATCTATTCTGACCTACCAGTGATGGAGAGCACCGATGCCCCCACCCACATAAGGTGTGAGAGAGAAGGCCAGGCCGGGACACACCGGAGCCCCCCTCCACCCCCAGTGTGTGCAAGGAAACCTTTCCACCCGCGGAATTATATCCCCAGGTTTCGCCTCAGTGACTGGCTGCATGAGGAGGAACCTTGTGAGGGCCGATGTACCGTAGGGGCCCAACTATGGACCCCAGCTGGGGACCCCCCTCTGTGTGTGTTTGTGTGTGTGTCTCAGTGTGCGTGTGTGTATGTATGTGTGTGTGTACCTGGCAGCAGCAGTGTGTGTAGTCCAGCTCTCAGCAGCTTGGTCCAGCCTCCTCGGCTCTTCTCCTGTCTGCTCATTGGAGACGACAGCACGGCCTTCAGCCCCTGTAGTGTCGCTGTGATCACCAGAGCCGGGGCTCTGACCACGCCCCCCGACACAGCGCCCGGGGCCCGGAGGCCTGGGAGACACGGTGAACAGGTTACAGGAGAGTGACAGAGACATGAACAGGTTACAGGAGAGTGACAGAGACAAAGAGAATGTATCTTTTTCCCCCTCAGATTTGTTGATTAGTTTTCCAACAACATACAAATGTCCAGGGAGTCACTTTTCAATATTGGGTCAGGTCTAGTATTGTGTGTGTGTGTGTGTATATGTATGTATGTATGTATGTATGTATGTATGTATGTATGTATGTACGTACGTACGTACGTACGTACGTACGTACGTACGTACGCATGTATGTATGTATGTATGTATGTATGTATGTATGTACTGTATGTATGTATGTATGTATGTATGTACTGTATGTATGTATGTATGTATGTATGTATGTACTGTATGTATGTATGTATGTATGTATGTATGTACTGTATGTATGTATGTATGTATGTATGTATGTATGTATGTACTGTATGTATGTATGTATGTATGTATGTATGCATGTATGTATGTATGTATGTATGTATGTATGTATGTATGTACTGTATGTATGTATGTATGTATGTATGTATGTATGTATGTATGTATGTATGTATCCATGAGGAATGAGAGGGGGGTGCGGATGACTTCCACCTCAGTCAAATCAGACGTATGGCTAACAAAGTTACAAAAGCGACAAAGTCTGCCTTATATTTTGGAAGCAGCAGAGTGAGAGGTGGGACCCCAAACAATGCTGTAACAGCTGTTGGTTCAAATTGAGTCCCAATACACTCTGAAATCGAATTAAAAACGTCCAGCTGTAGAGGGAAGGGCAAGACCAAAACATAATGGATATGCGTAGCAGGAGCTTGACGACATCGCTCACATGTAGGGTCAACATCGTTATAAATCCTACAAAGTCTGGCCTTAGTGAAGTGTACGCGGTGAAGGATTTTGCATTGCAACTCTCACGAGACTTCAACGGGACTTGAGCGAGAGTTGGATTCACAGACCCCGGATGAGGAAACCGAGGCTGCCCAAGGCAGCCCGGAGGAGAACAGACGGATTCACGTTCATTTATGGACGATATTATGAGGATATGAACCGCTACGTTACAGAAAATGTTATTTACAGTGTGTATTTCACATGCCCCGTTTTCCCCCGTTTTGGCCTGTTTCTAGGACTCTACTCGGGGCTCAATAGCTTCTAGGAGGATCCGAATGAAACCAAAGTTATCTGGGTGAGTAAAACATCATATTTTAAGCTGGAAATAAGGTCTGGGGTGTAAAAAAATTGAATTGTCCTTCAAAGAGAGTGATGCAGGTAAAAAAGGCTAGGTTGAAAGCTAGCACATGGCCGGCGTGGGAAAGTGTTGATGAGCCTGTTGTCAGCCATCGTGGCTGGTCGGTTTGAAATTGTACCAGCCAGGCACATTTGTTTACCAGGCAGGTATATTTTGTTACCCCACTTTTGTGTGTCTGTCTAACAACTAATTAATGGCCAATGGGGTGGGTGTTTTTCTTATTATTTTTACAAAAATTTGTAAATGGAAAAGACTGTGAAACTCTTCCACCAATAAAATGTGATGACAAAAAAGTATCCAGCAGTGCAGTTTTCTTCAGATTGTTGTGGAAATCAAACCCACGTCATCACAGAAGCTTCCTAGGTGACTTAGCAGTTAATTTATCAGTGAACATCAAACACACAAACTTCACTAGTAACTCCAAATAGGTTGAAAGCAAGAGTGGATAAGCATCATGCCATCAGCTGAGCACAGAATCTCTCTCCCTTATAAGGCGATTATCCAGCAAACACCAGACTCTCTCGTAACGGACAAGCCCGTCTTTTATTGTCACACGAACACCACAACACACTCATGCTGACGGTGGCCGGTGAAAAGTGTCCTCTGCATTTAACCCATCCTGGCTTTGTCCTTTCCTCCGGGGGGCAGGCCAGGAGCAGTGGTCGCTTTCTCGTACAGCGCCCGGGGACCAACTTCGGATGTTGTCGTCACTGGTCGGATGACGATGACGATCTGATCTTCTGCATGTTTTTAGTGGGGGGGGGGGTTATATACGGAGGAACCCCCTGGGGGAGCACGGGGAGAACATGCAAACTCCACACAGAGAGAAAGGCCCTTACGACGAGATACCCCACCTGGGCAGTAGGCACTGAAGATATGGGGGGAACACAACCACAGCGCCCACAGTGTCCCAGGCGAGAATCGAACTCAGGACCTTCTAACTGTTTCTGTGGAGTTTGCATGTTCTCCCCGTGCCCCCCAAGGGGTTCCTCCGTACATAACCCCCCACTAAAAACATGCGGAAGATCGTCATCCGACCAGTGACGACAACATCTGAAGTTGGTCCCCGGGCGCTGGAAATAAAAAGCGACCACTGCTCCTGGCTTGCCCCCTGGAGGAAAGGACAAGCCTGGATGGGTCAAATGCAGAGGACATATTTCACCGGCCACCGTCAGCATGAGTGTGTGTTGTGGCCTCATGCATGTGTTGTAGTGTGTTTGTGTGACAATAAAAGACGGGCTTGTCCGTCTGAAATCGTGTTTACACAACAGCTTCAATACAACACAGTTCAGAAACAAGTGCCACCCACGTAGTCCAAAGAAAACACCATCAGTTGTCAGATTCAGACACTTTTCAGTGAAAGGCGAACGGGCTGCAAAACAAGCATTGACGAGCAGGCGAATGGCAGACAAGTCCACCGCATTAGGCCCAATTCAGACCCCGGCCCCTCGCAGATTCCAGGCCAGCTTCAGCGTGACACGTGCGGGTGGTGTGAACGGCCTCGCCTGTTAACAAGGACGCCTAAATGAAACTTGTGGGTTCAGCGTAGGTTGAGCGAGCTTAGGTTGAGCGTTGCTTCGGCGTCCTGTGTGAACGGCCACTAATTCAAAAATCTGACCCTGTGTGTGTGTTACCTGTGTGCAGTGTGTGTGTGTGTG
>NC_139625.1:84905748-84908248 GCF_964638095.1 Poromitra crassiceps | reverse complement strand
AAACAAAACTCTGAATTTAGTTTCTAGGACCTTTAAAAACAAGATGTGAGTGAGCAGATTTACTAAGTTTGGATCTGATGAAGGTTTCCAGTTTGCACCAAACTCTCTCTGAACAAATTACCTGCAGATTCTGAGTTCTTGAAACTGATGTTTAATCCCAGACAAGAAAAATCTAAATATCACATTGATTTTTTTTTATCGATTAATTGCTTGGTTCTCGAGTTCAAAAACTTTTGTGTGTGTGTGTGTGTGTGTGTGTGTGTGTGGACCTTCAGCACTGTGGCGTTTCTCCGTCACGTGCTCCTGTGCGGCGTGGATGATCTGTTGGACCAGAGCCAACACGGCCAGCTGGACGTCTGCAGACTCTCTGGTCACCATCAGCCTGTGGAGCACGCTCAGTAGCTCCACACACAGGGACTGGGGTGGGGGTGGGGGGTTTGCAGAGGAAGGGCGGAGAGACAGAGGACTCAGTCTTCTTATTGATGTGATTTAAGGCTGTGTTTAGACTGCCTGGTAGGAGTGACCTAGCCTGGGTAAACCCAGCCTCCACGTGACCTCTATGTACTATTTTGCGGCATTTTATGTGGCACAAATCGGAAATGTATTATGAACGTGTAGACAGGAAAGAAGCACATGGAATCATCACATATTATTCTCAGATCTGTTTTGAGCCTCAATCACATGTGGAAACAAATCTGATATGAATCAGATATTTGCCAGTGTGACGTCTATACGGACAGATAAGATATTCCCTGTCATTGCAAGCCGAACGTCATTGAAAATGTGACAATCTTATACTTTTTATAAGTCTAACACTAGCCAGCCTGAGACAGTGCTGCCTGTAGCCTGAAGCTAGCTATCTGCCAGTGTGAGACAGTGCTGCCTGTAGCCTGCAGCTAGCTCTCTGACAGCGTGAGACAGTGCTGCCTGTAGCCTGAAGCTAGCTATCTGACAGCGTGAGACAGTGCTGCCTGTAGCCTGAAGCTAGCTCTCTGACAGCGTGAGACAGTGCTGCCTGTAGCCTGAAGCTAGCTATCTGACAGCGTGAGACAGTGCTGCCTGTAGCATGAAGCTAGCTCTCTGACAGCCTGAGACAGTGCTGCCTGTAGCCTGAAGCTAGCTATCTGACAGCGTGAGACAGTGCTGCCTGTAGCCTGAAGCTAGCTATCTGACAGCGTGAGACAGTGCTGCCTGTAGCCTGAAGCTAGCTATCTGCCAGCGTGAGACAGTGCTGCCTGTAGCCTGAAGCTAGCTATCTGCCAGCGTGAGACAGTGCTGCCTGTAGCCTGAAGCTAGCTATCTGCCTAGCTAATAAGCCATGACAAGTCCCATAAACAACTGGGATCAAAATGTGTCAGATGATGGTTTTGTACCCGGGAGACAAAGCTACATTCAACAGCAGCAGACAATAGTTGTGCTAGTTAATAAGTGATAGCATTAGCATTACTAGTTAGTGCCAGCATCACTAACATTAGCTAGCGGCCGCTCAGTATCGCTGGCTATATTCTTCAAAAAAGGCTTTTCCTAAACCAGATTCTGGGAATAACGTTACCCAGCATGGAATTCAAGATAGCTCAAATCTGGCTGTGCTGTCCATTAACTGCTGGACGCTGGACCATCTTGGCAGTCAATGTGCTAAGCTTTAACAAGATAATAATAGCCATTTAGATACACAGAAAACCCTGGTACAAACCCTCATGTACACATGTGGTGTTAAAGAGCATGGTGCAGGTTAGACTTTGCATTAATATGTGGGACTGGTATGTAGCAATAGGATTTTGTTTTATTTTTTATCTTTCCCCACACATAGCTGCATCTAGACTCGTTTTTTAAATCAGCTGGCACGCACGCCTGAAAACCCGCAAATCAAACATAACGTGACGTTTCCTTGGATCATTACCCCCGTACGCAGAGGGTCTGTCATCCGCCTGAGAGCAGTCTGGAGTCGGCTTACATCAGCTGAGATGGTCGGTGGGGTGCGTGGTCTCTGGTCCTCCAAAATGAGATGTCAAAATTGGCGTTATTTTGATAAACCGATTGCATATTGGGGGTCTACTTGTAACGTTTGTCTACTAAAACTATTAAAACTTCATAAAGTGCCATAATTATTAACAAATATATTAACTGTTATAAAACGGCTCTCTCAAATCAAGCAATCTGATTGGTTCACAGCCATTGTATAATTCCAGTAACCGAGTTCAATAACCCATGGCCATGGGTTATTGGTTGCCATGGCAACTCTCTTACTAAGAGAGTAATAATAAGGCTTACCTCAAATGACAACGTAGAAAAAAAAAATGGCGGAGACAGCTGTCAGATCCTTGTGAATCGATCTTCGCTTATAACTTTACTAATACTTCGCAGAAAATGATGTTTTGTACAAGAATAGATGCGGGCTAATGTCATCTTTGCAAAAGAAAGGCTGTTAACCCCGCATTTAACCCCGCATTTAACCCCGTAACGTTAGTTGGTGTCGGGCTTTGCAGAAAGCATTCAGCTT
>NC_139625.1:84873248-84900748 GCF_964638095.1 Poromitra crassiceps | reverse complement strand
GTAGGGCTGAGTGTGGAGCTCTGAGGAGCAGGGCTGAGTATGGCTGAGTGTGGAGCTCTGAGTAGTAGGCCTGTGTGTGGAGCTCTGAGGAGCAGGGCTGAGTATGGCTGAGTGTGGAGCTCTGAGTAGTAGGCCTGTGTGTGCGACCGGGTTAAAGAGCGCTAATATCAGCTTTTCATCTGTTCTCCTCTGTCTCACCATGCACCACATCAAACAGCATCAAAACAGGAAGGTAAGCCCGCCTTCTGCTTGATTGATGAGCGGTGTGACTCCGCCCCTTGCACTGCAAAGTTGAGAATATTCAACCTTTATACATGCCTAAAAACTGCCAGAAAAAATGATTGCACGGCAGGCGCACCGTCCCGTAGGGAAATGATGGTTTTGGTGGAGACGCATTTCTAGCGATGCTTCGCGGTGTGATTGCCTCCTAAAAGGAGCTGACCTGTGCTGTGCAGCCAGAGGGAGGTCGCGTGGAGGATGGGAGCCCAGGAGGAGGAGTAGTGAGCTCTGGCCTGGTTCACCGTCTCTGCTGTGTAGAAGGAACCTCCTGAGGAGGACAGGGGAGGTGAGGTGAGGAGAAGAGAGGACAGGAGAGGAGAGGCGAGGACAAGAGAAGAGATGTGAGGAGAGGTGAGGACAGGATAGGAGAGGAGAGGAAGCTCTATTGCCAACTCCTCTCTGCCAGCCATGTTATTTTCTAAGCTAGAGAGGCCGGGGACTTTTAAGGATTTGGGTTTTGTTGTGAGAAACTCCCTCAGAATTCTAAACCAAGTTAGGAAAGCTTTGAGTCTACCAAATGTTTCCGTCCACACTCCACAATTTGTTTCAATCACTCTTTTTTGCCTCCTTGGTCGGATGGAGGCTACCATGCTTGGAGTGAGAGGGGTCTGGCTTCTATCAAAGACCTATACATAGATGGTCATTTTGCATCCTTTGATCTACTGAAAAGGAAGTTTGAGTTGCCCGGTACGGACTGGCTCAGATTCCTGCAAATCAGAAATTATGTTCGTTCCAAGATTCAAACCTTTGAAGTGCTCCCAAACGAACATGCTACGCCCTTCTCACTCCTTAGCACCTAAGACAACGGAGCGGTTTCAGTCAGAGGCTCCGTCAGCTTCCCTGCAGCAAGCAGCGTTACAGGAGGTCTTTCGTACCCACCGCAATAACAATTTACAATAACTCCTGAACACGCAGAGAGAGGAGGGCCCTCCTCTCCCTACCACCCCCTCCCCTCCCGCCCTCCTGAACATTGAATCCAATGCACTGTGCACATGCCCACATTGCACACTCACTATGTATAGTATGTATAGTCATATCAATCATTATATAAATAACAAACTGTACAGCTTTAGTTTAGTTATACAAATAATATAAATATAAATAATAGTATTATTCAATACTATTTAGGAGTATTTAGTTGATTTGATTTAATTTACCTACAGTTTCTGGGAAACGTAAGATGTAAAGGCGGTGGAAGTAAAGTGGTATATATTGTATATTGTATATTTTCGCGTATTGGTTTGTTTCTTTTCTTGCAATATTTTAATACTGCTGTTTCTGCACCTTACCTACGGAAGTTGTGTAACTTTTTTATTTGTGTAACTTTTTTTTAGGGGTGCACCGATCGATCGGCAAGCAATCTGTATCGGCCGATTTTGACCTCAAATATGCGATCGGCGATCGGCAATTTTTATATATATATATATATATATTTTCTTTATTTAAAAAAAACCCTATCACTAATCAGGCTTTCCAACGGTATAAAATACAATGCGAATTGGTATTATTAAAGGGGAGAAATAACCGACCTAAAATAACGTTTCCAAACTTTCTTTGAGGAGTTTATATATCGGTTATCGGTGATCGGTGATCGGTCGATGATCGGTTGGGCAGATGTTTCCCATAGGCGATCGGCAATCGGTGATCGGTGGCAAAAAACGTGATCGGTGCACCCCTACTTTTTTTTTATTGTTTAATTGTTTAATGTCATTGATGCTCTTGTTGCTGTCATTGATGCTACTGCTGCTGTAACGCCAGAATTTCCCCTCGGGGATGAATAAAGTACATCTATCTATCTATCTATCTATCTATCTATCTATCTATCTATCTATCTATCTAAGCACCTTATCTCTAGATTTGTGTCTATTTGATGACTGCACCATGGCCTCTACTGAGAGGATTAGAGAAGCGTGGCAGGAGGAACTTGCTACTGATTCATCTGACATTATATGGGAAAGGAGTCTGTCGATTGTACAACTTTGCTCAGTTAATAGCAGACATCAGCTGATCCAATTTAAAGTCGCTCACCGTCTCCACTACTCCAAGCAGAAATGACACAAGATCTTCCCTACTATCTCGCCACTGTGTGAGTGGTGTCAAGTGTTGGAAGGCACACACATCCCATGCCTTTTGGTTCTGCCCTTCACTGACGGGATTCTGGGCCAAAATATTTGACTGGTACTCTAAGGCCTATGGGGTGGCCCTTCAGCCTGAGGCAGAACTCGCCATCTTCGGCTGCTCAGAGTCCTCCCTGAACTTCCCTGCAGCTGTACAGCAGTCTCTGACACAGGGGATAACTGTTGCCAAGAAACTAATCCTCAAGGAATGGAAGACCCCCCTCCTCACCCTCTTTTCAATTGTGGCTGACGGATATGACCTCTGTTATACGGATGGAAGTTCCTGAGGACCGACTCACTTAAGAAATTCTCTGTTATTTGGGACCCATTTCTAGCCTACCTCGTTGAGGTTGGGGGTGACGGGTGACTTGCCGGACTGGTTTCTCACGGACCCCCTGTGCGGGATTCCGGGCATAATACCTCTTGCAAACACATAAGCACCGTAGGCGACTGGTAGCACGACGTAATACTGAATGTCGATTATGTTTTGTTGTTGTTGTTTGTTTTTTGTTTTTACGTCTTGGATGTTTTTTTCCCTTTTGTTTCCTGTGTCTGAGCCTGTTTGTTTGTCTTGTTCATATGTTGTTCAAAAATTTGAAAATCAAATATTGGAAAAAAGGAGAGGAGAGGACAGGTGAGGAGAGGAAGGCCAGGAGGGGAGAGGACAGGAGAAGAGAGGTGAGGACAGGATAGGTAAGGAGAGGTGAGGAGGACAGGAGAGGACAGGTAAGGAGAGGACAGGAGAAGTGAGGAGAAGAGAGGACAGGACAGGAGAGGTGATGAGAGGTGACAGACGAGGAGAGGTGAAGAGAGGAGAGGACAGGAGAGGTGAGGTGAGGAGAGGTGAGGTGAGGTGAGGACAGGAGAAGAGAGGAGAGGAGAGGTGAGGAGAGGAGAGGACAGGAGAGGAGAGGAGAGGAGAGGTGAGGAGAGGTGAGGTGAGGTGAGGAGAGGAGAGGTGAGGAGAGGAGAGGACAGGACAGGAGAGGAGAGGAGAGGAGAGGTGAGGTGAGGAGAGGACAGGACAGGAGAGGTGAGGAGAGGTGACAGGCGAGGAGAGGTGAGGTGAGGACAGGAGAGGAGAGGTGAGGAGGGGAGAGGAGAGGAGAGGAGATGAGAGGTGACAGGCGAGGAGAGGTGAGGAGAGGAGAGGAGAGGTGAGGTGAGGAGAGGAGAGGTGAGGAGAGGAGAGGAGAGGAGAGGAGAGGAGAGGACAGGTGAGGTGAGGTGAGGAGAGGAGAGGAGAGGAGAGGTGAGGAGAGGAGAGGTGAGGAGAGGAGAGGTGAGGAGAGGAGAGGAGAGGTGAGGTGAGGAGAGGTGAGGACAGGAGAAGAGAGGAGAGGACAGGAGAGGAGAGGAGAGGTGAGGACAGGAGAAGAGAGGAGAGGACAGGAGAGGAGAGGTGAGGTGAGGAGAGGAGAGGTGAGGAGAGGAGAGGAGAGGAGAGGAGAGGAGAGGAGAGGTGAGGAGAGGAGAGGACAGGAGAAGAGAGGAGAGGACAGGAGAGGAGAGGAGAGGAGAGGAGAGGAGAGGTGAGGTGAGGAGAGGACAGGAGAGGAGAGGTGAGGAGAGGAGAGGACAGGAGAGGAGAGGTGAGGAGAGGAGAGGACAGGAGAGGAGAGGTGAGGAGAGGAGAGGACAGGAGAGGAGAGGTGAGGAGAGGAGAGGACAGGAGAGTCACAGACACTAAACATCCTACTACCATTACAACACAAAACCTTCCTCCCTCTCTGGTCTCCTACCTGCGGTGGGCAGCTGTGATGTGTACTCCTGTGGGAGCGTGAGGAGAGCATGGTCTTGAAGTGCCGCGAGCCACAGACGGCTGAGCGTGGACAGATCTGACTGGACCAGCTGCAGAAGCCCCGCCCCTCCCGACCCGGAGATGGACATGTCAGCCGGCCGATCAGGACTCTCCTTCTGCTGGCTCTGCTGTACAGCTACAATGTAAACCTAGAGAGGACAGGATGTTCTATCAACTGTGACTGTGCATCAAATACAGAACATATATACTAACTATGTACTACTACAAAATATACTAAATATATACCAAAATATTTACCATATACACACTATTTAGCATATTTAATATACTATGCCCGTTCCCCTCCCTTCATTCACAGATCATGCTTTCCCAGTCTTTGGTTGGATTGTAAAAAATTCAACACCACTTTCTCAGGGGCCCAGCAGTACAGCCGTGCAAACAATTTAGACCATCGGCTGCGCTTCCTTGAATATCGTGGATATAACACCCGATCCAGTTGCTGTAGCCATTTTTTACAATCCTGTACACATTCATCTGCCATTTATCAATGTGATTAAACAAAATTGGTGTGACAGAACTCAAACTTTTGGTCTACTGCTCCCATGTTCAGACAGGGGTTTGGATGAGAATCTCGTTGCGTTCCCAACCAGCGGGTGACGTCATCCTAATAAGATGGCCACGCTGTGAATAAGGTCCATTGACAACCACTCTCCAAAGAGTCTGTTACAGGCCCCAAATCGAGTATAGATTTATTTTGATGATGTAGTATGAGATAATTATATAAATACTAAAATGTGAAATCTAAGACATATGACCCGCAGTAACGTAGAGTAATGACGAAATGCTGCACCTCGGCCCAGGCCTTCAGGACAGCGAGCGTTTCCATGGTAGCGGCGGCCTCGTTGTAGAGCAGGCTGGGAGTGTCCCTCGCCGACTGGACTTTAGCCAATGAGGAGGCCAGGAGCTGGTGGACGCGCCGCAGGTCACGCAGGTCACTGACCACGCCACTGGAGATCCAGGCGCTGCAGACCTGACGGGGGAAGAGCACCATGTAACGTGTAGTGTAGGGCTGGGCCATAAATCCACTTCATCAATTCTTCTCTTTGCTTGGATCTCTTCTCTCAATTCGTCCTCTCACTAACATTAATTTGTTGACAAAAAAACTAATGTCAATAGATTTCCTCATAGATTTTTGTGATCACAAATTAGTTTTTATTTAGTTAACGTTTCATCAGTGAAAATAGGTAGTCGACAAACATTTTTCGTCATAGTTTTCGTCTACGAAATCAACACTACCTGGGGTAGATACGGCATGATCGCTCAGTCAATAATAATAATAATATGAAAAATCTAAAATAAAATATTGAAAAATAAATAAATAATAATAATAATTTAATAATAATTCATTTTTATTTATAATGCGCTTTTCAATGACCCAAAGACACTGACACAGTATGAGTAGATAGAAAAACAAGATAACAGGCAACAGATACAAGTAACAATTAACACATCGATCAGGGATATATGGAAAGAGAGGGGAGGGAGGGAGAGTGTGGGAGGGACAGGGGCCAGAAAAAGGGGAGGAGGCGAGGTAGGAAGAGGTGGTTAAGGGGAGGTTCTAAGCTTGGGAGAACAGGTAGGTTTTGAGTCGGGATTTAAAAGTGGGGAGTGAAGGTGAGTCTCTGATAGGCTGGGGGAGGGAATTCCAGAGTCGAGAATGCTCGATCTCCAAAGCTTTTCAGTTTGGATGGTGGAACGGTGAGGGGAACAGTGGATGAGGATCGGAGGGTTCGGTTAGGGCGATGAGGGAGAAGGAGGTCGGTCAGATAAGGGGGGGGGGCAGGCTATGGAGGGCTTTGAAGGTGAGGGGGAGTCAATGGAGGGAATGGAGGACAGGAGTGATGTGATCACGGGACCGCGTGTTTGTGAGCAGGCGGGCGGCTGAGTTCTGAACCATCTGGAGTCTATGGAGGGAACGGGAGGTGATGCCGGTGAGGAGGGAGTTTCAATAGTCCAGACAGGAGGAGATGAAGGTGTGGATGAGGGATTCAGCAGCAGGGGGGGAGAGGCAGTGTCGGATTTTTGCAATATTGCGGAGATGGAAATAAGAGGTCTTGATGATGGAGCTGACATGGGGATCAAATGAGAGGGTGGGGTCCAGGATGAAGCCAAGGTTGCGAGCCGGGGGAGGGGGTGATGGTTGTGTTGTCAGTGGTGAGTGAGATGAGTCCGGTTTTACTGAGTGTAGATTTGGTGCTGATGAGAAGAAGTTCTGTCTTGTCACTGTTGAGTTTGAGGAAGTTGTGGGACAGCCAAGTTTTTATTGTGGAAATGCGGGTTTCGATGTGGATGGGGGGTGGGTTCTGAGTGGATTTTGTGCTGATGTAGATCTGGGTGTCGTCGGCATAGCAGTGGAAGTCCAGGTTGAATTTGCGGATGATGTGACAGAGGGGGAGTATGTAACAGATGAAGAGCAGGGGGCCGAGGACTGAGCCTTGGGGGACCCCCTGCATGAGGAGAGGGTGGAGGTGTGACCGGAGAGGGAGATGAACTGTTGTCTGTCAGTGAGGTAGGAGGTGAGCCAGTCCAATCAAGCACCATGACTTCCCTGGGCTTCAAACAACACTGTTTCCCCTCAGAAACAAACACGGTATAAAGATGGAAGCAAACGCTTCTACAAGTGAGGAGCTCGTTTGAAAGTGGTTCAGTTTTGCAACATCCAATGTCGAGTGAAGCACTGTCCATTGTAATTAAGTTTAAAGACAATGGCACGATGTTGTCTCAAGCAAGTGTGTGAAACAAAGAGTCATTGTCTGCAAACAATTAATGAATGGACATTTCTCAACTCTTCAGTCTCAGATCGTTCTTACAGAAATTTCTACCACACTTTGGGGGCTCACCGGGATCCCAATAGGAGTTTGGCGAGTAATTTATATCTCTCATTCTCTCTCACTCTCTCTCAATCCAACCGCTCATGGCAGACGGTCTAAAATAAAGAGTCTGTACATCCTCTATTTAATTTAATTGATGATTTCGCCACTCTGATGGTCTTCAGAAACCTGTATTGAGAATTGAAGGATTTGTTGGAGTTTGAAATTGTAATTGCTTAGCTGATCTCCTGTGACACAGTGACATGCTCAGCGTTGGGGAAAGGAAGATTGTGATCACAGCCAGAGAGTAAATTATATTCCGGAACCCGGTACCTCCCAATTAGGGGTTGATGAGCTTATTCCCAAATGCCCTGATGCCAGTGCTGATTCACAGTGAGAACCCGAAAAAGAACAAGACTGACTTGTCCTTCTGGTAGTCCTGGGTAAAAAGTGCAGTTAATAGATACTCAAAGCTCAGACGCAACACCAGGGCTGGTCATGTTGGGTTACTGCTGTTTTTAAGAAAGAAAGAGAACCAATTAAAATCGTAAATTGGGTGTAGGATTTTTAGGCCATATTGCCCAGCCCTAGTGTAAAGTGATGCAGTGTGTTAGAAATTTCTGTAAGAATAATCTGAGACTGGAGAATTGCTGTTTGCAAACAATGACACAATGTTCTCCCAAGCAAGTGTGTGAAACTATTAATGAATGGACATTTGTCAATTCTGCAGTCTCAGATCATTCTTACAGAAATGTCTACCACACTTCGGGGGCTCGTCCGGGATCCCAATAATAACCTAAAGTAAAAGAGGTTTTAGTCCCCAAAGTCAAAGGAGTTTCAGTCCCCATATATACAGTATGTAAACATAATTACTGGTACAGTACAAGGATTAGGTGGTGAAGTTTGGTTAAAGTTTGGTTATGATCAACTAAGGAAGAATTGAGAAAAAGGTGTTGTAAAAATCCTGACTGCAGGAAGAAAGGTGTAATATGGAAAACTATCCTAGGGAACGACTTCTCAGTGTGGAAGAAAAAGAGGGGAAAAAAGTAATGCAGGTAAACTGAATTGAAACCTGGCAGGCCTTGGCAGTGACATCAGGGGAAGCATCTGCAGTGAAGGCAGGTCTGAGAGCCGCTCCCACCTGCGCACGCGCACACAAACACACACACACGCACGCACACACACACACACACACACACACACACACACACACACACACACACACACACACACACACACACACACACACACACACACACAGTGTCAAGAACCGTAGGCCAACCCAGAAGTTAGCATTGCGCTGGTTCCCTCATCTAGAAGTCAATGGGATTTTTGCATGGGGATTTTGCTTAGATGCCTGGAATAAGGTCTGTGGTTAAACGGTTATGAAAATGGGACCTTATATTCAGCAAGATAATCTTCACAAATGAGGCACTTTGATGTTTTTTTAAGCTTTTTTCTCCGTGATTGCCAGAAAACGTTGAATAAAATCATCAAAGTGGTGTTGATTTGTGAACATTATCTTGGTGAACACAAAGGTCTCTGTTTGATAAACCTTTGTTAACCACAGACCTTCTTTCAGGCATTTAACCAAAAGACCCGTACAAAAATCCCATTGACTTCTAGATGAGGGAACCCATGCTAACGCATTTCCGGGTTTTAGGACTCATTGCTGTGGCACTCTATCATGGAAGGGTTAATGCACAATGACGTGTTCATTATCAGAAATCAATGGACGACGCAAAGTTCATTAAGTAAGGGTTAATGCCCGACGAGGTGTACATTATCACTTTTTAAGGGACGACGCGGAGGCGTGAACCGTCCGAGGCGAAGCCGAGGACGGTTTGCCTCCGCGAAGTCCCTTAAAAAGTGATAATGTACACCTCGAAGGGCATTAACCCGCTTATACCATGGTCACTTGCCAACAAAACAATAAGACCAGTCATTTATATTTCCATGTGTAATAAATAAAGCAATCTAAATGGCTAAATGTCTGTTATTCATACTGTAAATCAGTCTTCCACGAAATAAAATAGTCCCTCCCACCTCCACCAATCTCCGTTTTAAAGCCGACTCAAACGTTAACTTCATCACAGGAATGCAGGTTTAACGATGTTTTGCGTTCTAAATGAAGACATTACCGTTTGGCTGCTTGCTTTATTTTGTATGATAGATACGTATTGGCCAAGTATATTAACATTTAAGAGCGAAGTTTCAGGAAGTGAAAAGTGCAGCGGGGGCTCGCACCTATGGCTCGCACTGCATGCATCTCTCTCTCTCTCTCTCTCTCTCTCTCTCTCTCTCTCTCTCTCTCTCTCTCTCTCTCTCTCTCTCTCTCTCTCTCTCTCTCTCTCTCTCTCTCTCTCTCTCTCTCTCTCTCTCTCTCTCTCTCTCTCTCTAAGGGCTCGCCCCCGCTCGTGCACGAGCCGAGGGAAATATCCTCTTTGTCGCCGAGAAGAGCCTGGTGACGCGAGGTTAAAAATCTCCGAAACGAAAATCAAAATGGTAAATAAGAGTTATTTTTGATAAACTGAGCACACAGGGGTGATTTAAATACTTACTTTGACCGAGTCAATTTTTTTCTCAACATCCAAAATTGTCATATTAACCCTTAACGGGGGTATAGAGCTCAAACTGCTCTCCTGATAACACTGATGAAACTATGGCGCATTGATATGAACGGTGAACAGACCATTTAGCTAGGTGTCCATTATCACTGTACAATATCACTTTTTAATGGACACCTTGCAGCCAATCAGAATCGAGTATTCACCCAGACCATGGTATAATTTGTGATAATGGACACAAATTATTGCATTAACCCACTGATACCATGGTCACTTGCCAAAGAAACAAAAATAAGACAATTCATTTATATTGTCATGTGTTTTGCAATCAAAATGTTTTCATAAGCCATAACTCTGACTCTAAGAAATGTTATTTTCTCCAGTAAATAGGATGACCCTTACCAGTTAGCAACGGGAAGTAATATTGTCTGCTCAGCTCATCACAGAAAGCTTTGGCTCAGATCAGAAAGCTAACGTTATGCTAGAAACTTTCAAAGTCAACAATTTTGCAATACGGTTATCAAACAGTAAATATAATTTAGCGCATGTTGAATGACAAAGCTATTCAGCGATGTCATTGTCCCCAAATAAATAAATAAAAATCACAAACGACAAGATAGGCTCTGTCGGCTGCAGCGAAGGAGGTTATCACGTCTGTAGCCTGAATTAGATGTGTGATGCAAACTATGGTAAATGTATTAAGTTGAGAGGGGCAGTGTAGCCTACTTCTTGTAGCTTGTCGCCATCCTGTGGTATTCATGGGCAACTGAAGTAACGGTAGCTTACTAGTTACACAGACAGTGTTGTAAATTGCTCATTTCAGGCTGGCAGATACTATACCCAGAGCATTCATTTGGAAAAGGTGAACAGACAGTTTGCAACTACTTAGTAGGTGTACATTTTCAGAAAATAATGGGAACGCTGCAACCTGAGCCAATCAGAATCGAGTATTCACCCAGACCATGGTATAAGGTGAAATAACGGACTGAGACCTACGGACAGCTGGTTATGTATAGGCTGCTGAAACTGTTGGTGATCTAGGTGCTGAAAGGGTCGGTCTCTGTGGATGCTTAGCTAAACGTTGCATGCTTACATTAGCCTGGTACTGCTCCAGAATCACATGAGTGGGGAACTCCGGCTCCGGAATGGCCGAGAAGCGTCTGATGATCAGCAGCAGCGTCTGGAGGCCGGCCAATCGCAGTTGCTCGCTGTGGTCCGTCGCCGCCATGAACGCCATGCGCACCAGCTCGCCAAGATGGAGGACCAAGAAGTCTGAGGAGAGACGAGACCAAGTCTGGAGGGGCTACCAAGTCAACTTGACTCAAGTCCCAAGTCAGTCTAAAGTCTTGAGTCACAAGTCTCAAGTCAAGTCCTAAGTCTAAATGTAGATTACCAAGTCAAGTCCATGTCATTAATGTCAAGTCTCAAGTCTAAATGTAGATTACCAAGTCAAGTCCATGTCATTAATGTTAAGACTCAAGTCTAAATGTAGATGACCAAGTCAAGTCCATGTCATTAATGTCAAGTCTCAAGTCTAAATGTAGATTACCAAGTCAAGTCCATGTCATTAATGTCAAGTCTCAAGTCTAAATGTAGATTACCAAGTCAAGTCCATGTCATTAATGTCAAGTCTCAAGTCTAAATGTAGATTACCAAGTCAAGTCCATGTCATTAATGTCAAGTCTCAAGTCTAAATGTAGATTACCTGATCATGTTCTCACCTTTTGACTCGTGCAGTCGTCGTTCCTGGGCGAGCGCCATGTCAAAGTGGGCGGGGTCGGCACTCTTGCACTGTGCCACAACGTGGCACACGCACTCCATGGCGAAGCGGCGCGTGGCCCAGCGCAGCGCGCTGAACGGACCGCCGGACTCTGAGCGCGCTCGGAACACTGACGAGTCGTCTTCCCTCGCTGAGTCCTCCTCTTCCTGACTCGTATCCACCGGCGCCGATGAGTCTGAAGGGACAGTTTCATTCACACCGAGATCTGCAGCCAACAGACTCAACTATGACAGTACCAAACTAAACCAAACAACGCTTTCCAAAACCATTAACAAAGAGTACAGAAGCCAAGAGATGGTGCTCTGGTGCTTTTTTGACAACAGCACTGCCGCCATTTTGGCCTGAAAAACGCCTCCTTGCTCCAAAGGGAAACAGCACAGAACCATAGCAGAGAGACACACCATGACGGGGAAGAACACAGGTAATTTATTCACGCTAAATGGATGTTATATAATGTGAGGCAGTTGTTGAACTTACTGTATGTTTTATTGTGTTTGTTGTTGTGTCTTCGTCTTACTGCTCTTGGCTGCGTTTCCCAAATAAGAAGCTTCTTAAGGAGTTAAGAAGCTTCTTAAGGAGTTAAGAAGGCTCCAAAGAAGTGTTTCCCAAACGCCTTCTTAACAGCCTTCTTAACACATCGCTAAAGAAGGCTCTTAAGAAGGGTTCTGTGAAAGGTGCTATATAAATCCACAACATTCTTATTATAAAAGGAATCCATTCTGATTAGAGGAATATAGCCTACGGTAAAACATTTAAAACACAAGTAACCATATTACATAGAGGAGAGATTTTCAAGTGTTCCCCAATTTTAAACACTAAAGGGTGCATGAAAGAAAGATTTTAAACACTAAAGGGTGCATGAAAGAAAGATTTTAAACACTAAAGGGTGCATGAAAGAAAGATTTTAAACACTAAAGGGTGCATGAAAGAAAGATTTTAAACACTAAAGGGTGCATGAAAGAAAGATTTTAAACACTAAAGGGTGCATGAAAGAAAGATTTTAAACACTAAAGGGTGCATGAAAGAAAGGAAACAGGGAAAAACACAACAGTGGACACTATACTATTATCTCCTTTTGCCTGACGCGGCTGAATCTGCGAGTGTTTCGTCGTTAAGAAGGTGTTAAGAATGCCCCAGACCCTTCTTACAAAACCTTCTTAACGAAAGATCATCTTAGCGCTAAGAAGCTTTTGGGAAACGCAGCCTTCTTAACGAAAGATCATCTTAGGCTAAGAAGCAATCGGGAAATGCGTTGGCTTCTTACGGGAGCCTTAAGAAGGGTCAAAGAAGCTTCTTAGCGCTAAGAAGCTTTGTGGAAACGCAGCCCTTATCAGTGTTGTACCGTCCATTGTACTGTTTTGATTTGGCTCCCTTGAAAAAGAGGTTCCAATCTCAATGGACTCAATGGTTGGTTAAATAAAGGATAAATAAATAAACATTTTCCTGATCCACGTTTGAACTGACATTTAATACTGGTAATGCTTAAGTGTTTTGTAATGACGTTGATTTAATAAGCTATTAGAAATTGATCAAACACATTAGGTTTAGGCTGTATATTAAAAAAGAAAAAAAAGAGACAGAGGGTCGGGTTAGGGCTGAGAATTCTGATCAGCCATAGGGGCCGGGCCTGATTGTCTCAGGCCCGGGCCGGACTAGGGTCAAAATGTTAGGCTCGTACAGGGCTCTACTAATTAAAGTGTTTGTGCTAGTTCAGAAGAAATCTTGCTCTTGCTCAGATTTAGATGTTTACAGATGAATCCAGTTACAGCTATACAGGGATTGGCCGGTGGAGGTGGAGCTAGATAGGATGGAAGTGGCGCTAGAGAGGCACTGACCGGCGGAGGCGGAGCTCGACAGCACATCCTTGCAGAGTTTGAGGGCGTGGCCTAGCTTCCCTGCCGTCACGCTGCAGGACATCATGTGACCCAGGCTCTCTTGCAGGTCCCGTCTCAGACCCGGGTGCCACTCTCGGTCCAGCAGGACGAACAGCGCCCCCTCCAGACCAACCTCCTTTATGGTGACATCTGCACACATAGCGGAGTCAGGGGGTGTGTACATACATTTACCATTAGCGGTCTGAACATTGCTGGCATGTCTAAGAGCAAAGCCAAACAGCTTGCCAAATACTGCTCTGTTTCAGCTGTGCTATGTAAATGGTAAATGGCCTGCATTTATATAGCGCTTTTATCCAAAGCGCTTTACAATCAGTAGGTAGTCTACATTCACCAATTCATACACCGATGGCGGCAGGCTGCCACGCAGGGTGCCTACACACCATCGGGAGCAAGGAGGGTTAAGTGTCTTGCCCAAGGACACAATGACAGCAGCTGGGAGGGAGCGGGGATCGAACCGCCAACCCTTGCGTCATTGGCCGACCCGCTCTACCTCCTGAGCTAAAGCCACCCCCTATGTGCACCCTTAGTTGCCCATGAACAGTCTAACCCATTATATCTGATTCCCTGTCCTTTTAATATAATTTGTGGAAGCAAATAAATAATTCAAATGTGTGTGTGTGTGTGTGTGTGTTACCCAGCTGTGTGTGTGTGTGGTCTCTTCTGGTCTCTTTGACCAGAGCCACGGCATGTTCAGAGACCTCCAGCGCCTCCCGCTGGACGAGCTGCCGCAGGCAGGCCACAGCTGCACGCCTCACACACAGGTACGACACGCACACGTGCACCTGCCATTACAAATGTAAATTTTAATTTATTTTTGGGTGAACTTATCCTTTAATACATGTTAATTGCTTCCAGATTCTTTCTTTTTTAAGATAATTTTTTGGGCATTTCACCTTTATTTTTATATAGGACAGTGGGCAGACAGGAAAGGTGGGGAGAGAGAGAGGGGATGACATGCGGCAAAGGACCGCAAGTCGGATTCGAACCCGGGTCGGCCTCGCGAAGGGCCGAGCCTTCATGGTACTGTATGCGTGGCACTAGGTGAGCTATCAGGACGCACAATTGCTTCTGGATTCTTAACAGGTTGAAACAAGATAAAGCTGCTAAAAACCTCCACAATCCAGAAAACTGAGTTGAGAAGCTTCACAGCAGACAGACAGTGGGGTTAAACCTCACAGAGCGACAGAAAACTAGGGATGCACCGATGTGAAAATTTTGGCCGATACCGATGTTAACATTGCTAGTATGGCTGATAACCATATTTACCAATGTCGATATGATCTGTATAAAAGCACATTTCTATAATGATCAAATTTTGTACATACTGAATAACACATGTAAACACTGTGAATTTGAAAAATTAGACATTTCTTTATTTCCAAAACATTTGGAAAAGCCCATAAATCATAGATTTATCACAATTTTCCCTCTCAATGTGAACATTTTGGCTGATACCGATAACCGATATTAACATTGTAACATTGGACCGATGTCAATATGTTAAAAAATGATACCGATACCGATATGATTGCCGATATATCGTGCATCCCTACATTATAAAACACAGACAGGCAGAGAGACAGACAGCATCGCAGAACCTACCAACATGGAATGATCCAACAAGATCTCCTGCAAATGAAGACAAGACACCATCAGAGACACACATGCGCGCGCGCACGCACACACACGCACACGCACACACACGCACACACACACACACACACACACACACACACACACACACACACACACACACACACACACTTCTTGAAGAGATGTAACAGCAGAGGAGGGACAGTTTGCCTGCACTGCAGTACTGTAAAGTCTACTTAGGGGGCGATCACACAGATAAACGTGGGTACAGGCTATGCAGACCGCGTTGGCCAAAAGAGCTCGTCGGCCGGAGGAGCCCTGAGGAGCAGGGCTGTGTGTGCAGCTCTGAGGAGCAGGGCTGTGTGTGGAGCTCTGAGGAGCAGGGCTGCGTGTGGAGCTCTGAGGAGCAGGGCTGCGTGTGGAGCTCTGAGGAGCAGGGCTGTGTGTGGAGCTCTGAGGAGGAGCAGGGCTGTGTGTGGAGCTCTGAGGAGCAGGGCTGTGTGTGCAGCTCTGAGGAGGAGCAGGACTGTGTGTGCAGCTCTGAGGAGCAGGGCTGTGTGTGCAGCTCTGAGGAGGAGCAGGGCTGTGTGTGGAGCTCTGAGGAGGAGCAGGGCTGTGTGTGCAGCTCTGAGGAGGAGCAGGGTTGTGTGTGCAGCTCTGAGGAGCAGGACTGTGTGTGCAGCTCTGAGGAGCAGGGCTGTGTGTGCAGCTCTGAGGAGGAGCAGGGCTGTGTGTGGAGCTCTGAGGAGGAGCAGGGCTGTGTGTGGAGCTCTGAGGAGGAGCAGGGTTGTGTGTGCAGCTCTGAGGAGCAGGGCTGTGTGTGGAGCTCTGAGGAGCAGGGCTGTGTGTGGAGCTCTGAGGAGCAGGGCTGTGTGTGGAGCTCTGAGGGGCAGGGCTGTGTGTGGAGCTCTGAGGAGCAGGGCTGTGTGTGGAGCTCTGAGGAGGAGCAGGGCTGTGTGTGGAGCTCTGAGGAGGGGACAGTAGAATTTAGCAATCAGGTTCTGTATTTTACTTAGCAGGCGAAAAGAGCCACTGAATAAGCAAGAAACAAATTGACATTTATCACCCAGCCTCAGGGCATACAGCAGCTACTCTATCCACCTGCTGGCCACCCCGCTGCAGCGGCACACTGGACCCAGCAGCAGAGCGGCCAGGCCAAATCAGCAACAGCTCAGACAATCTGACTTCTCTAGCCATTAACCTGAACTAACTAGCACACAGGGAATCTAGCTAATCTACAGCCTAGTCTGCCCTGTCCTATTCTATTCTAGTCTGATAATTAATTAAATAAAATCTGATAAATGATCATAAAAAAATCTGTGGCGCTCGGCGGAAGAGAAGAGCGCACACCAGGCACGCCGTACCATAGGGAAACTATGGTTTTGGCGGCGACGTTTCTCGCAACTTTTCTGTGTGATCGCCCCCTAAGAGAAAAAAGTGAACTACACAGTTAGGTGTAGATATAAAGCATTGCACGTTGAGAGTAAATGTACAGTACTTCAACAGAGAGTACAGTGTACTCAGAGCTGGGGCAGCAGTCTGCCCGGGGCAGTTGTTTGGGGCAGTGTGTGTGTGTGTGTGGGGGCGGGGGGGGGGGTGTACTCACACACAGCTGGGGCAGTAGTCTGCTTGGGGGCAGTTCTTTGGGGCAGAACAGGTGCAGCTGCTGCAGACAGGAAACCGCCTCAGCCTGGATCAGACAGTCAGGCCCCGCCCCCATCACGTCACAGCCAATTAGAACGGTGGAGCGCAGGTTACGCACAGCCGAGCTGTCACCTGACATACATACACACGCACACGCGCGCGCGACACACACACACACACACACACACACACACACACACACACACACACACACACACACACACACACACACAAATCAAAACGAAGCTCATAACATTTCTTTGTGCAACATCCTGCCCAAAATACGTATTTATTTATTTGTCTATTGAGACATTTGCCTGTCTCAAATATAGATATAGATAATATCGATAACTTAGTTACGTCTGTCCAGTACTACAATGAGTAATACACACCCAGTTTATTTCTGTTGTAGCGACAGATTACAGATGGCCCTAAACGCCACACCCACGTGACTCTTCTTTCCTTTGAGAGAGAGAGCGTGGTGACACGAGGTTACGTGTAGACGTTATCGAGGCACACTGAAGGCATCATGTGCAGGCTGACTGGCTAGGAGCCTGGAGGTGCTGCTGCAGCTGCGATAGCATTTTCCCTGCTCTCAACCCAGTTAATCTCGCTATCTTCTTCATCACAGCATTACCCTCATCACACGTGCACTAGTTCTGCATAAGCACTCGCAGCTCTCTCCTTCTTTTACCGACTTTCTCACTAATCAGAGGTGGCACGCCTATGCCCAGTACAATTATAACAGGCATGCGCTTGTGTCTGCCCCCAAATTGCATTGCGCGCGGCGCTAAACGAGCGCAAACGCTAAATTAGCACTTTTGCGAAGATAGGGCCCAAAGTGTTTCAAATACAGACCCCCATTTCATTCTGTGTGGACTCTCAGCTGAACTGTGACTGTAAGGACTCAGCTGTGACTGTGTGGACTTTCAGCTGAACTGTGACTGTGTGGACTCTGTCAGCTGAACTGTGACTGTGTGGACTGTCAGCTGTGACTGTAAGGACTCAGCTGTGACTGCAACTGTATGGACTCTCAGCTGAACTGTGACTGTGTGGACTCTAAGCTGTGACTGTAAGGACTCTCAGCTGTGACTGTGTGGACTCTCAGCTTCACTGTGAGGAGCGGTTTGAAGCACATTGTGTACTGTGTACTACGTCACAGTACGGACACGCAGTTTACCTACCCAACGATCAAATATTAAAATACTCGAATATTCTGTGTGGGTGTGTGTGTGTGTGTGTGTGCGTGTGTGTGTATGTGTGTGTATGTGTATGTGTGTGTGTGTGTGTGTGTGTGTGTGTGTGTGTGTGCGTGTGCGTGCGCGCGCGCGTGCGTGCGCGTGCGTGCGCGCGTGCGTGCGCGTGCGTGCGTGCGTGCGTGCGCGCGTGCGTGCGCGTGCGTGCGTGCGTGTGTGTGTGTGTGTGCTTCACCCTGTAGGTCAGGGCCCAGGCAGGTGACGAGCGCTCTCAGACAGCGGCCCAGGCTGCGGGGTACCTCAGGATGGGTGGGCGGGGCCGACAGCAGCAGCCGCAGCACCAGGCTGAAGGACGGGCCCACATGAGACCGGTACAGACCCCCACACTGATCCACCACCAGAGAGAGAGAGTGGAGAGACCAGGACTGAGAGAGGGAGGGAGAGAGAGAGAGAGAGAGAGAGAGAGACACACACACACACACACACACACAAAGAGAGAGAGGGAGAGACATAGAGAGAGCGAGAGACAGAAAGAGAAGTTCTGTTTCTTGTTCTGATAAAAATATTACCTTTTTTTTTTTACTTTTCTTTTACTCTTACTTACTTTATCTCTTTTAGTTGTACCTATATTATGCACCTAGCAGGGGCACTGATGCAATCTGTGCTTTGCAAGTGCACAATAAAATAAAATAAAAATAAAAAAATATGCAAAAAAAATCCCCCAAAATTGTGATTTTTTTGTGAGCAAAATATTTTTTTTAATGCATGTGTGTGTGTGCATGTGTGCGTGCGTCCGTGCATGTGTGTGTGTGTGTGTGTGCGTGCGTGCATGCACGCATGCATGTGTGTGTGTGCGTGTGTGTGTGTGTGTGTGTGTGTGTGTGTGTGTGTGCCTGCGTGTGTGCATGCATGTGCGTGTGTGTGTGTACCTGGACCTCGGGGGAGGTGTTGTCCTGGGACAGTGTGAACAGGACTCCCATACATGCAGAAAGGTGTTGAGGGGAGCTGATGCCTCCTGTATGTGTGTGTGTGTGGCGGTGCAGCGTCCCCAGGGCGAGGGCGTGGCCACTGCGTGCCGCCGCATCCCGTGCTGTCTTCAGCCTGGACAGAGGAGAGAGGTTACACAGAGGAGAGAGGTTACACAGAGGAGAGAGGTTACACAGAGGAGAGAGGTTACACAGAGGAGAGAGGTTACACAGAGGAGAGAGGTTACACAGAGGAGAGAGGTTACACAGAGGAGAGGAGTTACACAGAGGAGAGGAGTTACACAGAGGAGAGAGGTTACACAGAGGAGAGAGGTTACACAGAGGAGAGAGGTTACACAGAGGAGAGAGGTTACACAGAGGAGAGAGGTTACACAGAGGAGAGAGGTTACACAGAGGAGAGAGGTTACACAGAGGAGAGGAGTTACACAGAGGAGAGAGGTTACACAGAGGAGAGAGGTTACACAGAGGAGAGAGGTTACACAGAGGAGAGAGGTTACACAGAGGAGAGAGGTTACACAGAGGAGAGAGGTTACACAGAGGAGAGAGGTTACACAGAGGAGAGGAGAGGAGTTACACAGAGGAGAGAGATTACACAGAGGAGAGGAGTTACACAGAGGAGAGGAGTTACACAGAGGAGAGAGGTTACACAGAGGAGAGAGGAGTTACACAGAGGAGAGGAGTTACACAGAGGAGAGAGGTTACACAGAGGAGAGAGGTTACACAGAGGAGAGAGGTTACACAGAGGAGAGAGGTTACACAGAGGAGAGAGGTTACACAGAGGAGAGAGGTTACACAGAGAAGAGGAGAGGAGTTACACAGAGGAGAGGAGTTACACAGAGGAGAGGAGTTACACAGAGGAGAGGAGTTACACAGAGGAGAGGAGTTACACAGAGGAGAGGAGTTACACAGAGGAGAGAGGTTACACAGAGGAGAGAGGAGTTACACAGAGGAGAGAGGTTACACAGAGGAGAGGAGAGGAGTTACACAGAGGAGAGGAGTTACACAGAGAGAGGTTACACAGAGGAGAGGAGTTACACAGAGGAGAGAGGAGTTACACAGAGGAGAGAGGTTACACAGAGGAGAGAGGTTACACAGAGGAGAGAGGTTACACAGAGGAGAGAGGTTACACAGAGGAGAGAGGTTACACAGAGAAGAGGAGAGGAGTTACACAGAGGAGAGAGGTTACACAGAGGAGAGGAGAGGAGTTACACAGAGGAGAGGAGTTACACAGAGGAGAGGAGTTACACAGAGGAGAGGAGTTACACAGAGGAGAGGAGTTACACAGAGGAGAGGAGTTACACAGAGGAGAGAGGTTACACAGAGGAGAGAGGAGTTACACAGAGGAGAGAGGTTACACAGAGGAGAGGAGAGGAGTTACACAGAGGAGAGGAGTTACACAGAGAGAGGTTACACAGAGGAGAGGAGTTACACAGAGGAGAGAGGAGTTACACAGAGGAGAGGAGTTACACAGAGGAGAGAGGTTACACAGAGGAGAGAGGTTACACAGAGGAGAGGAGTTACACAGAGGAGAGGAGTTACACAGAGGAGAGAGGTTACACAGAGGAGAGAGGTTACACAGAGGAGAGGAGTTACACAGAGGAGAGGAGTTACACAGAGGAGAGAGGTTACACAGAGGAGAGGAGTTACACAGAGGAGAGAGGTTACACAGAGGAGAGGAGTTACACAGAGGAGAGAGGTTACACAGAGGAGAGGAGTTACACAGAGGAGAGAGGTTACACAGAGGAGAGGAGTTACACAGAGGAGAGATGTTACACAGAGGAGAGGAGTTACACAGAGGAGAGAGGTTACACAGAGGAGAGGAGTTACACAGAGGAGAGAGGTTACACAGAGGAGAGGAGTTACACAGAGGAGAGAGGTTACACAGAGGAGAGGAGTTACACAGAGGAGATGAGTTACACAGAGGAGAGGAGTTACACAGAGGAGAGAGGTTACACAGAGGAGAGGAGTTACACAGAGGAGAAGAGGAGAGGGGTTACACAGAGGAGAGGAGTTACACAGACCCGGTGGGTTCTGGGTGACCCGCGCATCACTAATAGACATAGTTTGTGTGTGTGTGTGTGTGTGTGTGTGTGTGTGTGTGTCTGTGTGTGTGAGAGTGTGTGTACCTGTCGAGCAGTAGCAGAGAGACAGACAGGCTGAAGCTGGTCTCACCCACCAGCTGCAGGAGGTTGGTTAACCCCTCGGCGCCCGCACAGCGCAGCAGAGGACTGCTGCTCTCCAGCGCCCCCAGCAGGAGAGACAGTGCCGGGACTCTGGCCTCTGCTGGGCCCAGGGAGCCTCGCAAGCTCACCTGGACCTGCGGAGAGAAGACATGTTATTCACTAAACCCTATAGAGTGCCAAAGTCACGCCCTCTTCCGGGTTGCCTCCTAGCCTCGTCTCCTAGGCTCAATGGCGGTAAGCCCAATGTTTATTAACATAATTAATTAATTAATTCAGGCCCTATTTTATTATGTAACTTTCTTACACAACAGCATTTTAATGGTACAGTGACTTCTAATAGGAAGAATAGCGGCTCTGTCATTCCAACAGCGCCCTCTGAAGGCCTGTTCCTGCACTATGGCTTTTGGTGCCTGCATCCCAGAGCAGATTGACAGGCCTGGAACTTTTAACTCCATTTCCTGCACAGCTCATTCAAATAAACAGTTTTCCGCTGACAAACTAACAGGATGCTTTTATTGTGAAGTACGTATAGGAAGTGAAATGTGCTTCGCTTGTCGCTTCTTTCATTAAAACGTCAAGACAATAACATTTGGGGATATTTGGAGCTATTTCCAAGCCAATCAGTTATAAGCACAGCGGAAAGGTAAGCAATGCAGAGAGTACACGCAGAAACAGTAAAATAAAGCTGATATATCAACGAACAAACAGGGAAGTGTAGCATATATTAGTGTTAGCATCCGTAACTGGAGGTGGGGGGGTGCAGTTTACCCAAATAGAAAAACTACATAATGGGGCTTTAAGTAGGATTAATTAAAGACATTCATAAGAAGTGAGACTGTTACTAATAAAATATTGAGCAACTGTTGCTATAAGAACTTCTTAAGAACTTCCTAAAATGTCCTCTACTGTAATTTCTTAAGATCTATCTTAAGAAAACATTGCTGAATCCGGGCCTAGGTTTGAACCACTTCAGACCAGCAGCTGGAATGCTGGTTCAAATGGTTTCCTGACTCATTCAACCATGCGATAATTTAAAACCATGGGAGATCGCAGTCTCCAGCAGCTGCAGTACCTGCAGCAGACTGCAGAGGGCGGCGCACAAACGAGTCTGCACCATCTGCTGCCTCTGAGCTTTACCCCGCTTCACTGTCTCCACAAACTGATCCAGGATCTGCACTCTGATGGGCGGGGCAGAGAGGTGGAGAGGGGGAGGAGGAAGAGAGGTGGAGAGAAATGGAGAGGAAGAGAGGTGGAGAGGGAGAGAGAAGAGAGACAAATTGCTCTGTATTTTTGTGGATATTGACACACAAATGGGAAAAAAAGACATGTTTATAGTTACCTGTGTGCAGAGATGATGTGGGGGAACAGCACTCCAAACAGACGCACGGCGGCCGCGGTCAGAGCGAGGGGAACAGGGGGTGGAGCCGGAGCGTCCTGGCTGCTCACACACAGGCTGAACGGGTCATTATCCAGGGCACCGCCAGCCGCGCTGTGGCCATGGAGCTGTGGAACAGTTAGCCAATAATATTCACATGATGGCAGGCAATATCAAGACAATTAAAGGACTACGATGTTTCAAGTAGAGATGCACTAATCTACTTTTTTTTGTTCCAATCCGATTCCGATACCTAAATTTGGATGTCGGCCGATACGGATACTGATTCCGATACCAGATGTGTATTTTCTTGAATATCCAGTATAGACAAAAATAAATTGCCAATTGAAGAAAAAAGTGGAAACAAATACAACTTGCAAAAAGACGATATATATATATCTATATATCTATATCTATATCTATATATATACACACACACACACACACACACACACACACACGCACGCACACTCCCTTCTGTCCGAGGAGTCTGGCGCCACGGAAACAGGCAACAGGGATAAACCCTCCCCTGCTCTACAGCTGCTCTCCCATTGGAGCGACTGTTTCGGTGGCAGCCGGATGTCCGCTCCCGGCTTATTACAAACTCTGTCATGTCAATCAGAGCGGCTTCCGCTCCCTCCTCCCTGTACACACACCCTGTAAATAGTGCCCTGCCGCCTCAGTGAAAACAACAACGCTAACTAGCTAGCAAGCTAACGGCAGAAACCTACACGCTAGCTCTTTGCTACACGCTGAAAATGGCAAATTGGATTGTTGAAAACTATTTTCCAAGAGCACTGCCGCTAAGCACCGCCCATCGCAATACCACTATGGAGACCTGCGGCGCCAGACTCATCGGACGGAAGGGAGAGGAGGCTGGCCAGCGAGACTAGGTCAGGGGAGATGGTTTAGAGGAGAGAGGGAGGGATAGGATCGAGGGGACAGCAGGTGGCTCGGTTAGAGCCGACGAGTTTAAGCACCTCACCGGGAGAAAGGGGAGAGAAAGAAGTAAACCTGGGGACAGTGGGCAGAGAAGCAGGATTGGAGTCGAGAGTGTTATTGAGGGTACCTGGAGGATGGAAGGAAGAGCTGATGTCATCCACCTTCTTAGTAAAGAAGGTTACAAAATCATCAGCAGAGAGGGAGGGGGAGGGGAGGGAGGGTTGAGAAGGTGGAAAACAGTTTGCTGGGGTTGGACTCAGAGGACTGGATTTCAGAGATGAAGAAGGGGGTTTTTGTTTTTGAGACAGCAGAGGTGAAGTTGGAGTGGATAAGGTGGTAGGAAGAGAGATCTTCAGGGTGATGTGACTTTCTCCATTTTCTCTCAGCTGCCCGAACCTGTTCGATGAGTTCGCAGAGATTCAGTCAACCAGGGAGCAGGGGGAGAGGATCGGGCAGGCTTAGTGGTGAGTGGGCAAAGAGAATCAAGAGCGGAGGAGAGAGAGGAGAGAAGAGCGGTGGAAGCCTCGTCAGTGGACAGGAGAGCAAACTGCTTGGCTGAGGGAAGCAAGGAGAGGACGGCAGAAGAGAGGGAGTCAGGTGAGAGAGTTTTTAGGTTGCGTCGGGTGGTGATGGAGTGAGAGGGTGATGGGTGGGAGGTGGGGAGGGAGATGGTTATAAAGTGGTGGTTGGATACAGGAAGAGGAGTCGCAGTGAGGTTGGAGGTGGAGCAGGATCTGGTGAAGACCAGGTCAAGCACATTCCCAGCTTTGTGAGTTGGAGGAGATTGAGAGAAGGTAGAGGTCAAAGGATGAGAAGAAGTTAAGGAAAGACAGAGATTGCAAGGTTACCGGCTGGATGTTGAAGTCGCCCAGAATATCATATAGATCTATTAGAACCTGAGTCTCACTGTAAACCAATCAGAGCAGAGTGGCGACGCCCCAATAGCTTACTGCCCCCTGCCTCTCTAAACATTGTTACCGTAATTATAATGTGTGTGTAATGTTATGCTAATGTTATGCTAATGTTATGCTAACGTTATGCTAATGTTATGCTAACGTCACCTGTTCCTCGATGTATGTGTGGTCGAGGTCGTGGAGGGCGGGGCCGAGCAGTGGCAGGTCGTCATGGTGACAGAGAGACGGCAGCAGCATCAGCTCCAAACACGGCTGGTTCAGATTCTCCTGATCACACAGATCACAGATCAGCTGGTTCATCAGCACTCCAAAACTCTCTGAGAGAGAGAGAGATGGGAGAGAGAGAGACGGGGGAGAGAGAGAGGGGGAGAGAGAGAGGGGGAGAGAGCGGAAGAGAGAGAGACAGAGACAGAGAGAAACAAGAGAGGAGAGTGTTAGAAAGGTTCCAGGTGTGTTTTTGTCTGTAGTGCTTATCTGTGGTTGGTTGAGTGCTGTTGGTCCCGCCTCCTGTCAGACTTGTGTAGGAGACACAACAGAAACAGCAGTGTGAAGCAGATCGATCAGTAGAAGTTCTCAAGAAGATCACCAGTGTCATGGACTGACCTGACATGAAGACACCACAGCATTTGAGAGATTTGCCCTCCGGTTCTAATCACGGGTTGTCTTGTTACAACTGTGGTTCCAGACAGCGACGTGGAGCTCCAGTGTGTTGTCGCACGTAGCCCACCTCCTGAGCAAGTTACCTCTGGAGCAACGAGCAGATTTCCACCAACATGTTGAACCATGACGCAAGATGAGCGTTTTTTGTAGCCACAACCAAAGATATCTCCACGTTTCTTACACGTTGGTCATCTTTCTTCTGAGACTGCCCCAAATCACAGTGCGTGAAAGGCCTAAGTGTCTCACTACACTTGGACCTCCTGACCATTATTGACACAGACTCCTTCTTGATGGCCCTCAGGAGATTCATTGCTCGACGAGGGAGCAGAGCTGTTCTCCAACCAGGGAACACACTTCCGGGGAGGAGAGAGGGAACTGCGCGAGTTCTTCACAGAGTTGTCTCCTGACCTAGCATAACAGCTCACCAAGCAGAGGATCACATTCCACTTCAGAGGAGGTTGGGAGCAGATCTGCTCAGTTAAGACTGGTCAATTAGCCGATTTCACATCCCACCTAAATGAGCCATTTTGTGTCTAAAATGCAGGAAGTAAAAGAGAGATCCACTTTGCTGTTCCTCGGTTGCAGGGACAGTGCGTCCAGGCCCTGGGCTCTAATCAATCTCTTGCTTGCACCTGCTTTACTTCCTCCCTTTTAGACACAAATTGGCTGATTTGGGTGGGCTGTCAAATAGGCGTATAGACCAGAACTGCAACGCGCCCCTTTTTGGGGGAATGCGGAAATCCTCTTTGACTCAGGCTGAACGGACATGACGACAGACCAGTCAACCTTAATTTATTCATATATCTCGACCGTTCAGGTTCGGGCAAAGTCGCAAAATAATTAGTAGACATGTTTATCAAACCAAAAAAACACTTGAACCCGAAATTAATGAATTGGTATTTTGTCTATGCTAGCTAAAAACACGGCAAAAATACCATCACAACAACGCTATTCATTCTTTCTATCCCCCAAAAAGGGGCGCGGCATTGACGCTTTGGATGTGCAGTTCTGGTCTATACACCCCAGAAGGAGCCCAACCTCCGACAGAGGAAGTTCTCCAGTGCTCCTCCAAGTCGAGGGGATCCTCACCTCAAAAGCCGCTGGGCTATGTTTGTCCCAGTCTCACCGACCCTGTTACACCCTACGCCTTATTGATGGGCCATTGAGTGCACGGGCACCCTATACAGGAAGGGGCAGAGCCGGCTCTATTTCCTGAGGAGGCTGGGGTCCTTCAACATCTGTACGAAACTCCTGCAGATTTTCTATGAATCTGTGGTCGCTAGTGTCCTCTTTTATGCTGTGGTGTGCTGGGGAGGCAATGTCAAAGTGAGAGACGCGATGCGGCTGGACAAGCTGATCAGGCGAGCGGGCTCCGTGATCGGTGGAGAGATGGACTCTCTGGTGAAGGTGGCGGAGAGAAGGTCTCTCAACAAACTACTGTCCATCATGGACAATGACAGTCACCCACTACACAGCACCATAGTAGGCCAGAGGAGCTTGTTCAGTGGCAGGCTGCTGTCACTGAGCTGCTCTACAGACAGACTAAAGAAATCATTTGTCCCCAGAGGAGTTCAACTTTTTAACTCTTCCCAGCGGGGGAAGTGAGGTCATGTGTATGCCTTCGCTCTGTTGTCTCTGCTGCGTGTGTTGTTGTTTTTTTAGCCCTGCCTGTTTTTATTTATTATGTTCTCTATTAGGCACTCGGTCACGTTAGCTTCTGGCTTTTGCACATGGTCTGTTAGTATCTTTTTATATATTTTTTACTGTGTTTTTCTAATTTGTCTACTGTGTGTTTTTATTGACTGTATGTGAGCTGCTGGTACATGAATTTCCTTCGGGATCAATAAAGTATCTACCATTCTTTCTTTCCTGATGATCTATAGCAGGGGCACTCAATTAAAATTCATAGAGGTCCAGTTAGAGAAAATGTCCTCAAGCAAAGGTCCGGAACATTGTAACATAGATGCGTTATGATTCAGTGCCATTGAACTTAGGCTACTTCAATGATTGCAGTAGCCTAATGGTACAATGTCTGTATGTAGTCAACGACTGACTGTTAACACATTGAGTGCCAGCCATTTTTTCATCCTGTAGGTAAGTTGTGCCAGGTTTTTTTTTGAGGATTCTGGCTCATTTTACAAGAGCCGAGGATTATTTTCTGTTAAGAATTCATGAACACCAATCATCTAAAAATAACTAATAGAATGTGTGCTTTCTCTGTCTAAAAGAGTTAGTTTGCAGAGTTAGTAGTTATGTAGATATTAGCCGTTGAGTACAGCATGGTTTCAGCGTCTGGAAATTTATTCAGAGATAAATGGCTTTTTGTGAAATTCGACAGAACAGTCACTTTAACCATTCATTTTTGGCATCAGTAAGACCGTCAGACATTCTAAACAATAGTTTTGAACAGTAATTTCCTCCATAACAACAGGAAACACCCCTCTCATTCAAACTCCTCCCTCCGTGTGTCTTCTCCTCCTTCCTCCTGGCTCTACAGCGGGCGTGTCAGAAGCGCGTTGCTGCTGCCTGCCTGCCTGCCTGCGTGCCTGCCTGCCTGCTTGCCTGCGTGCGGACGCTCCTTGTGCGAGTCAAGATGGGCCGGGGAATGCGTGGGCGATGGGCAGATGTTGATTCTGGCCTTTCTGAGGTGTTTCAAAGTGTGTTTCACCTATAATCTATTTTGCAAATCGCTCTCCGCTCTCTGTGTGCGGCTGCCTGCGCGGCCGCTCTCGGGCAA
>NC_139625.1:84690748-84865748 GCF_964638095.1 Poromitra crassiceps | reverse complement strand
TTTGAGAAATGACTATATAAACACTACCGTAAATTCCGGACTATAAGCCGCGGCTTTTTTCCCGTTTTTTGGCCCCTGCGGCTTATATAACGGTGCGTCTTATCTATGGATTTTTTCAGAAAAAAAAAAAAAAAAAAAAAAAAATCTCTCTTTTTTAGCACTCTTTCTAACTATAAATCCACTTCTGTTTTAATTTCCTCTCTTGCCCTCTTTTCACCACACCGCGGACACTGTGTGCACTGTAAAAATAAACAACGGTGGTGTTGTGTTATGTTGTTTTGTTGAAATGTTACGGTAATACGGTAAATGGGAGCTTCCTCAAACAGCCAACAATCCCCTCTGTGCGTGAACCCTTACATATGGTAATTACGGTAAGCAAAGTTCATCAGCCCGGAATCACAACAAGACAAGCAGTCTCTCTCTCACTTACCATGGGGAAGGTACGCAGAAAGTCACACGACGCAGCTTTCAAGCTGAAAGCAGTCGAACTCGCACTAAAAGAAACAAACAGAGCAGCAGCGCGTATCCTGGGCATCGATGAGTCAATGGTGAGACGTTGGAAGCAGCAGCAGCAGGAACTGTCTCAGTGTAATAAGACAAAAAAGTCCTTCAGAGGCCACAAAAGCAGATGGCCGGAACTTGAAGATTCCCTTGAGGACTGGGTGTTGACCCAGAGAGGAGACGGCCGAGACGTTTCCACGGTGCAGATCCGACTGAAGGCCAAAACAATCGCCACCGAGATGAAAATTGAACATTTCAGAGGTGGGCCATCTTGGTGCTACCGATTCATGAGACGAAAGGGACTGTCCGTCCGGGGGAGAACTACTGAACAACTCCCTCCCGACTACCAGGAGAAAATCACAAACTTCGGCGAATTCACACAAAGGAAGATCACGGAATATTATAGGAGTGTGAAAACATCCACAATCACCAACGGGTTCCAAAACGCTGGACTGCTGCGGGATGAAAAGGATGACGCCGCCACAGCTGGCGCTGAGGGCCGTCAGAGGCTTCAGAGGCTGTTCGATGCCGACAGTGATGAAGAGGATTTCGTTGGTTTTGAGTGACAATGAAGGAGAGAGGAGAGTGGTTGACGAAGCCACCCTGAACCTGTTCGTTTCCGACACTGAAGATGAGGACTTTGGTGGTTTCAGTACGCAGGAAGAAGAGGAAGACGAGGATTAGTGACTTGACTTCTCTGGTTACAGGTTTGCTGCACATATACGGTAGCCTATTGTTGTGTGATTTTGTCTGGGGATTAGTGACCTGACTTTTGTTTTGTTTTGTTGAAATGTTAATAAATGGGAGCTTCCCCAAACAGCGATCTCTTTCCCGACATTCCTCTCTGTGCACGAACCCTTTCACATGGTAATTAAACATCAAAACACCCGCGGCTTATAGTCCGGTGCGGCTTATAGAAGAAAAAAATAGTCAATTTTGGTCCCGCGGCTTATAGACCGGTGCGTCTTATAGTCCGGAATTTACGGTACTCATCCCTTCACATTCATTATTTAATTACTAAACAATGCTTACACAATTTACTGCTCTATGCCGTCACAATCGCTATGGAATTACTACATCCTTCTGTATGTGTAGTGTTTTATCACTACTGATCATTATTTATTTTCATTTCTACACAAACCCTTTTGAATGACTATTGAAAACTGACACATTTACTACTAGTTGCCTATTCAGTATCATGCTATATAATAATACTAATAATGGAGGGCTTTAAAGGTGAGGAGTCATTTGAAATTTGTAAATTCATCCCCTATTTAAAGCATATTTAACTCCAACTATAAATTTCATGTAAATTCAATGTAAACTCATATTTAACTCAGTCTGTAAATTCATGTAAATTCACTGCCTATTTAAATCCTATTTAACTCTGACTGTAAATTTCAAGTCAATTCAACATAACATATTTAATATCCACAGAACACTCCTCCACTCATGTACATATTGTATATACTATATATATTTGATTTAATTTGATTTGATTGCACTTGCAACGTTGTGATTGTCTTTTAGTTATCTTAATATATACAGTATTAATATATATTATCTTATAAGTTACTTCTTATCTCTGTATAATGAACTGACCGATACGCTGCATACAGACACTAAGACAAATTCCTCGTATGTAACTTGCATACTGTGGCAATAAAAGTGATTCTGATACCGACGCCACCATTTTTATGCATGTCTGTATGACATGTGTGGAGTGCAGTTCCCACGACGACCCACCTGCGTGATGCCGATGCGGACGTCCTTGCTGACGGAGTTGCTTCCCTTCAGGCGCAGGAAGCCGACGCCGCCCCGCAGGAAGCCCCCGGACAGCAAATCCATCACCTCCTCCAGAGAACTGCTGCTACTCACACCCTGTCTGGGAGCTGGGGAAGGCAGAAAGAGATAGTGAGAGACGTGGGGGTTAGGTTAGAACAATTCTGGACTTTTCAAACAAGACTTGAAAAGGTTTCTAAAGTCTTGACTTGAGATCTTGTGTGTAAATGACTTACTTACCACGCGATGAAATAATAATCCAAAGTTACGTGAAACAGTAATTTTCGTAGTAAATCCACACACCGAGAACTAACAAAGAGTAACCGAACTAACAAAGAGTAACCAAAGTTACTTCCTCGTTTGCCATGAGGCGCATGCACTGTACTGATGACTGCACACAGCACACAGCCTCATGGCAAATGAGGAAGTAACCTCGGTTATACTCTGTTACTGTTAATATACCAGCAAAGTTCTATATCCATAAAATGATATGGCTTAAAAGACTACCCTCCTTTCACATCTTTAAAGTTACTGATCTTAATTGAAATTTTTAAAATGATAAATACAAAAACTATTCGATTATTTACATTTCAAATTTATCCCAATGGTTAGCACAAAAGTTTTTTTTCTTCAGTTTTTTGTTTGTTGATTTATGTTTCGCTTATTATGTTTCTATTCTTTCTTTTTATTTGTTGTACAATTTTATTTATTACCGTACATGTTATTTTTATAAAGAGAAGTTCTGAACATTGTATATTGAAAAAACTAAAGGCATAACATAACAGGTATTCTTTATATGAAGAAAAAAAAGTCAGCAGAAGGCTAACCGGAAGTAGGCTGGGTGGAAGTCTCAGACGACAACAGTTTGAAAACTCTGGTCTGGTCCTACTGTGGAATACAGAGATTATCTGCTGCTGATAGGCTAATGCTAATCAGCATTGTGGGAACTTGTTTGGCTTCAATGTAATGGACGTTTATTTGAGTTACATCCTAGAGCAGGCATGGCCAGAGTCCGGCCCGGGGCCCAATAGCGGCCCGCGGAACCATTTTAAGTAGCCCTCTTCTTGTCTCTCAAAATATACTATTATGTGGCCCTCCACACAGTATTGGTTAATCAAGCAAGTTCAATAAGCATTTTTTCCATTCACCTAACGATGACAGCACTATCCTACAGTTTGTAGACAAGCACCAAAGTGCTTCTTTGGACAATAATACAATATTTGCAGACATCACAAAGTCTGCCACAATACAACTTTGATTCGAATGGGGGGCTGTGATCGATACGAGACAATATCATATGCCCATTTAACACAATCAGCACAATAGCTACAAAATGTTATCCCTCATCAAGACTTTTTAAACTTTTTAAGGGTCTTAATTTACCCTAAATTGATTGACCAACTTTTCATATTTTTCAAGACCCCACCGATACCCTGCTAATTTAACGACAGCAGTGCTGCTACGTCAGCTGTCTGACTGGTGAATGGTGTGTGTGGTACCGGTGGTGGGCTGTGGCGGCTGGATGGCGGCAGCCAGCAGCGCCCCCAGCAGGTTGGCCACGGCCACGCGGACCTGGGAGTTGGATCCTTCGAAGGCTCTGAAGCAAAGCGTGGACACGTTCTCCAGCTCCGTGGTCCAGAGGAACGCCGCCTCTCTCTGGAGCTCCAACAGGCACTGAGCACAACACACACACAGACAGACAGTAAGCATTACCACAATAGCATTCCTCCCATGCGCTAGGTCCTCCTGACGGTGAAACTCCTCGCCGTCATGTGAAAATAAGCGGCTGGTTGGCTGCACATGTATCGGAGGAAGCATGTGCTAGTCTACAGCTCTCCCCAGATCGGCAGAGGGGGTGGAGCAATGACCGGGACGGCAGGGAAAATTGGCAATTTGAATCAGAAAATACAACTTTCTGCAAGGGAGCTCCAGGCAACATGGAGGCAAGTTAGACATTGTTCATTTTGCATATAGTACCCACATTGTAATGATACAAAGGTGGTTGAGAATCAGCAAAATCGTCCTGTAATCGCTCAATAATAAAAACAATTATTGCAGCAGCCCTAATGGGAATATTTTTGGACTTTTTGGGCATGATGATCAAATTTGTAAAGACGGTTTCAACTCGACAACGTAAACATTCAAAATGTCCCCCAGCTTACTTCCTGTTGCAGTGTGTGTGCCAGTACAATAACTGACAGAACATAAGCTAGGTTCCCACCTGTTCCCTGGCAACACAATTCCGTGAAAACGGTTTACGTATAATAATCACGATTTCAGACGGTAGCCCGTCTTTATTGTCACACGAACACACTACAACACATGCATGCGGCCACTACACACACTCATGCTGACAGTGGCCGGTGAAATATGTCCTCTGCATTTGACCCATCTAGGCTTGTCCTTTCCTCCAGGGGGCAGGCCAGGAGCAGTGGTCGCTATTTCTTTCCAGCGCCCGGGGACCTTCATTGGACCATCATTGGACCAACTTCAGATGTTGTCGTCACTGGTCGGATGACGATCTTCTGCATGTTTTTAGTGGGGGGGTTATGTACGGAGGAACCCCCTGGGGAGCACGGGGAGAACATGCAAACTCCACACAGAAAGGCCCTTTCGACGAGATAACCCACCTGGGCAGTAGGCACTGAAGATATGGGGGGGTCACAACTCCAGCGCCCACAGCGTCCCAGGTGAGAATCGAACCCAGGACCTTCGAGCTGTGAGGCGACAGCGCTTACCACTGCACCACCGTACCCCCGCTTCAGTCAGAGCTTGTTGTTGTCGTTGTCGTGGTTACCTTGGCGGCGGCTTGGCGGACGGCCATGGAGCGATCAGTCAGGCAGCCCCTCGCCGTCTTGTAGACGTCACGGTGACACGACACGGCGCCCACGCCCACGCCACGCAGCATCAGCTGCACACACTGCATGATCTCATACCGACCCTGGGACTGATACACACACACACACACACACGCACGCGCACACACACACACACACACACACACACACACACACACACACACACACAGACAGACTTTTCATTATAGTCTTAGCTGTCATAGAGTGTGTTGCATAGTTGATTTCTCTACTGTTGACAAAATGTGATATTCATACAAGTCGCTTTGGATAAAAGTGTCTGCTGTATGACGTAATCTTTTAATCTAATGTAATTATAACGTGAAAATATCTTGTTAGGACGGCACAAAGGTGTTGTTAGAGTGAGAAATGCTTCTCAATGAGCATGTTTACATGGACGACACTATTCTGATATTAACCCGACAATACTCTGAATAAGACGAGGGATCAGCCGAGCAGCATTTTGGTAAACAAACCGCGTCACTGGGTGGCACGTGGGTGGCACTTGGGTGGGAGCCCAAATGGTGCGAGGCGTGAGTGTCCGCTCTAGCCGGCTTGATTCTGTTTACATTTTAAAAACTGCGACAATTCACACAACTTTAACACGACATGCATATATTATACATCAAACTCTTGAGCTAATTCTGTTCTCACTCAGAATGTCAAAATATAAGTCTTTGAGATATTAACGTTTGTTTGGCACAACTCATACTATTAACTGCCGCGGGGTTCAGCATTTCTGGGTGTCAAGTGACGTCATGCTGATTGGTCCTAGACACTGCCATATAAACAGCTTGTTCTGATGACCTTAACCTGAATAAGGTCATACTTGGAGTAAGCAATAAAAGAAGGCGTGGAGCATTCTGATGTTAGTTTCATTATTGAAGTGTGTTGTATACATGGTTACGGTTCGCCCTTGTCAGGTTAGATATGATAAACGTTTATTTCTATTTTTCTGGATGTCAATTGAAGCTGGTTGTAACAACATGTAAACAACTTAATCACACTGTGATGTCCTATCGGTGTTTTTCGCAGCATTTTGCGACACGTGTGTGTGTGTGTGTGTTCCTGTGTGTGTACGTGTGTGTGTGTGTGTGTTCCTGTGTGTGTGTGTGTGTGTGTGCGTGCGTGCATGCGTGTATAGCTGTTTCTAAACATGCACGGAACTCCTACTCATAACCGCACCTTAGTCAAATTGGATGCATGTTTAGAACCAAGTCTCCGTTTTGAGCGCAATCCCACGACTGCGGATCATATACTACTTAGGCCCTAGTCCAACCTCCGCATCGCTCTACCTGCGGCTCTTGTTTAGCAGCTCGCAGTTTATGGTCGGGCGGCGGGCAGGCGGGAGGGAGCACATACAGACCATAAATGTCCCTGCGCTATTTAATAATTTCATGAATGGATGTAGTTACGTGGCTGGATTATTTGGAAGAGAGACAAATTGGTGAGTAAACAAGTAGCCTAGCCTAAAGGTTTAATCCTTTCTTTTCTTCCATCTGCCAGTTTGAAAATTTAACAAAGATATGATACTGTGCATTATAGGCTATACGAGGGATCAGCCGAGCAGCATTTTGGTAAACAATCCAATCCAATCCAATCCAACTTTATTTATAAAGCGCTTTAAAACAACCAGAGGAGGACCAAAGTGCTGTACAGGGTACTGAAGAGCAATCAGCTAAAAACAATAAATCAATTAAATCAGATCAAATCAATAAAATGATAAAATGAATAAAAAGAATAAAAAGAATAAAATGAGTAAAATGAATAAAATGAAATAAAATGAATCAAAAATACTAAAATGAATAAAATGAATAAAACATAATGAAAGACATTGCGTAAAATATATAAAAGCAAAGTCAATAAAATGCATAAAAAACAAAACAAAAACAAAGACAAAATATAAAAGCAACTCATGGGTCATAAAATCAGCATCCTACATGGCAGCGAAGGCCAAGGAGTAAAAGTGCGTTTTGAGGAGGCCTTTAAAGTGGGACAGTGAGGAGGCCTGCCTAATCTGCAGCGGTAGGGCATTCCACAGTTTCGGAGCCACTGCAGAGAAGGCGCGATCCCCTCTGAGTTTACGCCTGGTTTTAGGCACTGCCAGGAGCAGCTGGTCAGCTGACCTGAGGGAGCGGGAAGGTGCATGAACGTGCAGCAGCTCAGAGAGGTAGGGGGGGGCGAGGCCGTTTAGGGCTTTAAAAGCAAATAAAAGAACTTTAAAATTAATTCTAAAATGCACGGGCAGCCAGTGGAGTGATGCTAAAATGGGGGAAATGTGCTCGTGCTTCCGTGTGCCAGTTAAAAGACGCGCAGCGGCGTTCTGTACAAGCTGGAGGCGAGCCACGGAAGATCCACTAACCCCAACATAAAGTGCGTTACAGTAGTCCAGCCGGGTGGTGACAAAGGCATGGATGACAGCCTCAAAATGCTGCCTCTGGAGCATGGGTTTTATTTTGGCAAGCTGTCTTAGCTGAAAAAAGCTGGATTTAACCACTGCCTTAATCTGGCTATCCAGTTTTAATTCATAATCAATTTTGATCCCTAGGTTTTTTACGATGGGTTTAACGTACTGGGCCAAGGGACCTAACTCAACCAGGGGGGTCACCGAGGAGCCACCGAACACCATGACCTCTGTTTTTTTGTCATTAAAATTTAAAAAGTTTAAAGCCATCCAAGCTTTGATGTCTTCCAGACATTTGAGCAGTGGCTGGATGGAGAAGGAGTCAGATTTCTTTAGGGGGACATATATCTGACTGTCGTCTGCATAGCAATGGAAGGCAATTCCATGCTTCCTGAGTATAGAACCTAGCGGCAGGAGATAGAGCGAAAAAAGGACAGCGCCTAGTATTGAGCCCTGTGGGACCCCATACAGGAGAGGGGCAGTGGAAGACACAAAGTCTTCAAGGCTTACACAAAAGGATCGGTCTGCCAGGTAGGACTTGAACCAGTCCAGGGCTATGCCCTTGATGCCCACCCACTGCTCCAGGCGGGAAATCAGGATTTCGTGGTCCACTGTATCAAAGGCAGCTGTTAAATCTAAAAGCACAAGGACAACGCAGTCACCAGAATCGGTAGCTAAAAAGATATCATTAAAAACTCTTAAAAGCGCAGATTCAGTACTGTGGAGAGATTTAAAACCGGATTGGAAAACTTCAAGGATGTTAAGTTCATTTAAAAAGGCCGTTAGCTGATTGTACACTGTTTTCTCAAGGATTTTTGAGATAAAGGGGAGCTTAGAGATAGGCCTGTAGTTGGATAAAGGTGCAGGATCCAGGCTCGGCTTTTTAATCAGTGGCTGCACAACTGCATGTTTTAAATTTGCAGGTACCACACCTGAGGAGAGGCTACTATTAATAATCTCAACCACAGATGGCCCAACAGTGGGAAACACTTCCTTAAAAAGGCGTGGAGGGACAGCATCTTTGGGGGATCCTGAGGGCTTCAGTTTATTTACTAGCTCCTGCAGGCCAGATAGGGTCACAGGTGTAAACGTCTCAAAGACAGCATCACAGGGAACAAGCACTGAGGGGTCGAGCGCAGGTGGTGAAATGACAGCCCTAGCAGAAGATACTTTGTTAATGAAAAAATGCAAAAAGTTTTCACAGACAGTTGGGGAGGCCTCAATGCAGGCAGTCTGTGGTGCATTTAGAACGGTGTTAATAGTTTTAAACAACACACGGGGTTTGTGACAGTTGGATATGACAACATCAGCAAAGTATTTTCTTCTGGACTCTCGTACAGTAGCTTGGTAGTGACGCCAACAAAACACGTCACTGGGTGGCAACGGCAATAGAACCCTAAGTGGCGCGAGGCGAGAGTGGCCGACTCTAGCCGGTTAACTCTGTTTACATTTTAAAAACTGCGACAGTTCATACAACTTTAACACGACATGCATATATTATACATCAAACTCTTGAGCTACTTCTGCTCTCACTCAGAATGTCAAAATATAAGCGATGTCCGGTATAGTTTTTGAGATATTAACGTTTGTTTGACACAACTCATACTATTAACTGCCGCGGGGTTCCGCATTTCTGGGTGGCAAGTGACGTCACGCTGATCCCTCGTATTGTATTGGGTGATAAGTTCCCTGCGGTATTAACGTTCACGTAGCCTATAATATTATGCTAATTAATCGTTCTACATATCGATGAATTAAACTGCAAACTCATGATCAGTGAGTGAGGACACTCAGGACAGCCCATAGACATAAGCCACAGCCAGGTGGGAGAGAGATGCAACACACTCGTCTCTCCAGCGCATGCTGTTTCAAGTGGAAATTTGTTCGGCAGAAACACATTCTCGTTCTGAGCTTTTAAAATGAGTTTCTGCTGAGTTTTTAACACTTAATACGACATGGGTCCTTGTAGCCTATAATTCGTTAAAACCACCACCAAACCACACAGGAGCTTCTCCCTCATGTTTAGAAAGTGATGAAGTGGTTTATTGAGTCATGTCTAGCAGGGTACCTGAGGGGGATAGTCGGACCTGATTCTAGGTTATGATGCACAGTTCATGTTTAGAAGAGGCTTATGTGTGTGTGTGTGTGTGTGTGTGTGTGTGTGTGTGTGTGTGTGTGTGTGTGTGTGTGTGTGTGTGTGTGCGTGTGCGTGTATACGTACCTCAGCACTCTTCACGGCCTTCAGCAGGTTGGACAGTGTTTCTTTGAAGGAGCCGAGCAGCATCCGACCCAGCTGCTCATACAGACAGCCCAGACACGCGATGGCTGCCCTACACACACACACACACACACACACACACACACACACACACACACACACACACACACACACACACACACACACACACACACGCACACGCACACACAGATATATACGGTGAGTCATCTGTCAGTGTGGGATCGCTGTGCTGAAATAATTTTCTAATAAAATCTGAAAGCTGAGTGAACAGTAATAAGCATAATCAAGCTTTGGAAAATCCTACAGAAGCTAATGAAGTACGGCTTGTGATGAGTGCAGACAGTCTGTGTTATGTCACAAAGTCTGCACGGCCTGAAGAACCACCAGGCACAGAGGAGTCAGGCCCAGAGCAGCCAGCAGAGTCAGGCCCAGAGCAGCCAGAGGAGTCAGGCCCAGAGCAGCCAGAGGAGTCAGGCCCAGAGCAGCCAGAGGAGTCAGGCCCAGAGCAACCAGAGAAGTCAGGCCCAGAGCAGCCAGAGGAGTCAGGCCCAGAGCAGCCAGAGGAGTCAGGCCCAGAGCAACCAGAGGAGTCAGGCCCAGAGCAACCAGAGAATTCAGCCCCAGAGCAACCAGAGAAGTCAGGCCCAGAGCAGCCAGAGGAGTCAGGCCCAGAGCAGCCAGAGGAGTCAGGCCCAGAGCAGCCAGAGGAGTCAGGCCCAGAGCAACCAGAGAAGTCAGGCCCAGAGCAGCCAGAGGAGTCAGGCCCAGAGCAGCCAGAGGAGTCAGGCCCAGAGCAGCCAGAGGAGTCAGGCCCAGAGCAGCCAGAGGAGTCAGGCCCAGAGCAGCCAGAGTCGTCAGGCCCAGAGCAGCCAGAGGAGTCAGGCCCAGAGCAGCCAGAGGAGTCAGGCCCAGAGCAGCCAGAGGAGTCAGGCCCAGAGCAACCAGAGGAGTCAGGCCCCGAGCAGCCAGAGGAGTCAAGCCCAGAGCAACACAGAGGAGTCAGGCCCAGAGCAGCCAGAGGAGTCAGGCCCAGAGCAGCCAGAGGAGTCAGGCCCAGAGCAACCAGAGGAGTCAAGCCCAGAGCAACACAGAGGAGTCAGGCCCAGAGCAGCCAGGCCTAGAGGAACCAGGCCTGGAGTCACCCCACACAGTGCCTGGGAGCTCCAAGCAGATCATTGGAAGATGGTCTGGTCAAGTGGCCTGCAGCCAATAAGGACAGAGTGACTCCAGTTTGACAATTATGTGGTTCTACAATCAGCGGTCTATGTGTATGATCAGTTCAGCCAGCTAAAGCTTCATTTATACTTATTATAAAGTGTCGCTCATGGTGTTGCATTTATACTTCAGAGGACGTTCGCCTCGGTTCAACGGTCACGTGACACTCGAACGCTATAAGCAGCTGCAGACTGCCAAAGAGAGGGAACGAAATGCACAGTGAGAACCACCTCGGGCACCTCGGATGCAGCCGCTGCCGCATATAAATGGCACACAACCACACAACTCACCTCCTCTCTCTCTGGGAACAAGGAAGTCAAGCGCGTGCCGTCTATGTAGCCAATCAGACTTGCGCGATACTATGACGTAGTCAGCGACACTAGACATGTCACCAGGTAGCAGACACTGCTCGCCAACACTTGAAAGTGTCGACGCAAGTCCTCATTTCTGTCGGCGACCGTTTCAAAAGTGTCGGCAGACGAAGCATAAATTGGGCTTTAGGCCTCAGGACTCAGGAGCTGAGAAAGCTAAAGGCGACAGTAAAAGGATGTTAAAGAGGAGGACCTTTGACCATCTGTACCATTTAGCCCCTCTGTCGAGCTGAATCGTACAGGAGGAGGTGCAGGGAGAGGGCCAGGAAGAGCACTGTTTTTATTGTGAACCCCTTCGGATTCACCTAGACCAGTGCTGACCAATTTGGGGCCCGCGGGCCAAACTTGGCCTGCGCTCTGTTTGTTTTGGCCCGCCCCAGATTTGGGGGGAAAAATGCCCCCCCCCCCCCCCCCCCCCGATTTTTTATCCAGAATGCAACTCAGGCAAGTTATCAGATATCTGCACTGATTGCAAAGGGTGGACGAGCTTTTTCATGTGGTGACTTTGTGAAACAGTGTCTGAATGTGGCTGCGGATACTGTGTTCACTCCTGACATTGCATCCCTGCAAATTGTCATGGCAAATTGTTTACAAAAGATGGACAAAAAAGCTGATTTTCAAAGTACCTTGAGGATTTTTCAAGTTGTGAATTAAGTCAAATTTCTCTCTTGATTACAAAGGTGGAAAATACAACTGTTTTTAACTCATTGAGTGCCAGCCACTTTTGGAGAACGGATGCTCCCAGTGCCAGAGTTTCAGAGCGTTTTCAGTGATTTCTCGAGGCCCACAGAATATTGTGTGATATTACTATGTAAACACTGAACACGCACAAAGAACGATGAGACTCTATTCTATCATCTGCAAAAAAAAGTTTATTGATCCCATTTTCCGTTCTTTAGTTATGAGCCGGAGAAGATAGGCTGTTTTGAGCAAAAAGACACTTTTCAAATTAGAAGCTGAGTTATTCCGCCTTTTGTGAAATGCAGCATTTCAAGCACATTCACTGAGTCATCTGGTGGGCATCGGATATTCTGGCTTGCGTTTGTCAATCCTGTCCTGCTGCCTGGGTCTGTCTGGGTGTTGCGCGCTGCTCTGCGTGCCCCCCCCCCCCCCCCCGCCCCGCCCCGCCCCGCCTCGCCTCGCCTCGCCTCAACTGCACACTCCTCCTCCTGTCTGTGGTGGCTCTCTGCTGAGTTTGCTGTGCGCACAGTGAAGGGACATCGACATCCTGCTTTTTTACAGCGTTCCGCGTGTGTTTGTCACCGGCAACGATGCTTCCAGTTGAGAATAATAGCAACTCCACGGTGTGGATGTGCGGATGTGCTGTCCGGCTCAATTGTGGGAGCAGATTGGCTGCTGCAGGCACAGCTGCAGTAACGTGCTTCAGCATATCGATGCATACGGATGCGATGCGATTTCCGTTTCCATAACGACTTCTTCTTTGTTTTTTCCTTGCCTTTCTGTTATGTGGAGAGCACTGTCGCCACCTAAGGGTTCTGTAAAATAGGTTAGACACATCCAATAGCTATAATATTTGTACATCCGAGGCAGAAGGCTTTGATCGACGCCCCACCGTCAAAAAACGCAATTGACGAACATGTCCGTCCTTGGCACTCTACGTTACTATTTGAAATGACGAACATGTCCGTCCTTGGCACTCAATGAGTTAACTGGGTGTTTACTGATTAAATGTTTAAGCTCCCCACAAATGCAGATGTTTTTTTTTTTTTTAAATATATATAACCAATTGCAAATTATTACAATTACCAAACAGATAAAAAGTAGATTATTATATTGAAATGTTATTTTAGATTTAGAATGTTAATTTTCTATAAAACACAATACATTTTAATGTAATTCCACAACGTTTATTTTTGGCCCTCGGCCCTCCACCCAGATTGAGTTTTGGCCCTTCCTTCATGGGAAAGAATTTGGGCACCCCTGATCTAGACACTGCTCGGCCAAAGATGAAGTGACGAGTGACCAGTGACGACAACATCCGAAGTTGGTCCCCGGGCGCTGTACGAGAAAGCGACCACTGCTCCTGGCCTGCCCCTCGGAGGAAAGGACATGCCTGGATGGGTTAAATGCAGAGGACACTTTTCACCGGCCACCGTCAGCATGAGTGTGTTGTGGCCTCATGCATGTGTTGTGGTGTTCGTGTGACAATAAAAGACGGGCTTGTCCCGTTACGAGAGTTTTTACGAGAGTTTTAAGTGGCTACTTTGCATGCTCCAAGGGCAAGGGAGAAAGAACTCACTGTGTTGAAGGCAATGTATTGTATTGACACCTAAGATGGCACGGTGGCTCAGTGGTTGGCACTGTTGCCTCACAGCAAGAAGGTCCTGGGTTCGAACCCAGGTCGGTCCCAGGTTCTTTCTCTGTGGAGTTTGCATGTTGTCCCCGTGCTCGTGTGGGTTTCCTCCGGGTGCTCTGGTTTCCTCCCACTATCAAAGACTTAATTAATACTCATGTCAAAGACATGTATGTTAGGGTTAATACTCCTGTCAGTGCCCCTGAGCAAGGCACTGACAAAAGAGCTGGAGTTGGTCCCCGGGCGCTGCACTGCGGTGGCCCACCTCTCCTAGTTCTATGAAGGTTCCTAGTAGAGGATGGGCCAAATGCAGAGGATGAATTTCCCTACTTAACTTAAGTGAAGAGAGGGGAGTCCCGCGGGTGCCAAGGTGCATCGATCCGAGCATAAAGGAGTTGTCACCCGGCTGATCCAAGAGGCCCGGAAAGCTAAAGGAAACCACCTATGAATCAATCCCACACAAGCTGGTGGAAACTGTGCTGGACCGGCAGTCCGGCACCATGTTCCAAGTAAGATCAGGGGCCTCACAATAAACTACTACAACCGCTTCAGCCGGAGAGCCTCCTCTGGAACTTCAATGTCAGCATGACATTAGCTGGACTGGAGAAGGGGATTATAACTGGATGCACCATTTCAGTGATACTTCTCGCTGTGGCCATCAGTGTTGGGCAAGTTACTTTCAAAATGTAATATACTACATATTACTAGTTACTTTCATTTGAAAGTAATACGTTACTTTACAATATTACTGTCTGTGTAGAGTAACTCGTTACTTATTACACTACTTTTGCATTACTTTCACCAAAACGCCAGCAGCGGCAGAATGACATCGCCGCCCCGGAAATATCCCGAAAAATAATTTCAACTGCCTTGAAGTCAGTGTAAACAATCCAAAATTCGAAATGTTATTTTCCTTTGTTATTGTCATCTATAGTGGTTATTTGCATAAAAACACACAGTTTGATTAGGAAATGATTGTATCTTTTTTAAATATGTGCTTTGATCAAATAAAATAAACTCAATTTGTAACTTGAGTTACTTGACAAAGTAACTGGTATAATATTACTGAAATCCTATAAGTAATAAGTTATATTACTTAGTTACTGCTAAAAGTAATATATTACATGTAAATATGTTACTTTTGTAATGAGTTACTACCCCCAACACTGGTGGCCATGGGCACCCCCATCAGCGCCTTCATGGGTGAGCCGGCGGTGACGACATCATCAGTGCCTGCCTGGATACTGTGGATCCTCAAAGGCCACAAGTGACTCATTAACTGAGCCTCAAGCTGGCCAAGTCCAGGTCCATGGTTGTGACTGTGAGGAGGGTATCCAAGATCCTGAGCGGAGGTCTCCAGATCCCGTCAGTCACCGAGGAGCCAGTCAACAGCCTTGGCAAGCTTTTCGGTTGCACCCTGAAGGCCACTGCAGCACTCCAGGCAACCAGCAGTTAGAGACATGATTGCTGACAGTTGTGGACAAATCAGGGCTGCCAGGGAGGTTTAAGACACTTCTTGAAAGATTCAGCACGATCCCACGTAAAATGGCATATAGCAGGGATACGTAACTTGCTTTGCCCGGGGGCCACTTTTGCAAAATGACAGGAGGCCAGGGGCCAGTTAACACGTTCAGTGCCAGCGACGCCATATGGCGTCATTAGAAATTTACCGTACAGTGCCAGCGACGCCAAATGGCGTCATAACTCCAAATTGTTTTTTTGACGGGGGGGTGTCGATCTAAGCTTCTTACGTCGCCTCTAACAATATTGTAGCTATTGGAGGTCGATAACCTATTTTACAAACCCATTAGGTGGCGACAGCACTCTCCTGATCAGAGAAAAAGGAGCCAAACACACAGAAATAGTCACTGGGGAAAATGAGGAAATCGCATCGCATCCGTCCGTATGCATCGACGTGCCTCCATAAACGAGCACAACGCCAGCTGTGCCCCCAGCAGCAGCATCCGCTGTCACAACTGAGCACCTCCATGTACGCTGCAACAGCACATTCACATAATCAGCCTTATTATTCCGAACTGGAAGCATGCGAGCCCGTGACAAACACACGCGGAACCAAAAAGCTGAATGTCGCGCACCATTCACTGTGTGTGCGCAGCAAACTCAGCAGAGACTGAGAGCCACCAGACACATAAGACACACCCAGGAGGCGTGTGCAGTTGAGGGGGGGGGGGGGGAGCACGCAGAGCAGCAGAGCAGCATACACTTCACCCAGACAGACCCAGACATCAGAAAATTAGCTTCAGAGTCAGTGATGTGCTTGAAATGTTTAATTTCACAAAAGGCTCATTATCTCAGCTCGTAGAAAAAAAGGGATGTTTTTGCTTCAATCAAGCTATCTTCTCCGGCTCATAACTAAAGAACGGAAAATGGGATCAATAAACTTTTTTTTGCAGGTGATAGAAGAGAGTCTCATCGTTATTTGTGCGTGTTCAGTGTTTACATAGTAATTATTAAAAAAATTATATGACTGTTTTAAAATGCATTGCGGCCTATGTGGCACAGCAAGCAACCTTTTGCCCAAGGGCCGTGGCACTCAAAGTGTTAATAAACAAACATTACTGTTCATTTTTCTCTAGCGAATTGTAGGTTTTTTGGGTGTCAGCCGGAGTTTAGTCTCACAATTTTGCGCACACAGGATAGTTAGTTAGTTAGGTTAAATTAAGTTAGTTAAGTACATATACTGTCTTGAGATCTCTTGCAGCAAACCAGGCCATCACATTTGTCAAGACGAAGAAGCCTGTGAAAAGATGAGGGCCAGGCAGGAGAGTGCCTAAGTCAAGGCTACCCAGTGGAGCACGCTGCAGAGGCTTCACAAGCTGCTCTCTCAGGAAGGCCCTTCAGCTCCTTGGTCTCATAGGGCTGCAGAGCAGGAAAACCATCAAGACCTCCATAGAGGCTGTAGCGAAGGCATCAAGATGTCTGAAAGCTGAGTAGACAATTTTATCTTTTTATTTTTAGCAGAAATCTCATTTTTTACCATCTTTTCTATGTGACCTGAATGCAGCGTCAAAACCACTGACCTAAAAATATGGACAGAGCTATCCCATTGATTTTGGTCTCCCGTTTGGAGTTGATTCGTTGGCCGCATCTTGATTTTTCGTCAGCAGAGTGGGAGGGAATGGGTTGAGTCCTTGCGCTGCTCGCGTGAGATGGGGTTTTTCCAGAGCCGCAGCTCCGCCTGCTATTGGTCCGTGATCGGCAAGCTGCGTGATCACTGGACAGGCGATCTGTCAATCACCCCCTTTTCTATCATCTATTTTACTCCAAACTGGCGAGTTATATAAAAAATTACCCCCCTACAGTTGTTATGAAAAGGTGAAATTAGCTATAGAGACCAAAACCGTGTTTCGCCCCTAACTGGAAAGATGTTTAATCCTGTTACAAAGTCGGGCATTTTAACATGGGGGGAATGCCTACTGCCCCCAACCCCCAAGTGGCCATTCGAGGAACTACAGCTTTTCACTTCACTTCCGCGTCATCAGAGGGAAGGCAGGGGGATTGGCCACTGGTCAAAACTTACAGCCGGGTCGGAAGGCCGGAAGGCGAGTCGTCCTTACTGCGGATGATGTCATTACACCTGTCCACCAATAGGCTGGCGGAGATGGGGTCTCCCAGGCGGTAGAGCAGGGCCAGGCAGTGGGCCAGCAGCCAGCGGGTCGGCGGGCCCGGAGAACCAATCAGAACCTCAGACAGCTGCTCTACCAGCCGCCGCTGGTGCTGTTTAATATCAGCCTGAGAGAGAGAGAGAGAGAGAGATACAGAGAGAGACACAAAGAGAGAGACAAACAAACAGACAGACAGACAGACAGACAGAGAGAGAGAGAATTCCATTTCTTTCCGAGATCCGATTGGACCTGAAAATTAAAATTAATATCTAGCCTAAATACTAGGGGTGTCACGATACACTCAGTTCACGATACGATACGTATCACGATACTGGGTTCACGATAACGATAACGATACGATACGATACGATTTTAACAATATTTTTTTAAACTTGAATAATGACAATATATGACTGGAAAAGTAGTATTTTATTTGAAATGCACAAATACAAAACATGCTGTTGTGGGAAATTGTTATTACAATAACAACTAGAAAAAACATGAGATTGGAGATAAGGCTTATCTTGAAATAGAATGAGTTACACCGTCACTTAGATTTACTTTGAACTAAAAGGTTTCTCAGCAGTATAAATTCTCATTATGCATCTTCAGTTTTTCTTCAAACTCAAACACTTTTCTTAATCTATTTTTTATGCATCTTCAGTTTTTCCTGTCAAGTACCGTAAACAGTTTTGCCAGAAACTCAATTGAATGGTTTCTCTCCTGTATAACTTCTCATGTGTCTCTTCAGAGACTTGTTCAACTGAACTACTTTCCACACATTGAACTTCAACAAACAAAGACGTTTCTTAGTCTATTTTTTGAAAAAAAAAAAAAAAAAAAAAAATTTGCGATATGAGATTTCATCTCAACGATACATATCGTGACGTTTTACTATCGCGAAATTTCGTGGGACGATATATTGTGACACCCCTACTAAATACCGACCCAATTTTTCCGAAGACATTACTGACCCGACCCGCTGAATGTCCCAGAGGAGAGAGACCCAGGAGACACTATTTTATGAACCCGGCAAAACACGGTAATTCAAAGTGCGACTAAAAATGCCACTCTATTGTTCGAAACGTTTATCGTGACGGATACAACAGGGCAGCCTGATAGAAGGAGATGAGAATAACAGAAAGACTTGCAGAGTTGTTGCTGTGTTGTTCTCATATTCATTACGTGCTTCCATTATAAAGAGGAATATTCTGCCTCACATGAATTTGTTTAGCTCCCTGCTACCTTTATCACCCCCTGCTGGTCATTGGGATAAATTACATAAACTGATCACAAAATGTAGCAACTGGGCCAAGTTAGAGAAAGCGTGTTGAACCAGAATACGGGACTATCTGGAGAAAACAAAACAATCACAAATCTGAGCTGGCAATGTTGTTTTGTTGTTGAATGCGCTGCGCTGCGCAGTGCATGGAGACCTGCACGGCTGCCTTGACCGAATGTGGAGTGAGCATTGCTTCTTTTTGAAGAAGGAACGGAAGATTTGCGCCATCTCAATTTGGCCATATCAGCGATAATTATAATAATTTTGAGCATTTATGTGCTTTTGTCCCATGCGTGATGCCCTCGCGCTGCCTATGATTTAGGGGCACTTTACACAAGGACGGTTTCCTATGGTGACGGGGAATTATTGTATCGTTAGTGGTGCCTCCCTTTTAGACGGTGACGGCAAATTCGCGCTTAGGAAACGACACATTTTGGAACCACTCTCCAGAGTTAAATTGTTTGAGACGCTTCCCGCTGAGGGCTCCATGTAATCGCTTTGGAACGGGACATTTCAGAAACTCTGACGTGCCTGCACACGCGACACACGCGATTACGCCATAGCCGTGCGCGAGTTGGCAACCATTTTCAAAATAAAACGTCAGTATGAATGAAGTTTGGCAACATTCAGAATTAAGCTACACTGCGGCCAACTTCAGTTACATGTTCATAGCGTTACTGCTGCGAGGAGCCGATGGCTGTACCCGGTCGGCATTTAACCTTAGTTACAAAAGCACGTCGACAGTGTTTTCTCACTGCCAGTAGCCTAAGTACAGTAGGGTTTGACAGATAGCACACTCAGCGCTCCCGGTCCTCGCTGCTCGTTAAAGATTTCCAATAGGCGTTATTCTGATAAACTGGTCACATATATGTTACGTTCTCACCCGACAAATATTAAAACTTTAAAACAGTTTGGGGGTTTTTTTTAGCTTGAAAAAAGCTTTTTGGCAAGTCTAAATGACTGCGGAAGGCGGACTCTACTTCCGTGTTTAAAAACCGGAAAGACGATTACAAAATGACGTCATGCAGCAGCGTCCTTGTATGGGCAAAGAATAAGGTGATCACACTGCCACCTAGCGACCTGGCATGTACATTACGGCGTTTTAAAAATTCAACAGCGCTCATGTAAACAAGGAGAAGGTGTGAAGGAAAAGGTGTGAAGGAAACGCTATTGTGTCGTTTCTTCCAGAAACTTTCCTCGTGTAAAGGGCCCCTTATATTGACATTGAACATTTGTTTCACAAGCGAATATAATTTTGTTCGGGGCTGCGTTAATGAAATCGCTGGGCTGGGCACTGCAGTGTTTGTGGTGTGGGAGATTCGAGCTGTCAAGAGACAGAGCTGTCAAAAGGGAACAAAAGACTCGCTCCTGGCCAATCCCGGCGCTTGACTGCTGCGTAGGCGGGCACAGGGCGTGGTTTTGCCGGAACCGCGGTGGGTTCCATAATAATGCGTCAGTAGCAGGCAGCAGCAGTGCACCACCCTCACCCTGTCAGTAGCAGGCAGCAGAGTCTTCAGGTGGGTCAGCCATTGGAAGAGGAACTGGGCTCTCTGGTGTTCTCCCAGCTGGCTCATAGCCTCCTCATCCAGGAGGAGACCACACTGAGCACGCTCCATCGCTAGCCCCGCCTCCTCGTCCAGGAGCACGCTGCACTGAGCGCGTTCCATCGCTAGCCCCGCCTTCACCTCCACTTCTCAGTGTGGGAGATTCTCCTCAATCCTGTCACACAGAGCAGAGAGAGAGAGAGAGAGAGAGAAGCTGCTGTTATGCTATAAGAGTATCACCTCATGAATTATTCAATCAACACCACAGCAGAAACCTGCTGTCTCACAATTAACACACACACACACACACACACACACACACACACACACACACACACACACACACACACAAGCAGACCCTAATAATAGCCTGGCTGGCTGCTCTGAGGTGAAGAGAGCTTCATCTGCTAACAACAGAGAACTACAAAGTACAGTAGCAGCCCACACATGATGAGCACCGTGGCTACAGTGCAGATTCCGGCTAAAAACAGGGTGTAAAATGATGTCTTTCCAAGTCAACTTGGCATCTCAGGGCTTGTGGAGACTTGGATTATGCCAGGTGAGCAGTATGGAAGCATTTCTTTTTCATGTTTATGCTCATGACCCTGTTCGTTCACAGCAGCAGACAGATCTACTTGCCTGTCGGTCTCCATTTCTCCAAACTGGGACCGCATTCTACTGCATGTAAATAAATAATAATAAATAATAATAATGTAGTACACTGACTGTTGGCAAGTACCTCATACAACCCCACATAACAAAAAAATCACAACTATCCCTTTAAGTGTATTCCTGCCTGGCCAGATGGGTCTGAGCAAACTGTCCCAAAACATCCTAACACAGCTTTCTGTCAGTCAGACATGCTTCACAGCTTATGGACATTGGACAGGGTGAGAAAGTGGACCAAAACTGGACCCAGGATTCATAATATAGCCTACACACATTACTCCAAATTCAAGGACTTTTTCAAGCACTTCCTCCTCGTCCTGTAAGGACTCAGGAGCAAGAAACATTCCCTAACCTTCACTGCATTTCACCTCACAGGATCAAGTCATTGGTCTTCTTTTCTGTGTTAGTACTTGCATTCTATCAAACACTGCATTTTATGTATGTATGTATGTATGTGTGTGTGTGTGTGTGTGTGTGTGTGTGTGTGTGTGTGTGTGTGTGTGTGTGTGTGTGTGTGTGTGTGTGTGTGTGTGTGTATGTGTGTATCTATCTATCTATCTATCTATCTATAGATTTATTAATTTATTCCAAAAACTTTTAACCATTTCCCTATATAATGGTTAATTTTCCAGCAATTCAAGTACTTTACATTTTAAAAAGTTATATGTATGAAGTTAACGCTGCTGTAGATCCAGACTGGACCCGCTGCATTCAGAGGAGATGTTCCAGCTGATTATGTCCTCATCAGCACTGAGCTGTTTAAAGTGATCCAATTAACTTCTGCCCGTTTCTTTTAGGAGCAAACAATGACGTCACTCACCCAGCTCTCTGTTGAACACACGAAGATCAAAGTAAACAGTCCAGTGTGATGAGAAGAGCAGTCTGTGGACCCTGTCCCTACTCTCACATAGCTACGCTAAGTTAGCATCACAGCAGCTAGCTAGCTAGCTAGCAGCGAGCTGCAGTTGTTGAGGCAAGGACCATAAAAAAAGGTTAAGACATCACTCACGCACATTTACATAAAAAAAAAGTAAATGTTTTCTTTAATCTGGTGGTGGAAGCATTTTTCAATCAAAGGTAAAACGACACAGACACTTGTTTATAGATGGATACTAGGGACAATCACTTCAATAGAACTGGACTGGTCTGGAGCCGCCCCAATGTAAAATGAAAACGCTCCTGTGACGTGAGTGATGTCTTATCCTTCTTTATCAGGGTCCTTGAGTTGAGGTCAACGTGGTGACGTCACATCTGTGTCGTGTCGGTGTGAGCGCAGAGGCCGCTCCCTGCATACAGTTGCTCTACTCAGGCATGGACAAATATCAGAATCACAATCAGAATCACTTATTGCCACAGTATGCAAGTTACATACGAGGAGATGTGATACTGAGAATATAGAATATAGCCTACAGAGATAATAAGTAGGAAAACTAGATAAAGACAATCACAACGTTGCAAGTGCAATCAAATAGAGTCAAATATAGCCTACAATATCTAGCCTACATGAGTGGTGTTTCGTCGATAATAAATTATTATCCACGAAGCACCACTCATGTAGATATTGTAGGCTATATAAATATGAATTTACATGAGAGACTAAGTTAAATAGGCAGTGAATTTACATGAATTTACAGTCAGAGTTAAATATGAGTTTACAATGAATCTACATGAAATTTACAGTCTAAGTTAAATAGGCATTAAATAAGCAGTGAATTTACATGAATCGACATAAGCATCAAACATGATAAGATACATATAGCCTACTGTTCCATACAATGAAATAGAATACATTATTTTTTCTTAATGTCTGCTTTAGTGCTTTTTAACTTCTTATTTCAGATTATGTAAATGTATTCTCTATGTGCTGTGATTGTTACCTAATTGTTTGTATATTATATATTATATAATATTGTATAATATTATATAATATTATATATTATATAATATAATATTATATTATATATTATATTATATTATATTATATTATAATTTAAAACAGCTTTAGTTAAGGGCTCCTTTTGTTTAAAGGATGCTTTCTTTGGTGTGCTTTATTTTAAGATGGAAAATAAATATTTTCTTTTTACCCCTTTTGATGTGTGTGTGTGTGTGTGTGTGTGTGTGTGTGTGTGTGTGTGTGTGTGTGTGTGTGTGTGTGTGTGTGTGATAATGGGAATGACAGCTTCTGGCTTTTATGTTGTAATGCTTTTGTATAAACGGTGTGCAGTGCATTTTGCTATTTATTATTTTTTACATTGGGAATTTTGCATGTTGTTGTGCAGTGCATTTGACTATTTACTTGTTTTTATCTTTGGAATTGTGCATGTTTAACAGCCTTTGATTGTTTGATTGTTGTTTGATTCCAAACCTTGTGGGGTTTTGCTATTTATTTAGTTGGTCATATTTGACTTCCCATTGTTTTTGTCATTGTATTTGCCATGTGTGTCTTGGCATTAGTGTTTTCAAAACATTTTCAAGAAGATCAGTGTTGTAGGCCTACATTACTGATGTAAAATACTGATGTAAAATCTTATTTTAGGGGTCAAAAAAATAAAAGATTGAATATTATAAAATGTGTCCCTTCAATTTTCATCTTTAAATCAAACACAACAAAGAAAACATCATTCTGCAATGAAATATTTGCTAAGTTTTATAGCATTTAGGTGATTGATCCAATTATGATCATCCATGATGATACCGGCACATCGGTATCGGCCGATAAAGGCTTTAAAATGAAATATTGGCATCTCCCTAAAACGAACATTTCTGCCAACACGACAGGCTGATAAAATGACACCAGAGAGAGGAGTTCTACTCCCTGTAGCATCTCCAACTTCCCAGTCCAAATGCATGAATGCTCAAATCCAAGTCGAGTTACGAGTTCTGAAAATGAGTCCAGAGTCCGAATTGACAACAACACTGGCCAATGGCCATGACGATAAGAGTAGGCATAATAACGTGTTGATTCCACTACAGGAGAAACTTGAGGCCATATCTTATGCCCAGTGCAAGGGCAAGCTTTTCTCTTTGAATGACCACCGGGACGCTGAAACACGTTCTTTTGATGTACTGACCCACTATAGAAATTAAAAGAAAGGGGGTTTTGAGTGCTAGAAACTAACAAAGATAACGCTTGCCCTTGCACTGAGCGTAAGATATGGATGGCCCCTGTTTTAGAGTTCCTTACGGGTTTGAAAGGCCCAGACTCCCGCTCGCATTCAGGGTTTGTTAGAGAGGTTTGATGGTGGAGCCCACATCCTATTCCATGGGCCCCAGAGCGGAGTCCTTCTCCACTCGCGGCGATCAAGGGGACCCAGCTAGCTCTCAAGGGTTAGCGGGTTCAACAAACCCACCTGGGTTTCCTGTAGGTATGAACCTGCCTCAGATCTCAAAGCTCGCAATGTCATAGGCACACTCGAGTACGATGGAGGCCCCTCTCGCCCACAACCCGCTGATGTCACACTGCCAATGATGTCGTGAGACCAATTGTGACGTCATCAGTGGTAGCATGGTTTCTATTGTGATGGCACTGGTGATGATGTCGTGGTTGACTATGACATCATCGGACAAGAACATCACATCTCACATGTCGTCACAGGCAGCATTGTGATGTCATCGACGCAGTGATGATGTCATCACCGAAATGTCATCCAGGGACAGCTTCCAGGGACCTAGCTGGTCCCGGAGGCCTAGCATATGCCTCGAATGTCGGCCGACAAATTGGTGTTGTTGACGCGGCGTCTTTTTAACAGCCCCCGATGTTTTCTGAAATGAGCTGGGGGGATATTGTGCATGTATCGGTATCGGCAATCGGCCAAAAGAGTTGGGCAAAAAAATCCAATATGTGCTGTGTGTCAGAGTGATGTTGTCCACAGGTCAGACTGTTCTTCTACTTCAGTAGTTCTCAAACTTTTTTGGCTTCAGTACGCCCTTTCCCTGATTTATGAATCCAAGTACCCCCTTTACCCGACTACAACATTTAGGTTAGAAACCTGCAAGAGAAAACTATAGCATCTGATGCAATGAATAAATGATAACCCACCTTTTGAAGAATGTAACATTACAAAATAAGAAATGGAGTGAAAGAGTTGCAATTAGGGCCTCCTGAGCAGATTTATTTTAACATTTCATTTATTTTCATGATTTAGTCTTACATTTTTCCATTTTCCCCTTTCTCTCAAGTAACCGTAGTACCTCCACGTACCCCTAGGGGTACACGTACCCCAGACAGTTTGGGAACCACTCTTCAACTTTAATATTCAACACATTCACATCTGAAGAAATCTAACTTCACTGCACCACTTCAAACAGCCATCACTCCAGACATAAAAACACTGTAAAAACGTTAAATTGATGTGAAAAGTTAAAACAGTTTGGCATCAGAAGAACAGACTGAACTGAGATCAGTGTGATTAATCAATATGATCGCTTATCTTCTTCTGGAATCACATGGTGAAGATCTGCTCTGAAGTGATGAGAGCATTTAGTTCATCTGGAACCATCCAGTTCAATGGCTGCACTTTCATGTGATTATTTCATGTGATTTTGCTGAAGTGAACGTGTTATGATAAATATCTACAGTGTTGGGCAAGTTACTTTCAAATTGTAATATACAACATACTAGTATATTACTTTTTCATTTGAAAGTAATGTTATTTTACAATATTACCGTAGAGCAGTGTTGGGGGTCGTTACTCAAAAAAGTAATATATTACACATCACACATTACTTAGAAAATAAGTAATGACTTACTTTACTTAATTACTCTTTGGAGAAAGTAATTCATTCGTTACATTACTTTTACGTTACTCCGCAACATCGCCTGACATGGGAGGTAACGAGCATATCTCCACCCCTCAAAAGTTGTAGACCACACTCCTAACCCCCCCCCCCCCCCCCCATCTGCCTTGAACTCATATGAAAGTTGGTGCCACTATGGATCAGCCAGAGCAACGACTGCCTCTGATTGGCCTGAACCAACCAATCATCACTCCTCATGCCTAAACCTAACCAATCACAATCAATCAATGTTTGTGATCTGATCTCATGATTTCGTAAGGTTAGAAGAGAAAGTCAGTGTAAAAAAACATCCAAAATTCTATCCTTTTACTTTGTTATTGTCATCTACGGTAGTCGTTATTTGCATAAAAACACACAATTTGATTACGAAATGATTGTATCTTTATTTAAATATGATTGAACTTTTTGATTTGATTAAGTCTTGGCATTCATAGTTTTAATTATATAAGATGTTTAAACAGGGCATAATTCCCAGTTTTTTCCCCCTGTGAAGTTTCTCACTAAAAACTAGCAACATTTTACAAGATTACGTTTGCACATCATGATAACGTTATAATTTACCTTTGCCCAATACTAATTTTTAGTAGATGAATGCATCATAATGCTCAATGCAACCTAATGAAGAGCTGACAGCAGCTCAGTTTCAAGTTGTAACTCGCATTACTTGACATAGTAACTAGAATAATATTACCAAAACCATATTGGTAATGCACTATATTCCTGCGTTACTGCTAAAAGTACTGTAATATATTACCTGTAATGTTTTACTTTTGTAATGTGTTTCCCCCAACACTGAATTGTATATAGGGCTGAGTATCGGTGACTGAAATAACTCAGTACCAACTAAGTAGTATCAAAACATTTCCAGTCAAACGATACCTAGCATTCATCCCTTTTTGTACACAGATATGGAAGAAAAATTACTATTTGTAAGGTTTTGCTCACAGCCAATCACCACAAGCGTTCTTTGATTTAATGTAACGTGTGATTGGTCCTCTACCAGAGCAGCTACAACCCATACAGTCTGGGGTGGTGAAGTCGAGCGCGGTGTAGAGCACTGCAGGGATGACGTATTTTTGTAGGCTTACCCAGAAGGTCCCTGCACTTCCTGGTTCGTAAGTGTAAGAGTCAATGGGATTTTTGTATGGGGATTTCGGTTTAATGCATGAAATCAGGTCTGTGCTTAAGAAAAGTTTATGAAACGGCAAGGTTTGTGTTCAGCAAGAGAATCTTCACAAATGACTTTTCAAGTGTAAATATGTGTTTTTTTACAGGCTTTTCAGAAAACACTTCAAAGGTAATAAAAGTGGTCCTAATTTGTGAAGATTATCTTGGTGAACATGCTGCTTCATAAACTTGTGTTCGTCACAGACCTTATTTCATGCATTAAACTGAAATCCCCATACAAAAATCCCATTGACTTTTACACGTCTTACAGGTCTTCTGGACTCATTCCAGCGGTACTTTTTTCTAACTACTACCTAATGGCAACTTTTCTCAAAACTTGCAATGAAGTGAAACAAAGTTTTGTGATTTTTTTTTTGTGTGGCAAAATTGTGGGAACTGGCAAAAACTGCAAGTTGCGGGAATATTGGGAAATTGCAAGCCTCCGCAAATATTGCGGAGATTGGTTGAATTTGCAATAATTATTGCAATCGCAAAATCGCAATTTCCTGGAGGGACTGTCAAACCAAGCCATTCATTCAAACCAAGCCATTCAGCTAGATTTTATATTATTTATATCATATATCATATTATTATATTTATATATTTTGAATCAAACCACCATAGGACATTTCACTCTGACAAAAAAAATTATTACAAAAATAAATGAACTTCGTCTTTGTTTGTTTTGGTCTGAGTGAAATGTTATAGTCTCTCTTGATTCTAAATATAGCTGAATCACTTGGTTTGACCAAGTAAAACTATTTGTATAAGTGTGTGTGTGTGTGTGTGTGTGTGTGTGTGTGATATTGATTTGAACATCATCACCATCGCCCAGCTCTAAACCACTGTTGACATTTTCTAGAGAGAGATATGGCTGGTAGTTGTAGTAGAACCTGTCTGTGGGCAGAGTAGAGACACAGCAGAGACAGTCAGATGTGTCCTAGCCTCTGGTTCCTCAGCTCTTCTGGAAGTTCTCGTTCCAGACAGAGAGAGAGTTCAGCTCTTCCAGAAGTTGGGGTTCTGGGCCAGCCGCCTCTGGAAGTTCTCGTACCAGCGCGAGAGCACGCTGGCTGGGATGAAGCTCTCTGTGGGGGCGGGGCTCATCTGGGCCTGCGTGAGGGCGAAGGACGAGGCGAAGTTAAACAGGCTGTCCAGCATCTTCTGTGTGAAGGCCAGGGAGGAGTCCACAGTGCTCACGGCCGCCGCACTCACCGGAGTCTGCTGGCACAGCTGCGTCAGAGCCTCCACAGACACGCCCACCTAAACACAGGGGACCAATCAGTTCATATGACATGCCAAAGTGTTTTCGAAAAATCTTGATTTTTGGGCCATCGCTAGCGCCGCCCCATAGAGCCTACATGTCCAGGACGCTCTGCGAGCCGATCTGCGAGCCAATCTGCAAGCCAAGCTGGTCATCTGCACGCCAATCCGAGGAAGCCTTTGGGTGGCACGCTGCGGTATAGCCAAGGAAATGCAGTGTAGGAGCTGTAAGACTCCTGTGTTTTCTACACTCATTATTATTCACTGTCATGGTGGTGGGCGTGGTCACCATGGGCTGGGTGTGAGTGGTGGTGATAATGATTGTCTTCACCTGTTTGTGCATTGTCAGAGAGAGAGGGGGTGAGCTTGGGAGTGGATACTTTTCTTTGACCGCATTTATACACACAAAATCAGACTTGGTACCTGTACCATATGTATTTTTTCTGTGTGTTTTGAAGTAAACGATTCATGTTAAAACGCAGCTATTGGAGTGGAACTGAATTATTTTACTATGCGCGTCACAGTGTTTTCCTCTCATGTTTAGCCCCTCGCGGCTTTTTTGGACTGCCTACAGCCGCAATATGCAGGAAACGTGACTCCTTCCAGAGCATTTTGCAAACTGTTTCCACTTTCCAGCTTTACTTTACTCACCAGTTTGACATTTTCTTGTCTAAAATAATTCAGGCACGTAAGGTACCTATCCAACACTGCCTCGCATGTACAGGACAAGGAGGACACACACAGCGCATCGCGCCTCCACAGTTGTTGCCAAAGAACTGACGTTCAACCTAGGGTTGGCACGATGGACGATGGCATCGACCATCGTGATGGGCCGACCCCCCATCGACTTCTGAGCTTTCTACATCGGATCATCGTAATTAATTATCTGTTCGAATTACATTTTTGCCATTTTAATAATAAAAAATACCAAGTCCACTTACCGTGACGCGTGGGGGATGCGCCGGCGGCATTAAACGAGCGCACCCAGTTCAGACTCAGAGAAGCCTCCCCTCCCCCTCCTCCGCTCTAGTGCTTCTCTGAACTGGGTGCGCTTGTTTAATGTCGCCGGGGCGTCCCCCGCGCGTGAGAAGTCAGTTGTTTTGTTGTGAAAACTTTTAAGACAAAGAAGAACCTTCACGTTCTTTCCTGTTTTCAACCCAAAGTGAGTACAAGTCTTCAACTGTGAATTTAACTCGCCTGTTTCCAAAGTGAAAGTTGAAGTCGCTCCATTACATACGATACAGCACTACCAGCAATATTGAACGGCGCAAAACAAATAACGTTAACGTTACAGATCCTGACCAACAACGTGTGTGTGTGTGTGTGTGTGTGTTGAATTTAACTAGCTGGCAGAAAACTGACAGAATTACTGGCGGATATAACGTTAGATTCGCGTGGGCTTTTGAACCTAATGAGAGAGAGTTGAGGAAACTGGAGAGTTGAGAGAGAAATACAGCAGCACCAGCAGCTGCTACAGCTACTGCTAGCTGTTACAGCAGTAGCTGCCGCTGCTGCTACTGCTTGAGTGGCCTGGCTCTGTGCAGTAGTAGCCTGCCTCTGTGCAGTAGTAGCCTGCTTGTCGGTCTCATGAAGAGCTCAGCTGTCCTGCTGTTAACGTGCATTGCAGCGGCGGATGGCATCAATGACGATGCCATCGTCAATCACGATGTTTGACTGTGAAACAATCACGATGGGTATTTCGGGTACATCGCACAACCCACCGCAACACACAGCTAATCCGCCATTTTGGACAGACAGTCAATGCCTCTGCTCTGGCTAATGTTTTTCAGGCCAAAATGGTGGCAGCGCTGCTTCTTCCAAAACTACACTAATACCCACAGTGCCTTGCGCTACCGAAGAAAGACGAGCAGTCGGGAGTCTAGGGAAGGGCTTACGTTTAAAGTCAATGTTTTCTAATACAGAATTACATCAATCACCTACAGACTTTTCAAACACATTTCATTGCATGATGATGTTTTCTTTGTTGTGTTTGTGAGGGCCAGATTTTCTAGTATTCAATATTTTATTTTTTTTACCCCTAAAATAACATTTTACATCAGTAATGTACCTACAACACTGATCAGAACCAATTGTATATAGGCTATCTATAAATGTATCTATATATAGATATAGATTATAAGATATCAAAATAGATAATATAATACAATTAATACAATATATGATAATATAATATGATATAATATAATATAGCGTTTAGGTGATTGATTAAAACACAAAAACATTGGCCCTAAACAGGGGTAAATAGCTTATTTATTTTTGGGGTAAAAAATATCTTAAAATCAAACACGTATTTGATTTTAAAGGTGGACACCAACATACCACATCATCCTGCAATGAAATATGGTTGACAAGTATCCTTCATACTTTTGCCACTAACAGCCCTTCCCATTAACAATGCCACTGCCTGCTACAGCCAACAGGCTCGTCAACGCTTTTCCGCTCTGGTCTTATGCTTAGGGATGCACCGATCCACATTTTTTCACTTCCGATCCGATTCCGATACCTGAATTTGGATATCTGCCGATACCGATATTATGCCGATACCAATGTTTTTCTTGAATATACAGTATAGGCAAAGATTTGGCCAATTAAAGATTTTTTTTTTAAATATACCTTGCAAAAAGCAGACAAAATTAAGAAAATATACAAGGCAAAGAACGATACTATTACCGTATACATGGGCAAATTACGGCCCGCACTAGAATTGCGCGGGCCGCACAATAGCCTTGTTTGAAATCGCATTCACGCTTAAAAAATCATAAAAGCGGTCCTCATTAGTAGTAGGGATGGGTACAGAGCACCGGCATTTAAATTGGTATGGGCCGGTACCAGGAGTATCAATAAGGTCCTGGACGTTCGGTGCTACTATTGGTATTTTCTTTTTCTTTTTTACCGTCCCACCCTAATGACGACAAAGCGGCACCAGGCGAATATGTTTGACATTGCGTGTTTACACTCCTGTCACTACACTTGCAGCAGGTTTAAAATATTTAAAAGATCAGTAGTATATTTGGAAGAAAACCATTTCCAAGATATGAGGAGTCACGCTGTTGAATGACACAACAACAGAGTGAGAGTCTGAAAGATAAAGCGAGCGTCTGCCCTGTGATGATTGCCAGAGAGAAAACCCCACCTCGCGCTGCAATAACAAACTTCACGCTGCTTTGCTGAACCTGACTTGTTTTCTAACAGAACATTATGTCGACTTTGGCAACTCTGAATATAGAACAATGTTAGCTTGCAGCAAAGTTACATCCAGAGCCATCCATTCAGCTCTGGTATCGGAATAATATCAGTATCGGCAGATATCCAAATTCAGGTATCGGAATCGGATCGGAACTCAAAAAATGTGCATCGGTGCATCCCTAGACTGGAGTCCACATGTCTGCCCACCTGTGCTCCGGAGGGGGCGGCGGTGGCAGCGGCGCCGAAGGGGTGCGCCACGCCCTGGCCTTGCCTCAGCCCGGAGATCTTGAAGATGGCGCTGGGCTTCTCGTTGGTGATGAAGCCCAGCAGCTGCCACACGGGGGCGCCGGAGGCTGCGTCCGGGAAGGAGAAATAGACGGCTCCGCCCATCCCGGGTGGGAAGGGCACGGTGCCCAGGAGGAAGACCACCACGTGGTTCACGCTCTCACAGTCCATCAGAGAGAACACAAACTTCTCTGGGGCCACCTGCACCGCGTCTGTCTGCACCAACCGGCCGGCCACCAAACAACCAAACATACCTGCGGGCAAAAACAAGGTAGGAGGCATTCATGTTGACAGGGTTTCCACAGACTTTCATGGATACAATTTCAGAACTTGTCCATGACTTTTCAAGAATCCATATTATGACCCACTCAAATGACCCTCTTCTCACTCTCAGACACCCTACACACCGAACGCGATCAACTCGCATGTACTCGCACTCGCCCTGTCAAGCCCTGCCCCGCTGCTGCAGCTTGGTTGGCTGCCTTGCTGCATTTCCATCTTCAATTGGTCTATTTAGATTTTGGCCCCTCCTCCTCTCGTCTTTTGCATGTCCTGATGTCAGGTATCCCAGCATGCTTTGCAAGGTGGTGAGCAACAGACAGCAGCGAGGGAAGGAGGGGCCATTTCAAAATCGACCAATTGAAGATGGAAATACAGCAAGGCAGCCAACACGCTGTAGCAGCGGGGCAGGGCTGACTGGGCGACACATCCCTTGGCGGTGTGCAGGGCCCGTCACACCTCACACCTCCTAGCCTGGTTACTGGTACACCATCTGGATCAGTGAACTCACTTTTGTTTCATTCTACAGAACCAAACACAAATGTCAGTTCACGTGACCGGATGGTCAACCTCACACCTATTTCTCACTCAAAATAAATACAGGGGTGCTGTTTCCTGACTTAATCCAAGAGAAAGGGTGGTGTAAAAATGCAGGAAATCTGTTTTAAATTACACCCCCTGCCCCACCTTTTCCTGGAGAGGACCTTCAGATCCCCCCCCCCCACACACACACACACACACACACACACACACACACACAGCAATATCTTTCTAAATTTGCTCTCTCATTTAAAAACAGACAGGCTTCCATGCATGGGTCTGTATTTTTAAGATGATAATGTATTCAGATATTACTTCTATTTGGACAGACCTGACAGATCAAGTCGGATGATGGGAGCATAGATCTTATGTTTTGTAGAAAATCAACCTAACATACCTCCTGCAGCTCGTGAGCCAGCCTGCTAACTGTAACAACAACAACCTGAGGCTTAGCTTAGCAAGCTAGCTAATGTTAGCTAACTCTCCAACAAACTGTGAGAGCCAGAGCCAGCCTGCTACTGGTACTTGGAAACTTCCAGACTCTCAGCACACGCTGCTCTCCACTCTCCACCAAGAGCGTGGAAGGAATTGATCAATGTAGCTACGTTCTTCACTTCACCTGTCCTGTGACGTCCTGACGGCGCCAGGCTGTGTAGAGGATCACAGATTCCTCGATCAAACAGCCTCGTCAAGTTAACTGAGTTAGCCGGAGTAAAACCGGAAGCGGAGTTATTTTGTCTTAAAAAATAATAACAGAGAAATTTGTCACTCATTGACAGTTGTTCTCAAACAGAGGCTTTTAAGAGCTGTGTTGTATTAGTCTGGGCACCTTCCACCCCGCTTTTTGTCATGGGGGCGTAAACCCCGGACCCAGAATTAACACCGGATGGCAATGCGCCTAACAACGTCTTTGTTGCCGTTAGCTTGACGCGGTGATGTTACCTAAACTAGAGTCTGATCAAAACAAAGCTAGCGTTACATAAAACAAAACGTTTATGCAATATGGCATCTCCGCCACCACCGCCTGACACACCGGTCAAAACGGTGAAAGAGGATTCTGATACTTGGGTCAAATTGTCAAGTTAACGTGAAAGTTGACGAGCTAGAAACGCTGCCATCCGGTCTAGGGCGGGCTCTAGGCGGGAACCAGTAGGGTGACAAAATCAATTGTGGGCGGGAGCCAGGCTCTTTCTCGCCGAGAAGAGCCTGGTGACGCGAGGTAGTGTTGTATGAACGAATATAGAGATAGCGAATATAAGACTTCCGGTTGTGACGTTCAGCCTTCAGAGTAAAAGCGGCGTAATTCAGGGCTACCTTCCCGATGCTTTCCCATTAAGTCTAGTTTGCAACGTTAATGAACCAACAGAAGACTCTGGATAATACTATCACCCGTACATAAACTGGTGCGCTGGAGCAAGAAGAGCTCCTCTCTCGTATGGACTCAGGAATGGTTTGCTGCGAACATTAGCTGTGACGTTTGTCAGTAAATAGTTGAGGAGGAAATCAAAGCTGTCTGTCGCTGTGTGAAAATGTAGCCGAGCCTAATTTTCTTATTTTATTTTGTTTGTTTATTTGTCCCGACGTCTCTGTTTTTGATTAGTGAACTTCCCCTAAATCAGTTCCTTCTAATAGGTTCCACCCTACTGGTTTAAGGTTTAACGACGTTTTTTTTTTTTGTTCCCCTGGGGTGGTATTTTGGTGTTACACGCCCGGACATAATTGCAGTTGCACTATGCTGTTCCCGGTTGGGTAGGTCACTCTCTTCACTTGCTCTCATTTTAATTGTGATATTTACCTTTTGTTTAACTTAAAATGACACTATCGTACTGTACAGAGCGCTGTAAAATGCTAGCGAACCCATTGATCCTGCCTCGTAGTGTGGAGAGTTTTCATTTCGTTTTCAGGCTGTTATGTTTCATTTTGCTAAGCTAGTTAGCTTCTTGCTAGCCAGTGGCTCTGTGTTGTCTCCGGTGTGACAGCCCTGCAGGTCGCTCCACTATCCTGTCTTCATGGTCTCCATACGCGTGCGTGTGATTGTTGTTTACTTCCTGCAGCAGCTGTTGTGCACTTCTGTCCGCAGATTCACCACAACTTACTCCACAATGAAACGCTGAAGTCTCCGGCGGATGAAAACTACCCTTCTTTGCTTTTTACCATCTTTTAATCTCCACTGTGCCTGTCCAACAAATAAATAAACTCATAAACACAGGATGGGCGAGCATGTGTCTGCCAAATCTCTCGGTGGGTGTGACTGTGTTGGAATGAAACCCGCCTACTCTCCTCCTACTTCCTGGTGTTAAAATATTGAATTAAATTAAAATGTTAAAATTCGCTTTCATAGCGATCGACACGAGTATATTTGTGATCTGCATGATTACACCTTTTCAAAGCAGTGATCACTGCTAAAATAATAATAAAAAAACGACTCACCTGCGGGTTTCGATCCGCAAATACAAAAGGATTCAACACAGTAAACCATGCACCTACTGCTCTACGCCACCAGTCCATTCACGGTTGCTCAGAGTCAGTTGTTCACCTCATAACTGAGCAACATCGGCAACTGGTTGAACTGAAGCTTGTTAAACTATCTTGTTGCCCATGAAAACATTGAACTGAATTCGCTGCATGCTGATAGTTGGGACTGCACGGTTTACAAGAACAGGCATGCAGTGATCTCTGGCATTTGACAAGCATTATTATCAAATGAACATTAAAATCCCATTTTCAAAAGGCTAGCCTATTGTGTCATTGTATTCTGTATTGTACATGTTTCTCTCCTATTGTATAGCCCTGTGGCTTTATTGTATTCATCACTGCTATCAAATAGCATTTCTGCTTTATTGCATAACATTGAAACTGTGCCACTGCAGCATGCAATTGTATTCATTTATTAGGTAGCCTATAAGGCAGAGACAAGAGAGACAGATCCAAATATATTAAGTGGCTCTATAACATAAACTCTAAAATAATGCAATATCTATCAAGGTAATTGATATGGCCAAGTAAGCTTTGTTAAAAGAAACGGGTGACATGATAAACAAAATAAGATCAGACTGACTGGGCATGTGATCACATCACAATACACACATCCACTAGCTGAGCTGTGTTCAGAGAGCGATGTAAAGCAGAGGTAAGCAGTTGTGATGAAGCTGAATGTTTTGATGTCGATTGTTGCATGCAGGATCAAGTTTGCAGTAGTAGTTGTAGCACCAGATGTATGTTCTATGAGGCAAAAACAGGAAATGTTAGTCAGATTAGGCAGGCGGTTAGGTAGCCTAATAGGCTACATAGAATCAATCAACAACAGACAATATGCCTACACAAATTAGCCTACCAGAAGACAAAACATTTAATATTTAGGCTACCAGATTAACATAAGCGCCTTTAAAGTGCAGGTAGCCTAAATCTGTCGGGTTTAATCATTGCAGTGGGGAAAATGTTTTTAAAACGGGATGATTTGGTGTGCTTGGAAGTTAGGGAAGTAGCAGGCTAAAGGGTCAGATAGCCTATTATTTAATGGGCACTAATATGATCAAGAATTCAGGCTATAAGCACATTGTCAGTGACCACAGGGACTGCATATTAAAATAGATGAGCCTTGATAATGGAACAGTCGAGTTAAATCTGGACACCATTAAAGATTCAAGTCAAGTCAAGTTTATTTATATAGCCCTAATTCACAAGCATGTCTAAGAGGGCTTCACAGAGAATATGTCTAGCTAATTCTAGCTGACACAACAGTAGCAAATTACAGAATAAAGATAACACATTGAACAATTGATAGAGAAATAGAGAAATATAGGATAGAGCAGAGGAGAGAGCAGGAGAAGGGGGAATGTGAGAGAGTGATGGGGTGGGGAGGGAATGGGAAATGTTGGAGAGTATAGGAGGTCGGGAAGGAGCAAGAGGGGAGAGGGGGAGTGTGGGGGAGATGTCCAGGGAGGAGGTGGGGAGAGAATGGGAAATGTGGGGGAGGAGAGAGCGTATGGGAGAGTATGGGAGTATTGAGAGAGTATGGGAGACTATATGGAGAGAACAGGGAAAGGAGGGCTAGCTGACACAACAGTAACAAGTTACAGTAGTAATAATAACACATCGAACAATTATATGATAGAGAAATATAGACACACATTTTGTAAACGGACATATGTCGATTTCTTAGCGACCAAACTATGCTTCATTTAATTGGCTGCAAGCCTTTAGATCAGGATCATGAGAAGCTAAACAGGATTTTTTATGGAGTTACGATGGCAAGATAGTGGGACATTAACGCAATTTAGGTGTCGACAGGCCAATCAAACACGCTAGGCGGAAGTGCCATTACTACATTGTGTTACAATGAAACAAATACAAAACATGCTATGTTACAGCAGGCTACTTAAAATACCGGTAGCCTATATGGCGCGGGGAGAGGATAAAACTACAGCGCAACATGTAGGCTAAATGGGACATAAAATCTCACATAATAAACTGCTGGTAACGAAGTTTAGCCTCTTGTCAACAGAATAGCCTACATGATTTCCAGAGCACTCACTTCAGTTAAAGACGGTGGGAACTGCACTCTGCATGCTGCTGTTCATCTATCTGGTTCCCAATTTGTCAAAAGGGTGTGTGGGCTCATTCAGACTACATTTAAAGGTGGAGCATCATTGATAAGAAAACAGGATCAGAGTGGAAAATAATTATGATATTTCAAGTTATTTTCAGTTGCCTCGTGCCAGAGATCACTAGCCTATATTGCCAGTTCTAAGTGAAGTCCCTATCTATCAGCATAGAGCGAATTCAGTTCAATATTTTCATGGGCAACAAGTTAATTTAACAAGCTTCAGTTCAACCAGTCACCGATGTTGCACAGTAGGCTAATTATAAAGTTAGTTGACCCGAACAACTGTGAATGGACTGATGGCATAGAGCAATAGGTGCATGGGTTACTGTGCAGAAAGCTTTTGTATTCGCGGATCGAAACCCGCAGGTCGTTGTTTTTGTTTTTAGCAGTGATCACTGCTGATTAATATAAGCTGTAATAATACAGATCACCAATATTCGCAGCAATCGCTATGGAAGCTAATTTTAATATTTTAATTCAATGTCATATTTTAACACCAGGAAGAGAGTAGGCGGGTTTCATTCCAACACAGTCACACCCACCGAGAGATTTGGCAGACACATGCTCGCCTATCCTGTCTTTATGAGTTTATTTATTTGTTGGACAGGCACAGTGGAGATTAAAAGATGGTAAAAAGCAAAGAAGGGTAGTTTTCATCCTTGAAATCCTTGCGTTTCATTGTGGAGTTGTGGTGAATCTGCGGACAGAAGTGCACAACAGCTGCTGCAGGAAGTAAACAACAATCACACGCACGCGTATGGAGACAGGATAGTGGAGCGACCAGTTAGGCTGTCACACCGGTCGCAGTCAGTACGCGGCGTGTGCCGTTCGGAGTCACATTATTGTTATACAGGTCATGTGGTGTAATATTTACAGTACGCTTATGTGTGTTTCCTGTTATTCCTTTTTATAGAGTGTGGAGAGAGAGACGTGTGAGAGTGGTGTGTGACACCGTGTTTTTTTGCTTCCTCCTCTGAAGGTATGTTTGTTCAATGTGCTTATTTTAAATTAATATTTTGCACTAAAAAAAGGAGAATTGGGTGGAAATTGTATGTAATTATTGTCTATTGCAGTGAATGTATTTTGTATATTTTGATAGCACTTTATTTTGTCTTTTTATACGCCATTTTATATTGTATATTGTACATTAATATATTGTATAATGGCAGTTGCACTATGCTGTTCCCGGAATGTGAAGAGAGAGACGTGTGAGAGTGGTTTGTGTGACACCGTGTTTTTTTGTTTCCTCCTGTGAAGTAAACCCAGTGATCCCAGCTCCGGTGTGTGCCCGTCATTCAGCCAACACAACAACAAGCAAATACACAACGCAGACACAAAAATGTCTACAGTCCAGAAGCTGAGAGCAGTGGTGAAGCAGCGACGAACTGAAGAGGAAGCTCGTTATGGTTGGTGAAATTTAAATGTTATTTTTACATGACTCACACACACTTTATGATATTCCTGTTGTGAGCTACTGGAACCCTCAGTCTAAGTAATACGTTCTATTACTGAGTTACTGCTAAAAGTAATATATTACATGTAATATGTTACTTTTGTAATGAGTTACCCCCAACACTGGCCTCGATGCGAGACTCTTCGCCACGTAATTTTTGCTCCAGATTCGTAGCGACCGGAAACTAGGGCTGCCCTCGACCAAAGATTATCCTGGTCGACGAAAAGTCGACCCCAGCTCCGACCAATCGATTGTTTGAAACGGGGCCTAAAAAAAATAATAAAAAAAGACAAAGACAAATCTGCAAAAGCCAGTAATAACTCCACTCTACCTTGCCTAAATTAATTATGAATAAAGTAAACAAAGCTATTTGCAGCATATTCATTATACTGGAATGATAACAATAACAGACTCAGGTCAGGCGCAGCTAGTCTCGCTAGCCAGCCTCTCTTCCCTTCCCTCAGAGAGTCTGGCGCTGCAGGTTTCCATTATGGGATTGCGAAAAAAATGTTCTGTTTGGGTAAACCAATCAGCCTCGTCTTGGGCGGTGCTTAGCGTTAGTGCCATTGGAAAATAGTTTCGGGGTGGAACTTGTGCCGAGCAGGCCTTCTTTATTGCACAATCCACATTTTCTTCAAAACTTGCCATTTTCAGCGTGTAGCAACGAGTTAGCATGTAGGTTTCTGCCGTTAGCTTTCTACGCTAGCTAGTTAGCGTCGTTGTTTTCACATTCGGCGGCCGGGAGCATTACAGCGACACAGATGGGAGCTGATTGACATGGTCGGAGCCAATGACAGAGCATGACAGAGCTTGCAAGCGGGGGAGCGGATATCCTGCTGCCACCGAAACAGCCGCTCGAATGGGAGAGCAGCTTTAGAGCAGGGGAGGGCTTATCCCTGTTGCCTGTTTCCACGACGCCAGACTCTCTGAGGGAAGGGAAGAGAGGCTGGCTAGCGAGACTAGGCGCAGCAGCTGTACTCTCCGAAAAATAAATATAACTGAACTAATGATAATCCCAGCAGCACAAGAACCAAGGAATAGCCTACTCTTAAACTATTTTAAGGTAATTGTTTGTCTTATTTTATAGCCTATAATAATAATAATAATAATAATAATAATAATAATATTAATATTAATATTAAAACAGTAGGAGTAACAGTCCCTCCCTTTTGTGATTTCCCAACATGATCTCAAAAACACAAAATAGCATATAGGTATTTCCTTAAAGCTGTTAGTCTTAAATAGTAATACATTAATACAAAAAGACATGGGCACTTTTAAAATGAAGATTTATTAAATGCAAAACACGAGCGAGAGGCGAGAACAAGGCTAATCTTTATCAGAGAAACGGCTCAGCATTTCAATCGCCGCCAATAAGGTCAAAGAGGCTGCATATTAGAACACCATAAGGAGGATAGTCTACCACAGGTTATTAAACATGTAAAAAAGAAAATCCCAAAAACATAAATAGAAAGTTGTCGAAATGAAATAAAGTGCCTATCAAACAAGGCAGCATGCTTAATTAGGCGCTGCTCCAAAATGAAATAAAGTGCCCATAAAAAGCAAAGCACTGAGATCCAAAATGTAATTACACACATTACACAATATTCCAAAAGGGCTTTATAATGTTGTCCGAAACTAAATATAAAAAATAGTAGCCTATTTAAAACACTAGGCCTAAATAGCCTATTATAACTTGCAACGTCCAAATCGGCAAGGTGGTGGCGGGCCGCGGAGCCTCTCCAATAAATAATAAAATAATAAATGGCCTATAGGCCTGGTAGCCTAAAAACTAACGCCAACATGTTTTTTTAGAAAATATACAGTGTATTTGTTTTCTTTTGTATACAGTGAGTGTTTATGCTATATCACAAAAAAATTCGAATAGCTCTTGGTTCTGAATCTGTACGACCAATTGTTGTTATATTGCCAGACTTTGAATATAAATAAATATAGCCTATAAAAACAACTATGACTCTGATTTTCACATGCAGGTCAGTAAACTATTATTAAAATAAAAAGCTGGCTAAACTGAGTTGGGGTTTACACTCCATATGAGCTCAGAGCTGAATCTGATGGGGGGGGGGGGGGGGGGACCTATAGGCTAGCTGACTTTTGCGCATAATGCGCTACTCACAGTCGGGGCCCATTTCCAAAGTAGGCTATTTGGAGTTGTGTGCTAGAAACACGAGCATGTCCACGTTCTTTGGAAGGAGACAGCTTCTGGATTTGTTGACAATAAATCCTGCCTTGGAAAAGATTCGCTCAGAAGGCGTGGAGGTTGCAGGGGTACAGAGAAGACGTTTTGCCAATCGGGCCAGTCTGGGGTATCTGTCTTGGTAGTTTTTCCACCATCCCACTGCAGATGCAACCTTGGTTCTGTCCTGAAGATACAGTTTCATCTCTTCTATAGCACCTGCTGCTGTGGAAACCACGTTTTCCTCCTCCACATGTCCGCACAGCAGCATATCAATCTCCTTCTCCTTGTCGGTTTTCTTTTTTTTCGATGCATGTTCCTCCTCAGCAGCGGCTGGGGGTTCATCGCCTGTGTTTGCGCTGCGCTCAAGTCGGTCTGCCAGCTGTGCAACCAGTGTATAGGCTGCATCTCGCTTATCATCCTCCAGAAAGATGAGCTGCTTGAAACGAGGGTCGAGCGCACAAGATGTAACGTGTACACTAGTGGTCATCTCCAGTAGGTCTTTGAGTTTCCACCTTCTGTCAATTTCCTCGATCAGCTTGCTTTTCATTTTTTTGGTAACGGGGCTGTCATCATCCGTCATGGCCAGGTGGCATTTTTTCATGTTTGCCAGCATGGGTATGACTGCAGACAGGGACGTGTTTTCTTCTTTAGACAGTAGCTCAGTCAGCGTTACCATTGGCTTCAGCACATTTGCGACGTCCTCAGCCGCATTCCATTGTGCTGTAGTAAGATCCAGGGTACTAGCGTCGCTCCTCTTGGTGTAGTTTGTGTCAGAAAGCACTGCGGTAATGGGCCATCGCTGTTCCACCAGTCGCTCCAACATTTCTTGGGTTGAGTTCCAACGGGTGGACACATCCTGGATCAGTTCATGGATTTTATTTGGATCATTTTTGAATATGTCCTTCTGTTTCTCTTGTAGGCCGGTCTTTGCTTTTGCTGACTTTCTGAAATGTGTCACAAGATGACGCGCTGCACCCACGGTGCGAGGTATCGGGTCTTGTTTGAGTGCATCATTGATACAAAGCTGCGGGGTGTGGCCGGCACACCTGACATGCTGCACATCTGGCCAGTCAACCCATTCAGTTAGTGTCTCTCCATACAGGTTACCATTATTTGAAGCGTTGTCACTTACAATGGATACTCTCTTTGGTCCTGGAATGTCAAATGCGTCGGCAACCTCACTGAGTCGCGCAGCAATGTTTACGCCCGTATGCGCCTCTGGCATCTGTTTTGTCTCAAGAACAACGCTCTGTAGTTTCCATTGTTTATCAATAACATGGGCAGTGGCAGTCATGTATGCCTCCATTCGAATAGATGTCCAAATATCAGTGGTCAAGCTCACTGCCTCGCTGTCATGCATTCATTCAAGAACCTCATTTTTTATCGCGTCATGTTTTGCGGTTAGTGCATGCATAATTGTACCACGCTTTGGCACTGTGTGTCCCGGTTCCAAGATGTTTCTCATTTTCTTAAAGCCTGCACCCTCCTCCACTACGTAAATGGGCCGCATGTCACGAGCAATAAAATCCACGATTCCATTCCTGATGTCATTTCTCCAGAGGAGGCTTCACAGTCGCATCCAGCGTTGTCTGGAGACCGCTGCTCCCTGCAGGCCTCGGGGATGTGGTGACGGTATGCGCCTGCAGTATATATTTCAAGCGAAACAATTTATTAGACCACCAAACATATTGAAATATAGGCTATATGCCAATTCCATGTTCATGCAAAGCCTAAGGCTGGCTTTACACGGTGAAACTTGCACGCAACTTTAGTTGCATGAAAGTTTCACCGTGTAAAGCCAGCCTAAGCATTAAACATGAAACTGAAAGTTGATCGTGAACAGGAACACGTGTAGCGCCTACCGTTTTTAGATGATGTGCCATGTTGGTTGTTGAACTGTGGTAAGCAAACTCCCGTTTGCAGAGCTTACACTCGACTTTATTGCCATATTTTTTAATAAAATGCAGCCACACCGGTGACTTCTTTGACATGGTGTAGGCCTACTGTCTAATTAAACCATGTCAATAGTTGTGAAGCAAGCGAGTGAGAGCGTCCGTGTTGGGCGATGGGTGAGCTCAGCTTTGAACGTTTTTTTTTTTACTGGGCACAGGGCGTGGTATGGCGATTGGTATGGCGATTGCTCGACCAACGTGAATCTCGTCGACCCAACAATCGACCAATCGACCTGGAGCGGGCAGCCCTACCGGAAACATGCGGTGAAACTGAGCAACAATCTCCCACAATTTTACTTCCGGTTTAGTGATCTTGCCTTCAAAATAAAAGCATGATAAAGTTTGGTTTTTACAATAAAGAATAAAGTAGTAATCTAACTATGAGACCCAACATAATGAACATAAGGACACTAAGATGATCCTCTAGTTTAATATTTGAATGAAAACAGAACAGCTGAAAAATACAAAGGAGACAGTATGTTATTTCTTGAAATGCTTTCTACACGATAATAGCTACATTTTGTAAAAAAATGAAGTGACTTAACTGGTCGATTCATAGTATTCTTCTTTATTTAATTGGAAACCTCATTAAAACCTCATTTACCTTGTTTCCAGAAATCCAGGCTTGCCGTTCTCAGACCAGTGAAAGGCCACTAGGCCAGGAAACAAGCCAATTTCAAATAAATATTAAAAATCAAAAGTCAATCGTTGCAAATCAAACTCACTTGATACATGTAGGGGGATACTTGATTTGTCATAGGGAACTGCACTTGGAGCTATGTGTGTACATTTGATTGTTGTTGACATTTCTGGAAATGCAAAAATCCATGCTTTCTGAGCCAAGGAAGATAAATGGCAGCAATGATTCATGACAGTCACCTTTTTGATCCCAAATAGGGCACAAAGGGATAGTTGGGTTTGTTTGAAGTGGGGTCCTATCAGCTAGTTCCATACACTAACTGAAATAGGTAAAGCGTTCTGGACGCTGAGCACACCGTGTATGGAGACCCGGCACTCTGAAGCAGCAGCCTCCACAGCTCTGTCTCTCTAGTACATGGGGCCAGGAACTAAAACGTAATTTAGCCACCTAAAACAACGCCCACCTAAACAAATCAATATTCAGTGTACATGTACGCTCTATTTTGGACAAATTTCAGTGCTTATATGATATCCACTCCAACAAGACTAGCTTACTTGACGCACACTTTTGAAATAAAAACACATTTATGCCATGACTTTACATAATGTATATTTATGTAGCATCATTTAGCCTGTGCTGTGATGTGCAGGAGCACCAGTTATAAAACTAAGCCTGCCCTGAATGAGCCTTGTTCGTTATTGTTAAAGTTAGCATTAGCATAGTCTAGCGTTAGCACAATAGTGAGGGTTCCAAAATTTCACCGATACGCTGGGATGCGTTTACAACTTATTTCTAAAGTTCATGGAAGTGGATGGTATCAGGAATGTCATCGATAGTTACAGGTGAGCTTACAACCTTTATCTGAAGGTAATATAAGTGTATGGATGCATCGCGACCACTGGGGGAGCGAGCCAACACCAGTCAAAGCTGTCGGGGTCTGTGTTATTCAGTGTAGCTTGAGGCTAAATTAGCCTTGAGCATATTAGCCTGGCTAACATGCTAGCGTGATGCAGGCAGACAAGAGTTGGCTAATTAGCATTGGCCGAAGTTTTGCAATGAAAGCTAGAGCAGTTTCTTGAAATGCATTCTAACCAGCCCAAATATTCACATAAAACAACACAGCGTATTGCTGGTGGTGGCCGTAACACCGGCACTGCCCTACTGGGGCAGTGGGTTAGAGAAACTATCCGGGGGGGAATGCAGGATTGCAGCCAAACACCCTCCCGAGGCAACGGATCTGCTAGGCCCAGTTGTCGCAGGCTGATGTCCGAGTCTCCGGGAAACTGATGCACTGCACACTGGTGTAGCTTTTGCACCCGGGAACACAACACTTTCGACCCATGACTATCCCTAACCTGTCCCTGGCCATTAAACTCAACAAAACAAACAAACACAGACGAACATTTATTCTTATTTTTACAAACAAACACAACCTAGGCTATCTGACGTACTCTAAAACTAAACCTAAACCTAAACTACTAAATACTACAAAGAGATACTCAACACTTTTTCCTGCAGAAAATCAATATATATATTGGAAATGTGTTCTTGATGAATCCAGGCCAAAGTCCTGACATTTACTGTAAAACGGAGTAATTCCTCATCTCACATATTATGTGACATTTATTTTTTTTGAAAAAAAAAACACAACCTAGGCTATCTGACATACTCTAAAACTAAACTACTAAATACTACAATTTATGTACTCTAATCAAAACGCTCCATAAAAATCTCTCTCTCTATTCAACAATTCTCCACACTCCATAGGCCCAGCATGGTGTGCAGGCACTTTTATAAACTTTGGCTGGGAGGGGCCTAGGCGTGAGAGATGGGCGGGCTGGGTTTGGTGATGTCACTGATCAAGAGCTCTGCCAATAGAAAGAGAGGGAAATGTGAGTCTACAGCTGTCCTTTTTGCCTTTTGGATTGCATGGAACTGCATAGGTATGTGAGAAGAGAAGAAGAATTACTCAGTTTTACAGTAAATGTCAGGACTTTGACCTGGATTCATCAAGAACACAGCTAATTTCCAATATATATTGATTTTCAGCAGAAAAAAGTATCTCTTTAAATCCCTGTCAATAAATGCACTTTATTATTAAATCATCCTCCTTGTGATCACTTTGTTTTAAGTCTTGAATATACCACAGAGTGAACAAAAATGTGTTAGGCAAATATACATTAATTTCAGACTACCTGCTGCGCCATCTGACCGAAGCCATCTGTTTAGGTTTTGTTTCGGGGGGTCCCTCCAGGCCTGAAAAATATTCTAGGGGAAACACTGTAAAGCACCAAGTACATATTGTACATCCATTTGTATTTTTGAATTTCAGCAGAGAAATGGTGTAAATGTTGAGCCGTCACTCTGATTACATGTTCTTGAAAATTCTCGCATTAGTCGCATTGGTCGGTCTCGCCCACCCTGAAAATCTTGGTTTTGCCTCGGATATGCTCTGGTCTTGTTCTTGACTGTATCAATTTAGGTGGTCTCAATTACAACACTAGTAAGTTTAGGTAGTTTTCCTTCATGTGAAGGTGTCTGTATTTCATTTGTACCCCCAGACCTCCAGCAGCTGTTGGTCTGTAAAGAAGAGGTTCCACCTGAGGAGCAGGAGTGGAGCTCCAGTCTGGACCAGGAGGACCCAGAGCCCCCACACATTAAAGAGGAACAGGAGGAACTCTGGGCCAGTCAGGAGGGAGAGCAGCTTCAAGGGCTGGAGGAGGCCCATATAACCCAGTTCCCATTCACTCCTGTCCCTGTGAAGAGTGAAGATGATGAAGAGAATCCTCAGTCCTCACAGCTTCATCAAAGCCAAACTGAGGAGTACAGAGAAGCAGAGCCTCTAGCCAGCAGCTCAACTGAACAGATAAAAACAGAAGCTGATGGAGAGGACTGTGGATTGTCAGAACCAGCAAGGACCATGGCTATTGAAGTTGAAGTTGAACTTGAAGATTCAGATAGTGATTTACAACCAACTAGTGATGGCAAGACTCCAGACTGTACTGAACCAGAAGACAGTGATGATGATTGGAAGGAGACTAGTGAACCTCACTCAGGTTTAGACTCACTGAAAAATGATGAAGACCTTGGTGAGAAACGCTTTAGTTGCTCAGAGTGTGGTAAAAGATTTGACCACAGGGCAACTCTGAGTAGACACACGAGAGTCCACACAGGAGAGAAACCATTTACTTGCTCAGTCTGTGGTAAAAGTTATAGTCAGAACCGAGACTTGAAGGTGCATATCAGAGTCCATACAGGAGAGAAGCCATTTAATTGTGCAGTCTGTGGTAAAAGTTCTAGTCAGAAACGAGATTTGAAGGTGCATATGAGAGTCCATACAGGAGAGAAGCCATTTAATTGTGCACTCTGTGGTAAAAGTTTTGTTATTGATGGACACTTGAAGAGACACATGAGAGTCCATACAGGAGAGAGGCCATTTAATTGCTCAGTCTGTGGTAAAGGTTATATTCAAAAATCCGACTTGAAGGTGCATATGATGGTCCATACAGGAGCGAAGCCATTTAATTGTGCACTCTGTGGTAAAAGTTTTGGTCTTGATGGACACTTGAAGAGACACATGAGAGTCCACACAGGAGAGAAACCATTTAATTGCTCAGTCTGTGATAAACGTTATAGTCAGAAACGAGACTTGATGGTGCATATGAGAGACCACACAGGGGAGAAACCATTTAATTGCTCGGTCTGTGGTAAAAGTTATCGTCTAAAAGAAGCCTTGAAGGTGCATATGAGAGTCCACACAGGTGAGAATCCATTTAATTGCCCGTTCTGTGGTAAAGGTTTTAGTGGAAAAAGTAACCTAAAGAGACATATGAGACTCCACACAGGCGAGAAACCATTCAATTGCGCAGTCTGTGGTAAAAGTTGTAGTCAAAAAGGACACTTTAAGAGACACATGAGAGTCCACACAAGAGAGAAACCATTTACTTGCTCAGTCTGTGGTAAAAGTTGTAGTCAAGAAGGACACTTGAAGTCGCATATGAGAGTCCACACAGGAGAGTAACCATTGTGTCACTGGTAAAAGTTTTGGTTTTGAAGGAAACCTCAAGAGACACATGAGATGAGATACCACATAGGAGTTGCCACTATTTGCTGAGTTTGTGTGTATTTTACAGTATATTTGTCTATAATTCTGTTTTGTGTGCTTGTCTAGTTAGGGCCATTCTCCGGAAAGTCCTTTGAGACATGCATGTAATGAAAAGATTTACTGCTAAACATTTTTCGAGACGTGAGAGTCCACAGAAGCTGATGAAAAGGACTGGATCCAGCTAGTGAAGTTGAACTTGAAGATTCAGATGATTTACACCCAACTAGTGATTAGTCTCTTAAAACAGACGAGTTGGCTTCTGCAATTTTCAAATGCTTCCACCATACCGTCTGTAATACGTGGGGGAGAAGCATGCACCAACCGGAATGGGAAGCAGAAAGGCGGGTCTTCCGCTCATTAGTCCAATCAGAATCCAATATGCTGCATTCGCTAACGTACGTTACCTCATCACTTTCGTTTAACTCTGGAATAAGTGCACGTCTTGCACGAGGTTCCTCCAAGCCGCGGATACATCGTTTACGTCTATCAGGGTCTTCTTTCACCGGTTTCGTCGGTGTAGCTTCCATGGTAATTCTGTATATCTAAAGCACTGCTAGCATTAGCAACCTGCATCGGTTTAAGTTTCCGGGGGGGGAACATATTTTTCGTGGACACACGTGTCGTGATTGGTCGGATTCCGTCGAACTTCCTTCCAGTCTGAAGGTTTTTTTCCCAACTTCCTTGTGCATGTTCTGGGGGTGTAACGTACAGACTGTTTAGCTGCATTCGCCGGATGCCGGATGTAGATGAGACAGTCTGTTTTAAGAGACTAACTAGTGATGGCAAGACTCCAGAATTTCCTGAACCTGCGACTGAAGACGGTGATGATGATTGGATGGAGACTAGTGAACCTCAGTTAAGTTTAGATTCACTGAAAAACAATAAGGAACTTGGGGAGAAACGCTTTAGTTGCTCAGTTTGTGGTAAAAGATTTGACCGTAGGGGAAATCTACTGAGACACATAAGAGTCCACACGGGAGAGAAGCCATTTAATTGCTCAGTCTGTGGTAAACATAGTCAAAAAGGAGACTTGAAGGTGCATATGAGAGTCCACACAGGAGAGAAACCATTTATTTACTCTGTGGTAAAAGATTTGGGAAAGAAGGAACCATCAAGAGACACGAGTTCACACGGGAGATAAACCATTTAATTGCTCAGTCTGTGGTAAAAGTTTTGGTCAAGATGGACATGAGACATGGGAGTCCACACAGGAGAGAAAACATTTAATTTCACTGTCAGATCCTTTTCCAGACTGTGGAACCATTGTTAGGCATTGAACATGTCTGTATGTTAGACATTGAACATTGTGGAAGGCCTTGCATGTTTCCCCTTTGTTGTTATTTTCTTATTTTTGTACTGTGCTGTTTTACTGTTTCTTACTGTGATATGGATCTCCCTGGGTCTGAAATAAAGAATTGAATAATTGTTCAGTCTGCGGTAAACGTTTTAGTCGAAAAGGAAACTTGAAGGTGCACATGAGAGTCCACACAGGAGAGAAAACATTTACTTGTTCAGTCTGTGGTAAAAGTTTTGGTCGTGAAGAGACATATGAGAGTCCACACAGGAGAATAAGAATTTACCGTAATTTCCGCACTATAAGGCGCACCTGAGTATAAGCCGCAGCAGCAAAATTGCCTGTTTGTTACATATATAAGCCGCACCGGACTATAAGCCGCGGGTGTTTTGATGTTTAATTACCATATGTAAGGGTTCGTGCACAGAGGGGATTGTCGGGAAAGAGATGGCTGTTTGGGGAAGCTCCCATTTATTAACATTTCAACAAAACAAGCATATCCCGCTGGGGATCTTTTCTTTTGGCATTGTGAGACGCTTAAAAATCACCATCGGCGGGAGCTTTACTCCAGATGCTGTGCAGCCAAGAACACAAGTGAAATTCGTTCTCTCGTGACCTGTGGTTCTCAACGTGATGGACGATTCACCTTTCTTGTTAACAGTCCTAGTGAGAGGCAGGTCGAACGTCAAAGGCACTTCATCCATATTTATGATCTGCTCCGGTCCGATGGAATATTCCTTGATCTTTCTTTGTGTGAATTCGCCGAAGTTTGTAATTTTCTCCTGGTAGTCGGGAGGGAGTTGCTGACACACAGTCGTCCGCGCCCTGACGGACAGTCCCTTTCGTCTCATAAATCTGAAACACCAGGATGGTCCACCTCTAAAATGTTCAATTTTCATTTCGGTGGCGACTGTTTTGGCCTTCAGTCGGATCTGAACGGTGGACACACCTCGGCCGTCTGCTCTCTGTGTCAACACCCTGATGCCAAGGTTACGTGCTGCTGCTCGATTTCCTTCTTTCCTTCTTCTTCTCGCCGCCATCGTCGTAACACAGCCAGTTCTCCATCTTTTGAAGCATGATGTTAGATTACAACGAGCTAGTTGTGTGGCTTAGCCTTCCAAAATGTTGCCGTTAGTTTTTTAGAATGTAATACATAGAATTGGGAATGTTACATTCAATATCATTCAGACTGTCTTTCAGGCTCAATCGCTGCCATTTTCCCCCCGGAGCGAGGGAGGAGGGAGGGTGTTTTACTGTAGTGGCTGAGAGAGCGTAGTGGCACAGTGCTCCAATCAGGTCGCGAGGCACATTTTTTGCAACATCATCCAATCAGGGTCTCGCTCTCGTAATGTCTGTCTTGCTCTCGTTCTGCCTCATACCAACATCCATAGATTTTGGAGGTCCCCGAGCGGCCGTTAGCTGATAAAATCCATAGATAAGCCGCAGGGCCAAAAAACGGGGAAAAAGCCGCGGCTTATAGTCCGAAATTTACGGTACTTGCTCAGTCTGTGGTGAAACCTTTGGTTATGAAAAGAACTTGAAGAGACACATGAGATACCACAGGAGAGTAACCACTAATTGCTGAGTGTGTGTATTTTACAGTATATTTGTGTATTAAGTACCGGTATATAATTCTGTTTATTGTGATTTTGAAAATAAATAAATATTGACTGATACTGCAATTGTGATATGATTTGCAACATTATGGTCGATCAATCTGCACCATCAAATATGAGGTTTTCAAAGCCAAACTGACAAACTTAATTCAGCAACATGAACACCAGGCAAGCTTTTCAGATGGCAGGGTTCCCACGGTCATGAAATTCCTGGAAAAGTTATGGAATTTGAATTTGTAAACTATTAGTGTTTCCTGACTATTGTCTTGTGACTATCTGACTATTCGTTTTTCTAAATAGCATAATACAATTCAGAATTCAGAAAAAATTAATTGATAATGCAAACAAGTGTTTTATCATGGCATCAGATGTAGCATACATGTTAACAGTTTCAAAACCATTCAAACATTTGTTCCCAACCCAACCCGGTCTCACTCCCGGGGCATCAAAATATGCTGATATGTCACACCCTCAGTGTCATTATTGCCGGTGTGAAAGGTTACACTGAAGAAGGACCGTCTGGAGGTCGCCTCGCAGCGACCCCCTGCCGGCATGGATGTAATAACAGTCTGAGGTTTAAGTAGGTGAAAGTCACACTAGGGAGAAGGGGTGGGAGTGGTGGACCTGTTCGAGACCTGGTGTTCGAGACCTCAAATCCCGACCCAAACCATAACCGGGCCTAACCTTAATTGTCATGTCATGGTGTCTTTGGGTCATTTATAAACTAAATTAATTCTGTTCTTTTTCTATGGATTTTTTGTACTGCTATTTTACATTGAAGTCAACGGCAAGTGGCTTGTGTTTTCGCCCTAAAAGGGGGAAAACCCGTTGACGTTTTGTGAAGTATCCGGATGTGGTGGTCTGGCCTGTCAAGGAGTCACATGTTTGATGTGAACACACGCGGTGCGTTTCTAAATTCTTACTGGGTGTACTTTTTAGAACAAACATGGCCAGAGTGCTACTGTATCTTTCAAGTTCAAAGTTCAATTAGAAATGAACTGGAGAATAGTAAAGAACATTAGTTGAGTGTACAGTCAAATGTACACAAAGCATTCTGGGTCATTTGAAGACACACCCAGACTTTGCAAGCTGAAGCTGCACTACTCGCTATGCAACCCAATGCTTTGCAAGGGAAAAGTCTCTGGGACTGCGTGTCCAGACTTTTTTTTTACCAGGGTGGCACAAGTGGGGCACAGACTTATGAAGGGGTGGTCAGGAAGGGACAAAGAAAATTTGACGTTTTTTGGACTTTTAGCCAAAAAACACATGCACTCGCTCGCACTGTGCACGCACACGGCACACGTCAGAATAGCGTTAATTTACCATGTTCGTCCCAACTAGACTACATATACAGTATCTACTTTAATTAGTAACATTACAGTGTCTTACGTTCCTGTGTTTAAAGCATAATTTAAGACTGACTGTGACTGACTGGTAGCAGTGCTGCTGGCTGCTCTGTCCTGCTGTGCAGTTTTTAATTTCTTTGTTTTGATGGAGAAGAAATCCTCAATGTTCTGATTTCTTTTCATACTGTAATAGTCACATGAAGACATACTATATGTCACTTTATATCTCTTGCACAATAGATTTCCTTGTGGATGCATGGATACATTTGACATGCTCACATCAGGCCTACAAAGTTACACAAGACAGATTTACATAGCTAGCATTAGCATTGCCAGATTTATGTGCCGCTCAAAAAATCTGGCTGCTTTTCCATAGAGCCGCTGCTCAAATGTCTTGATGACATTAAGTCCTGGATGGCCTTGAATTTTCTTAATTTTAACGATAAAAAGACCGAGGTCATGGTCTTTGGTGGCCCCTCCGTGACCCCGTTAGTAGACCTGGACTCGCTGGCGCAGTATGTTAAGCCTATAGTGAAGAACCTAGGTGTGAAGATTGACCCTGACCTTAAATTTGACAGCCAGATCAAGGCTGTGGTCAAATCAAGCTTCTTTCAGCTGAGGCAGCTGGCCAAAATTAAGCCCATCCTACAAGCACAGCACTTTGAAGCAGTAATCCATGCTTTTGTCACTACTTGGCTGGATTACTGCAATGCACTTTATATGGGAGTGAGTGGATCCTCTGTTGCTCGCCTCCAGCTGGTTCAGAACGCCGCTGCGCGTCTTTTAACTGGCACTCGTAAGCATGAGCACATCTCACCGATTTTATCCTCACTCCACTGGCTCCCCGTGCATTTTAGGATTAATTTTAAAATTATTTTATTTGCTTTTAAAGCCCTTAACGACCTTGCCCCGCCCTACCTCTCTGAGCTGTTGCACTTCTATGCACCTTCCCGCTCTCTCAGGTCAGCTGATCAGCTGCTCCTAACTGTGCCTAAAACTAGGCGTAAGCTCAGGGGGGACCGTGCTTTCGGCGTTGTCGCCCCTAAACTCTGGAATGAGCTGCCGCTGCAGATTAGGCAGGCCTCATCACTGTCGCACTTTAAAAGCCTCTTAAAAACACACCTTTTCTCCCTGACTTTCGACACCATGTAGGATGTTGATTTTATTGTTTTATTGATTTACTGTTGTTTTATCGTTTTTTAATGATTTTAGTGCTGTTTCTTTTGTTTTTTACATATTCTTAATTATCTATTTTATTGTTTTATTGTTTTAATGTTGCCTATGTTTTTTCTATTTTTATTCCTTTTTAGTTATTCTACGTATTTTATTGTGCTGCTTATTTCTGTTCTGTACAGCACTTTGTGCCCCTGTGGCTGTTAAGGCGCTTTATAAATAAAGTTGGATTGGATTGGATTGACAACCAAACAATGACTGACGACAGGTTTGCTCATGTTAGCAACTAGCAAGCTGAGATGAAAAGTGAAAACACCACGTTATCACGTTATCACGTAGCCTAGCACACAGGTTTATTGTCTGTTTACCCTGTTAGTAGCAGGCTTAGTTTTAAAGACAGGGTGAAGTTTCAAGCCTACCGTTACCGTAACAAGTCATGATATTTTTTTTAGCGAGGGTGCTTAATTTCAAAGTGAAAATCTCCATGTTTGTTGGCAGGTATGTTGTCTTTCTTTAAACCACTGGCACAGTAGCTATGTCATGTGTAGCCTATCAAAGAGTCTACTCACGCATGCCACAATAAATAAGCCAAGAAAAAAGATAGAGGTCCGCACACTGCATAATGCTCCCAATGTGGATTCATTAAAAGCACAACGTTTCGGACGTCACGTCCTTCATCAAGGTGCAATACAAAACAGGTGTGGGGGAGTGGTATAAATACCTGGGGAAATGGGAGTGTCCCAATTGATTAAAAGATACACAGAATGTACACTAGGGGGCCCTATTGACCAGAGTAGACAATCAAACAAACTTGGTTGTCCTAGAAAAAACAACAACATTAGGCCTACAGGCCTGTATAACAATGAACAGAGAAAACAAACAGTGTTATACGGGCAAGGCTCAGCAGTGACAATGTGTCTAATGTAGGCCTATATAGCTCTTTAAACATCATATATTTAGCATATCATGTATATATCATAGCCTACACACTACACATGTTCAGTATTTCTTATATATGGTAATGAGGAAAACCTGAGCTTGGAAAAATATCAACAATGAGTATACAGAAAATTTGATTGTTTGATTGTCTACTCTGGTCAATAGGGCCCCCTAGTGTGCATTCTGTGTATCTTTTAATCAATTGGGACACTCCCATTTCCCCAGGTATTTATACCACTCCCCCACACCTGTTTTGTATTGCACCTTGATGAAGGACGTGGCATCTGAAACGTTGTGCTTTTAATAAATCCACATCGGGAGCATTATGCAGTGTGCGGACCTCTATCTTTTTTCTTAAGTTATCTCATTTGGTCCAGCACCTGTCTACTAGGATGTGCGTGCATTCCACTTTTTTCACAATAAATAAGCCGCCAGGAATCAGACAGAGGACGCTTCACTTCAATCTTCTTCACAAGACAAGACGACGTTGGTTTAGCGTTAGTTGACTGCTGCTCAGCTGCTGCCAAATCTTCAAATCAAGATCTTCTTCTCTGGGGCTTTCGGCAGGCTAGACACTACTATGGCTCATTACTGCCTCTCAGGTTTAAGACTGGATTGTGCCTATACACGGAAGCTTTGGTTTACTGACTGGGTAGAGAGCCAATCATATGGGTGGCACCTGGGGTGGCCAATCAGATTCTAGGGGTGGCCCGTGCCACCCCAGGCCACTCCCTAGACACGGCGTGCCACTACAAACAATAGCTACCATTATGTTTGACATTTTCCCTTTTTCAAATCAAGTTAAACAGTGCCCTAGCCCTAGTCATATTTTTGCCTGCATGGTTTCCTGAGCGACTCGTCCCAAGATGGTTATGTGAAAACAAACCATCAGGCAGTGTCAGATTATTGCGGAACACGTGGAAAAACGGGGGGTGGGGGAAGGTAGATAGATAGATATTTATCTATCTATCTATAAATTTGGCAATGTGGACTCTGTGTCTCTGTTTGTTTCAAGAATTTTGTCTGGCCACAGATATGTCGTTTTACGTGCGATCGGGCTGAAACGGGGTGTAAAGAGCACCCGTGCAGGTGGCCTGACGGAGCCGGGTTTTTTAATTAGGTCAGATTAATTGCCCTAATTGCCCCTAAGGCTGAGGCTATGTTTCAGTGATGATGTCACTGATGATGTCATCAGTCTGAGGCTCACGAGAGAGACTGAGGGAGAGTGAGAGGGATAGAGTGGCATAGAGCCACTTTGTGCTGAAACGTCAGAATGAAGAGAAAAATGTTTGCATCAGTTCTGTAATTGATATTTTAAGTTTATTGGATAAAAGTTACATGATACCTAAAACCAAGCCAAAGTCACATCCTCTTCCGGTTTAATCATACAAACCAAGGGATTTCATCCACCATTCTTTTTTCCATAGATATTTTGCAATAATATGCTTATACAAATGGTTTTACTTGGTCAAAGCAAGCAATTCAGCTGTATTTAGAATCAGGAGAGACCATAGAACATTTCACTCAGAACAAAACTGGAAAACAAAATGTCTAAAAAATATATTTTTAACATGCATTTGTTTGTTTGTTTGTTTTGGTCAGAGTGAAATGTTATGTGGTCTATGGTGATTCTAAATATAGCTGAATCAATTGGTTTGACCAAGTGAAACAATTGTTTTATAAGGATTTTGATGAAATGTCTATGGAAAAAAGAATGGTGGATTAAATCCCTTGGTTTTTTATGTATGCCTAAACCGGAAGAGGGTGAGACTTTGGCTCATTCAAGAATGCCCGTATTAAAAAAAAAATCGATTTCTACTGTTATGTATGTTACTTCTACATGCAACATTAATTTCCTCACATTTATAAATGAAAAGAAAGATTATCCATTTTGAGTTCCAGGATGGGAGATCCAGGGACCTACAGCTTATTGGCTGCTGTTTCCCATATGGACACATGCTACAATTAACTCATTAACAGTGTGTAACAGAGTACATTCAGTGAGCTTAGCTGAGAGTGTGATGTGATAGAGGGGGTCTACCCGAGCTCGTGCATATATCGTTTGTGCTGCCACTTTCAACACAACCCTGTCCAGCGTCCAATTTGTAAAGGCTATGCACTCGCTGATCTATTAAGATATTGACAAGAACGTTCTCAATGTTATTGAAACAGTTATTGTCATACACAAACATAATTTGTATTGTATAGCAAATGCTTAGTTTATTAGTTTAATGTGGAAAATAATCTTTTTTCAATCGCCTCTAGAATTGTGCAGAATCGTTCTTTTACTTTGAAAAATCTCACCGGAACTTCTTATATTCGCTAGTGCTTATATTCGCTGACACAACACAGGCGACGGAGGGCTACCTTCCCGATGCTTTCCCCTTTTGAAAGTCTAGTTTACAACGTTAATGAACCAACAGAAGACTCTGGATAATACTATCACCCGTACATAAACTGGTGCTCTGGAGCAAGAAGAGCTCCTCTCTCGTATGGACTCAGGAATGGTTTGCTGCGAACATTAGCTGTGACGTTTTTCAGTAAATAGTTGAGGAGGAAATAAGCTGTCTGTCGCTGTGTGAAAATGTCTACAGTCCAGAAGCTGAGAGCAGCGGTGAAGCAGCGACGAACTGAAGAGGAAGCTCGTTATGGTTGGTGAAATGTAAATGTTATTTTCACATGACTCACACACACTTTATGATATTCCTGTTGTGAGCTACTGAAATCCTCTATACGTTATATTACTGAGTTACTGCTAAAAGTAACATATTACATGTAATATGTTACTTTTGTAATGAGTTACTTACCCCCAACACTGGCCTCGATGTGAGACTCTTCGCCACGTATTTTTTTCTCCAGACTCGTAGCGACCGGAAACATGCAATATTTTGCATCTCCGTGAAACTGAGAAACAATCTCCCACACTTGTACTTCCGGTTTAGTGATTTGCCTTCAAAATAAAAGCACGATAAAGTTCGGTTTTTACAATAAAGAATAAAGTAGTAATCTAACTATGAGACCCAACATAATGAACATAAGGACACTAAGATGATCCTATAGTTTAATATTTGAATGAAAACAGAACAGCTGAAAAATACAATGGAGACAGTATGTTATTTCTTGAAATGCTTTCTACACGATAATAATAGCTACATTTTGGCAAGTGTAAAAAAATTAAGTGACTTAACTGGTCGATTCATAGTATACTTATTTATTTAATTGGAAACCTCATTAAAACCTAATTTATCTTGTTTCCAGAAATCCAGGCTTGCCGTTCTCAGACCAGTGAAAAGCCACTAGGCCAGGAAACAAGCCAATTTCAAATAAATATTAAAAATCAAAAGTCAATCGTTGCAAATCAAACTCACTTGATACATGTAGGGGGATACTTGATTTGTCATAGGGAACTGCACTTGGAGCTATGTGTGTACATTTTATTGTTGGAATATTATTGGAAATGCAAAAATCCATGCTTTCTGAGCCAAAGAAGATAAATGGCAGCAATGATTCATGACAGTCACCTTTTTGATACCAATTAGGGCACTTAAAGGAGAATTTCGTTTTTTTACACCACAGACCAGTGGCGCTGGAAGTACTTTTAGGTAGGGGGCGCGGCGACGAAAATTTGACGTTTTTTGGACTTTTAGCCATATTTAGAGGAATATTTAATTTTAAATTAACATTAGGATTATACTGTTGTGATGTCATTATTCAGTGCCTTCTCCTCTTCTCTGCAGCATTACTCAATTTACCCTCAGGAATCAGGGACAGTGATAGCCTACCTGCTATTCCTCCCATATATCCAGGGCCAGATTAATAGTACCATGGGCCGCGGGGCTATTCATTTTCTAAGCTATTCATTTAGCCTTTTAGTCATAAAGATGATATCTTCCAGACTGAAATGTTATAACAGAAGTGGAGTATTGGCCAGAATTACATGAACATTTGGACACTTATTCAGCGGGTATTTTGCATGTTGCGTTCAGGTGCACTGTAAAAAAAAGATTTTTTTTTATTCCATCTCTTGCCACCAGGGGGTGCTGCACCCACCGCACCCAGCTTCCCACGCCCTTGCCACAGACCTTATTGGGTCTGTGGCAAGACACAGTGTCTGCTGATTTTGTTGGGGGAAACTCATTACAAAAGTAACATATTACATGTAATATATTACTTTTAGCAGTAGCTCAGTAATATAACTTATTACTTATAGTATTTCAGTAATATTATACCAGTTACTTTGTCAAGTAACTCAAGTTACAAATTTAGTTACATTTTATTAAATCAAAGCACAAAAAAGATACAATCATTTCCTAATCAAACTGTCTGTTTTTATGCAAATAACCACTATAGATGACAATAACAAAGGAAAATAATAACATTTAGAATTTTGGATTGTTCACACTGACTTCAAGGCGGTTGAAATTATTTTTGGGGATGGTTCTGGGGCGGCGATGTCATTCTGCTGCTGCTGTTGTTTTGGTAAAAGTAATGCAAAAGTAGTGTAATAAGTAACGAGTTACTCTACACAGAAAGTAATATTGTAAAGTAACTTATTACTTTCAAATTAAAGTAACTAGTAATATGTAGTATATTACATTTTGAAAGTAACTTGCCCAACACTGCGAGACAGCTCTTTGAGCTCCTACACAGGAGGGTTAGGTTAGCTAATTTGCATTACCCTATGGCTAAGCATTTTTTTCATGTACATAACAGTAATCCAGATGGCCTTAAGGTGGAAGGCCTAGAAACCATCCAAAAGAACATTCGGGGTGGTGATCGACTGAAACTGTAATTGCAGAGAGAAACTTTCTATATACACCAAATGCAGGCCACAGTATATCCAGGACTGAACGAAGAAATTGATTTCAGTCCTTTTTTGTAGTTTTCTGTAGTTCTGATGCTGGTATGTTGCTTGTATTGCTGCAGATGGATATTATGTTTTCTGTCTTGTCTGAAGTCCCCTTTTTTCGTTTGTTTTCCATATTTCTCTGCATCATGTTTGGTTGTCTGCTATACATATTGTAGAGTCATCTAGTGGGTGTTTTGTGTATCTTTACCTGTGAGTTCACTGGCTTTCTGCTCAGGTGTTTGCAATCATCTCTTGCTAAATAGGGGAAACCTTGTGCTGGTGGCCATACCCCGAAGAAGGCTGTTTGTGCCGCTACGCGTGGGTCATGTCCCAGCTCTTTTAACATGCACTAGCTATGTTTTTAAGCTTTTCAAAATGATATAGCCATCTAAGTAAATAAAGGCTTTTTACTTCCTGCCAGAAGACTGCCTTGGAGATTTCTTCTTTTTGAACCTTTGTGATCCTCACCAAAGAGCACCTTCACCACACCAGTTTTGGACTTTGGAGCACTCTGGACCTTTTTTCTTCCTCACTGCGAGACAGCTCTTTGAGCTCCTACACAGGAGCGGAAGATGTTTCTCCCCAATCCACCCCCCCCCCTCCCTTCTACTGTCCAAACACCAGCGTTGTTTGGATATTTCCCAGAAATCTTTGAGGCGCCATAACTTTTTACAAGAAAACAATCAAATCGGGCTATAAAGTGCTAGATAGAAATAATATTTATTTTTAACACAACATGCAATTCTGGAATATTTGAATATTGGAGAAAATGAAATGAAATGTAAACACTAAGGGAAACACACATACAGCGATGGGGGGTATATAAACCCCTCGCAAATAGAACGTGATATAATGAAGTGGGAAGTTTGACCGTAACATGGTTGCACTGTGATATCCACTCCAACAAGACTAGCTTACTTGACGCGCACTTTTGAAATAAAAACACATTTATGCCATGACTTTACATAATGTATATTTATGTAGCATCATTTAGCCTGTGCTGTGATGTGCAGGAGCAGCAGGTAAAAGTTATAAAACTAAGCCTGCCCTGAATGAGCCTTGTTCGTTATTGTTAAAGTTAGCATTAGCATAGTCTAGCGTTAGCACAATAGTGAGGGTTCCAAAATTTCACCGATACGCTGGGATGCGTTTACAACTTATGTCATCGATAGTTACAGGTGAGCTTACAACCTTTATCTGAAGGTAATATAAGTGTATGGATGCATCGGGACCACTGGTGGAGCGAGCCAACACCAGTCAAAGCTGTCGGGGTCTGTGTTATTCAGTGTATCTCAAGGCTAAATTAGCCTTGAGCATATTAGCCTGGCTAACATGCTACTGTAGCGTGATGGAGGAAGACAAGAGTTGGCTAATTAGCATTGCCCGAAGTTTTGCAATGAAAGCTAGAGCAGTTTCTTGAAATGCATTCTAACCAGCCCAAATATTCACGTAAAACAACACAGCGTATTGCTGGTGGTGACCATGATACCGCCGCTGCCCTACTGGGGCAGTGGGTTAGAGAAACTATCCGTGGGGGAATGCAGGATTGCAGCCAAACACCCTCTCGAGGCAACGGATCTGCTAGGCCCAGTTGTCGCAGGCTGATGTCCGAGTCTCCGGGAAACTGATGCACTGCACACTGGTGTAGCTTTTGCACCCGGGAACACAACACTTTCGACCCATGACTATCCCTAACCTGTCCCTGGCCACTAAACTCAACTCAACAAACAAACACAGACGAACATTTATTCTTATTTTTACAAACAAACACAACCTAGGCTATCTGACGTACTCTAAAACTAAACCTAAACCTAAACTACTAAATACTACAAAGAGATACTCAACACTTTTTCCTGCTGAAAATCAATATATATATTGGAAATTAGCTGTGTTCTTGATGGATCCAGGCCAAAGTCCTGACATTTACTGTAAAACGGAGTAATTCCTCATCTCACATATTATGTGACATTTATTTTTTATTTTTTTTACAAACAAACACAACCTAGGCTATCTGACGTACTCTAAAACTGTACTCTAATCAAAACGCTCCACAAATCTCTCTCTATCCAACAATTCTCCACACTCCATAGGCCCAGCGTGGTGTGCAGGCACTTTTATAAACTTTGGCTGGGAGGGGCCTAGGCGCGAGAGATGGGCGGGCTGGGTTTGGTGACGTCACTGATCAAGAGCTCAGCCAATAGAAAGAGAGGGAAATGTGAGTCTACAGCTGTCCTTTTTGCCTTTTGGATTGTATGGAACTGCATAGGTATGTGAGAAGAGAAGAAGAATTACTCAGTTTTACAGTAAATGTCAGGACTTTGACCTGGATTCATCAAGAACACAGCTAATTTCCAATATATATTGATTTTCAGCAGAAAAAAGTATCTCTTTAAATCCCTGTCAATAAATGCACTTTATTATTAAATCCTCCTCCTTGTGATCACTTTGTTTTAAGTCTTGAATATACCACAGAGTGAACAAAAATGTGTTAGGCAAATATACATTAATTTCAGACTACCTGCTGCGCCATCTGACCGAAGCCATCTGTTTAGGTTTTGTTTCGGGGGGTCCCTCCAGGCCTGAAAAATATTCTAGGGGAAACACTGTAAAGCACCAAGTACATATTGTACATCCATTTGTATTTTTGAATTTCAGCAGAGAAATGGTGTAAATGTTGAGCCGTCACTCTGATTACATGCTCTTGAAAATTCTCGCATTAGTCGCATTGGTCGGTCTCGCCCACCCTGAAAATCTTGGTTTTGCCTCGGATATGCTCTGGTCTTGGTCTTGACTGTATCAATTTAGGTGGTCTCAATTACAACACTAGTAAGTTTAGGTACTGTAGTTTTCCTTCATGTGAAGGTGTCTGTATTTCATTTGTACCCCCAGACCTCCAGCAGCTGTTGGTCTGTAAAGAAGAGGTTCCACCTGAGGAGCAGGAGTGGAGCTCCAGTCTGGACCAGGAGGACCCAGAGCCCCCACACATTAAAGAGGAACAGGAGGAACTCCGGATCAGTCAGGAGGGAGAGCAGCTTCAAGGGCTGGAGGAGGCCCATATAACCCAGTTCCCATTCACTCCTGTCCCTGTGAAGAGTGAAGATGATGAAGAGAAACCTCAGTCCTCACAGCTTCATCAAAGCCAAACTGAGGAGTACAGAGAAGCAGAGCCTCTAGCCAGCAGCTCAACTGAACAGATAAAAACAGAAGCTGGGGGAGAGGACTGTGGAGTATCAGAACCAGCCAGGAACTTGGATCCAGCTAATGATTTACAACCACCTACTGATGAAAATATTCCAGATTCTCCTGAACCTGAGACTGAAGACGATGATGATTGGAAGGAGACTAGTGAACCTCACTCAGGTTTAGACTCACTGAAAAATGATGAAGACCTTGGTGAGAAACGCTTTAGTTGCTCAGAGTGTGGTAAAAGATTTGACCACAGGGGAACTCTGAGTAGACACATGAGAGGTCACAGAGGAGAGAAGCCATTTAATTGCTCAGTCTGTGGCAAAGGTTTTATTCAAAAAGGAGACTTGAAGGTGCATATGAGAGTCCATACAGGAGAGAAGCCATTTAATTGTGCAGACTGTGGTAAAAGTTATAGTCAAATAGGAGGCTTGAAAGTGCACATGAGAGTCCACACAGGAGAGAAACCATTTAATTGCTCAGTCTGTGGTAAAAGTTATAGTCAGAAACGAGACTTGATGGTGCATATGAGAGTCCACACAGGGGAGAAACCATTTAATTGCTCGGTCTGTGGTAAAAGTTATCGTCTAAAAGTAGCCTTGAAGGTGCATATGAGAGTCCACACAGGTGAGAATCCATTTAATTGCCCATTCTGTGGTAAAGGTCATAGTGAAAAAAGTAACCTGAAGAGACACATGAGAGTCCACACAGGCGAGAAACCATTCAATTGCGCAGTCTGTGGCAAAGGTCTTGGAGGAGATGTGAATAAACATATGAGAACCCACACAGGAGAGAAAATATTTGATTGCTTAGTTTGTGAGAAAAGTTTTGGTCGGGAACAACACTTGAAGAGACACATGATAGTCCACACAGGAGAGAAGCAATTTAATTGCTCAGTTTGTGGTAAAAGTTTTGGTCAAGAAGTAAACTTGAAGAGACATATGAGAGTCCACACAGGAGATAAACCATTTACTTGCTCAGTCTGTGGTAAAAGTTGTAGTCAAGAAGGACACTTGAAGTCGCATATGAGAGTCCACACAGGAGAGTAACCATTGTGTCACTGTGGTAAAAGTTTTGGTTTTGAAGGAAACTTCAAGAGACACACGAGAGTCCACACAGGAGTAACCAATATTTGCTGAGTTTGTGTGTATTTTACAGTATATTTGTCTATAATTCTGTTTTGTGTGCTTGTCTAGTTAGGGCCATTCTCCGGAAAGTCCTTTGAGACATGCATGTACCTTGTGTCTGCAACCTTCTTGCCTCTGTTAGATTATGGTGACTTGTTATATATGAATGCTTCTGCCCAATGTCTGCGACTCGCTAGACACAGCGTATCATTGTGCCTTACGTTTTGTCACTGGTTGTAAACATCTTACACACCATTGTACCTTGTATGCTGACTGGCCGTCTCTGTATGTACGCAGGTTGGCATTGGTTGAGTTTTATTTATAAAACTCTTCTTGGATTGGTCCCTACTTAATTGTGTACACACCTCCTTAGAAGCCAAGGCCATTATAGCCTGCGCTCCCAAGATGTTCTACAGTTGACTGTTCCACGTGTTCGCACTGAGCTAGGTAAAAAAGCTTTTAAATATGCTGCCCCTTTTACCTGGAACACCTTCCAGAAAGACTTAAAATTGCCAGCACTAATTTCATATGATGCCTTTGGCTCAATTTTAAAGGACTTGGAACGTAGAAGTATTGGAACTTGCTGTTGTACTTAAACTCATTACTTATGTAATTTCACGTTTCCCTCTTCAAATGTTTAATTGTGTGTCTGTATGGAACCTAAATGTGTTTGTTTTTTATGCTGCCCTCTTGGCCAGGTTCCTCTTGTAAAAGAGATTTGAAATCTCAATGAGTCTTTACCTGGTTAAATAAAGGTTTAATAAAAAATAAAAATAAATGTAATGAAAAGATTTACTGCTAAACATTTTTCGAGACGTGAGAGTCCACAGAAGCTAATGGAGAGGACTGCGGTCTATCAGAACCAGCCAGGAACTTGGATCCAGCTAGGGAAGTTGAAGTTTCAGATGATTTACAACCAACTAGTGATGGCAAGACTCCAGAATTTCCTGAACCTGCGACTGAAGACGGTGGTGATTGGATGGAGACTAGTGAACCTCAGTCAAGTTTAGATTAACTGAAAAACAATAAGGAACTTGGGGAGAAATGCTTTAGTTGCTCAGTTTGTGGTAAAAGATTTGACCGTAGGGGAAATCTACTGAGACACATGAGTGTCCACACGGGAGAGAAGCCATTTAATTGCTCAGTCTGTGGTAAATGTAGTCAAAAAGGAAACTTGAAGGTGCACATGAGAGTCCACACAGGAGAGAAAACATTTACTTGTTCAGTCTGTGGTAAAAGTTTTGGTCATGAAGAACACGTGAAGAGACATGAGAGTCCACACAGGAGAATAAGAATTGACTTGCTCAGTCTGTGGTGAAACCTTTGGTTATGAAAAGAACTTGAAGAGACACACATGAGATACCACAGGAGAGTAACCACTAATTGCTGAGTGTGTGTATTTTACAGTATATTTGTGTATTAAGTATATAATTCTGTTTAGTGTGATTTTGAAAAATATATATATATTTGACTGATACTGCAATTGTGATATGATTTGCAACATTATGGTCGATCAATCTGCACCATCAAATATGAGGTTTTCAAAGCCAAACTGACAAACTTAATTCAGCAACATGAACACCAGACAAGCTTTTCAGATGGCAGGGTTCCCACGGTCATGAAATTCCTGGAAAAGTTATGGAATTTGAATTTGTAAACTTTTCCAAAAAACACTGTTAATTACAAACTTTTTCCAGGTCTGGAAAACTTATGGAAAAAGGAAAAGAGTATGGAAAATATTAGTGTTTGCTTACTATTGTCTTGTGACTATCTGACTTCATTTTTCTAAATAGCATAATAAAATTCTGAATTCAGAAAAAATAAATTGATAATGCAAACAAGTGTTTTATCATGGCATCAGATGTAGCATACATGTTAACAGTTTCAAAACCATTCAAACATTTGTTCCCAACCCAACCCGGTCTCACCCCCGGGGCATCAAAATATGCTGATATGTCACGCCCTCAGTGTCATTATTGCCGGTGTGAAAGGTTACACTGAAGAAGGACCGTCTGGAGGTCGCCTCGCAGCGACCCCCTGCCGTCATGGATGTAATAACAGTCTGAGGTTTAAGTAGGTGAAAGTCACACTAGGGAGAAGGGGTGGGAGTGGTGGACCTGTTCGAGACCTGGTGTTCGAGACCTCAAATCCCGACCCAAACCATAACCCGGCCTAACCTTAATTGTCATGTCATGGTGTCTTTGGGTCATTTATAAACTAAATTAATTCTGTTCTTTTTCTATGGATTTTTTGTACTGCTATTTTTTTTTTATATATATATTTTCAATTTTTTGCAGAACAATAAACAAACAAGACAAACAAGCTCAGACACAGGAAAACAAAAACAAACAAAAAAAAAACATCTTTGACAATTAGTATTGTAACATGGTGCTACCAGCCCTATATGTGCCCATGTGCTTATACAATATGCATTGAGTCCTATGAAAGGGGTCCATGGAAAACCATCCAGGTAAGCAGTCTATCACCCGTAACCTCAGTCACTAGTCATTCTTGACTTCGTCAAAGTAAGCCAACAAGGGGTCCCAGATATTTGAGAACCTTCTGAGCGAGTTGGCTCTCAGGAACCTCAGCCTCTCCATCTGTATAACAGAGATCATGTCCATCAGCCACACCTGAAAAGAAGGCGAAGAGGAGGACTTCCATTCCTTTAAAATCAGTCTTTTAGCAACAGTTGTCCCCAGTGTCAGAGATTGCTACACAGCTGTAGGGAAGTTCAGAGAGGACTCCGAGCAGCCAAAGATGGCGAGTTCTGCCTCTGGCTGCAGGGTTACTTTGTAGGCCTTAGAGTACCAGTCAAATATTTTGGCCCAGAATGCCGTTAGTGAAGGGCAGAACCAAAAGGCATGAGATAGTGCCCTCTGACACCTGACACCTGTCACACAGTGGAGAGACAGAAGGGAAGAGCTTGTGTAATTTATACTTTGAGTAATGAAGACGGTGAGCAACTTTAAATTGGATCAGCTGGTGCCTGCTATTAACTGAGCAGAGTTGCACCACAGACAGACTAATTTCCCATATAACATCAGATAAATCAATACCAAGTTCCCCCTGCCACGCTTCTCTAATCCTCTCAGTAGAGGCTGTGTTGCGGTTGTCAAACAGACATACAAATCTAGAGATAAGGTGCTTGGAGTGAGTACGGCTCCGCAATACTTCGAAGAAAACATGCTCATTTGGGAATGCTTCAAATGCACAAAGTTTAGAACGAACGTAATCTCTGGTTTGCAGGTATCTAAGCCAGTTTGTGCCGGGCAACTCAAACTTCCTCTTCAGTAGATCAAAAGATGCCAAATGACCATCTATGTATAGGTCTCTGATGGAGACCAGCCCTTTCTCACTCACATGGTAGTTTTTGTCTGACCATGGAGGCAAAAAAGAGTGATTGAAACAAATCGGTGTATGGACAGAAACATCTGGTACATTCAAGACATTCCTAACTTGGTTTAGAATTCTGACAGAATTTCTTGTAACAAAACTTAAATGTTGCAAAGTCCCAGGCCTCTCTAACTTAGAAAATAACATGGCTGGTAGAGAAGAGCTGACAATAGAGTTGGCCTCCATCTTTAGCCATAGGGGTGCCCCGGGAGTGAGATTGCCAGGAGTCCCTTGCCCGCCAAAACATTAGAGCTCTAACATTGGCAGCCCAGTAGTAATGCCTAAACACTGGTAAGGCCAGCCCTCCCTCAGACTTGGGCTTTTGCAAATTAATTTTCAAAATTCTATGATTCTTATAATTCCAGATGTAGGACAGAATTATTGAGTCCAGTTCTTTGAAAAAAAAATGATCTGAGGAAGATAGGAAGGTTTTGACACAGATAGAGGAACCTGGGAAGTGAAACCATCTTAACTGAGTTTATATGGCCAATCATGGACAAGGGTAGGATTTTCCAGTTTTCTATACACTTTTTAAGTCTTAAAACAAAATCACCAAAATTTAACTTAAATATTTGTTTAGGTTTTCTAGGTATGGTCAAGCCAAGATAGGTGAGGCAGTCCTTTGCCAGTTTGAATGGGAGATTTTCTAGGATTGTACTGCTATTTTACATTGAAGTCAACGGCAAGTGGCTTGACGTTTAGCGAAGTATCCGGATGTGGCGGTCTGGCCTGTCAAGGAGTCACATGTTTGATGTGGACTTGCTCTCACACACAACAGACGCGGTGCGTTTCTAAATTCTTACTGGGTGTACTTTTTAGAACAAACATGGCCAGAGTGCTACTGTATCTTTCAAGTTCAAAGTTCAATTAGAAATGAACTGGAGAATAGTAAAGAACATTAGTTGAGTGTACAGAGTGTACACAAAGCATTCTGGGTCATTTGAAGACACACCCAGACTTTGCAAGCTGAAGCTGCACTACTCGCTATGCAACCCAATGCTTTGCAAGGGAAAAGTCTCTGGGACAGCAACAAACAATAGCTGCCATTATGTTTGACATTTTCCCTTTTTAAAACAGTGCCCTAGCCCTAGTCATATTTTTTTAAACCGCCTGGTTTCCCGAGCGACTCGTCCCAAGACGGTTATGTGAAAACAAACCATCAGGCAGTGTCAGGTTATTGGTCACACGTGGAAAAACGGGGTGGGGGGGGGGGGGTAGATAGATAGATAGATATTTATAAAGAGCACCCGTGCGGGTGGCCTGACGGAGCCGGGTTTTTTAATTAGGTCAGATTAATTGCCCTAAGGCTGATTGCCCTAAGGCTGAGGCTATAGTTCACTGATGATGTCACTGATGATTTCATCAGTCTGAGGCTCACGAGAGCAACTGAGGGAGAGTGAGAGGGATAGAGTGACATAGAGCCACTTTGTGTTGAAACGTCAGAATGAAGAGAAAAATGTTTGCATCAGTTCTGTAATTGATATTTTAAGTTTATTGGATAAAAGTTACATGATACCTAAAACCAAGCCAAAGTCACACCCTCTTCCGGTTTAATCATACAAACCAAGGAATTTAATCCACCATTCTTTTTTCCATAGATATTTCGCAATAATATGCTTATACAAATGGTTTTACTTGGTCAAAGCAAGCAATTCAGCTGTATTTAGAATCAGGAGAGACCATAGAACATTTCACTCAGAACAAAACTGGAAAACAAAATGTCTAAAAAATATATTTTTTAACATGCATTTGTTTGTTTGTTTGTTTTGGTCAGAGTGAAATGTTATGTGGTCTATGGTGATTCTAAATATAGCTGAATCAATTGGTTTGACCAAGTGAAACAATTGTTTTATAAGGATTTTAATGAAATGTCTATGGAAAAAAGAATGGGTGGATTAAATCCCTTGGTTTTGTATGTATGCCTAAACCGTAAGAGGGTGAGACTTTGGCTCATTCAAGAATGCCCGTATTTAAAAAGAAAAATCTATTTCTACTGTTATGTATGTTACTTCTACATGCAACATTAATTTCCTCACATTTATAAATGAAAAGAAAGATGATCCATTTTGAGTTCCAGGACGGGAGATCCAGGGACCTACAGCTTGTTGGCTGCTGTTTCCCATACGGACACATGTTGAGGTTTGAAGGCTGGCCTGTGAAGACAGCCCATGTGGGGAGTGACACTGACCAGTTGGTTTCGGTAGAGCTGTGTTTGGCGCTGGCACAGCCCCACGCGGCTCAGTAACGTCAGGACATCCCATTTAAAGGCCCTTGTCAGTATAGCATAGAAAAATGGGTGTGCACAAGAATTGAAAGGATAGAAGAGCACCAGCAGCACCTGTGGGGACACACAGAACAGCCCGAATTTTAGCTAGCGAGAAAATACATCATGAAAATGTACCAGTTACGCCCTCTTCCGGGTTAGGCATACGAACTAAGGGATTTCACCCGCCATTTATTTTTCCATGGACATTTCGTAAAATGCGTATAAAAAGAGTTTTACTTGGTCAAACCAAGCGATTCAGCCATGTTTGGAATCAGGAGACACCATACATTTCACTCTGACAAAAAAAAGAATTGAAAAAAGAAATCTCCTTTTTCTTTGGTCCAAGTGAAATATTCTATGATCTCTCCTGATTCTAAATATAATGTCAGTGTTTCCTGAGTCGATCACCTATTTTCCTATCCAGTAGGATGCACTTTCCGGTCTTTTATGTGGCTTTCCATTTCAGCGAACACTAGCTATAGTGTTGTGGAAATATTTGAGACTATATTTCTAAGAGTCTACCTGTCAAATTTCATATGCATACCTGACCATTTAAATGTCAAATACTTTAGGAAAGTGGTTTGATGAGAGAAAGCTGTAGGATGAGCTTGGATGACATTTGACAATTGATTGCTAATGCCTTAATAGTCCATGGGCCAAACACCAAAATTTCACATATCGGTACCACTCAAGTGGGCAAATTCTAATCATGATTTTTGAACATGTATATATCCATAGATGATATTTTAGTATGATAGCCTTTCCAGAATGGTAGCTTTCTCACGGTTATCAGCTCATGAAGTTAGCCAGCCCCTACAATAATTTGGATTCTAGGTGCTGATGCATATCCTATTCTAGGCTCTTTTTAGGACCTTTACTCATGTTTGATGAGAATATATTTGATAGGATTTTAAAGGGTAGCTTCCTAGCTTTCATTTAAGCTGAGTTGTGTGTCTCTCTGACAAATACAGAGGTCACAGGAGCTCCTCAAACTGTCAGTGACATTCGTTTTTCCACAATTTTCGTCTAAACTATAGTTTTATTTCAGCACTGTGGCATCTAGGAACATCAGAGATACAAACAACAAACACTAGAATACTCACAGGACTATAAGGATTCAGAAAAGGTATCATGTGCCCATACTATCCCATCGTGAGGGGTGAATGTGGCCCTTAAGGTAGAAGAATGACTTCTCAAGGGAAATGAGCCAGAGCCCTAAATTTAACAAATCGGTACCAGCCAGGTGGGCAAATTTTACTTGTGATCTTTTTTAATTCATATACCGTACATCCCTAGATTATGTTTTTATATGATAGACCTTGATGACTGGTAGCTTATTAGTGCTTATCCCCTCTTAAATTATGGACTGCTGTCGTTCAAAACTAGGAAAGTGCCCTCCCTGGAAATCATCTTTCTTTCATTATCCGTTGCCTAGGGTGTGTCTGGACTACTGTTAATATTACATAGATATAGGCAAACTATCCTATGATATTGTACATACCATACTATACTATACTATACTAGATATACTATGCTTGTCTACTAAAGTGGCACATTTCTCAGTCAAAAACAGAGTAAATTGACACGTTTCTCAGTCAAAAATAGTTTTATTTGTGTTACATTATATGGACAGCCACATTCAAAATGTTTCCAGTCTTTCAGGACAATATTAGGACAATCTACCCTTCCTGAGACACCATGCCACCCACGAGGGCAACACCATCATCGTCATTCACATCTGAGTCTGCTGGTTGGCACATTTTTGTAGTTTGCACAGGTTTGTGCACTTCAGACCATTATTGAGACCTCTTGAGGAGTGGAGGCAAAGTGTACTAGTGCCTATTTTCAAGAACAAGGGAGACACACAGAGTTGCAGCAACTACAGGGGCATAAAGCTGATGAGTCACACTATGAAGCTTTGGGAAAGAGTAGTGGAGGCTAGATTAAGAGGAGAGGTGAAGATTAGTGAGGAGCAGTATGGGTTCATGCCAGGAAGAAGCACAACAGACGCATTGTTCGCCCTGAGAATGCTGATGGAAAAGTATAGAGAAGGCCAGAAGGAGTTACATTGCGTCTCTGTAGACCTAGAGAAGGCATACGACAGGGTACCAAGAGAGGAGGTGTGGTATTGTATGAGGAAGTCAGGAGTGGCTGAAAAGTATGTGAGAGTAGTGCAGGACATGTATGAAGGCAGTGCGACGGTAGTGAGGTGTGCAGTGGGAGTGACTGAGGGGTTCAAGGTTGGGGTGGGATTGCACCAAGGGTCGGCCCTCAGCCCATTCTTGTTCGCAATGGTGATGGACAGGCTCACAGACGAGGTCAGGCAGGAGTCCCCGTGGACTATGATGTTTGCAGACGACATAGCAATCAGTAGTGAGAGCAGGGAGCAGGTGGAAGAAAATCTAGAGAAGTGGAGACATGCGCTGGAGAGAAGAGGGATGAAAATAAGTAGAAGTAAGACAGAGTATATGTGTGTGAACGGGAGGGAAGATGGAGGGGGGGTGAAGATGCAGGGAGTAGAGGTACCAAAAGTGGAGGAGTTTAGATACTTGGGGTCAACCGTGCAGAGTAGTGGGGACTGTGGCAAGGAGGTAAAGAAGAGAGTGCAGGCGGGGTGGTGCGGGTGGAGAAGGATGACTGGGGTGATCTGTGACAGAAGGGTACCAGCGAGAGTGAAGGGAAAGGTCTACAGCAGGGTAGTGAGACCAGCCATGCTGTACGGTCTAGAGACGGTGGCACTGACAGACAGGTGGCAGAGCTGGAGGTGGCAGAGATGAAGATGTTACGCTTCTCTCTGGGAGTGACGAGGCTGGACAAGATAAAGAACGATTACATCCGAGGAACCGCCCATGTCGCGCAGTTTGGACAGAAAGTGAGAGAGGCAAGACTGAGATGGTATGGACATGTGCGGAGGAGGGAGGTGGGGTACATCGGGATGAGGATGCTGGAGATGGAGCTGCCAGGAAAGAGGAGGAGGGGAAGGCCCAAGAGGTGGTTCATGGACGCAGTGAAAGAGGACATGCAGGCAGCGGGCGTGACGGAGGACGATGCAGAGGACAGAAACCGATGGAAACAGATGATCCGCTGTGGCGACCCCTGACGGGAATAGCCGAAAGAAGAAGAAGAAGAAGAAGACCATTATTGAGACCTGTGCACTCTGGTGGTTTGCACGACCTCACACACTTGCAGGAGAGCAACTGCAAAACGGTCTGGTGCTGGGGAACCGCACATCCACTGGATTTCAAGCTGCCCCTCATCGTCTGTGGTCCACCCATGGTCCTTGGGGCTTGGTACAGATGGCTGGGTTTGAAGAGACCGTCTAGAGATTGCAGTCTAATCTTTTGCATGAATGGAATGCATTAATAGCCAATCCTCAAATGGTGGAAGCTGGCTGGACTCGACCTCCCCACGTCTGGTGCAGAAAAGTTGGTATCGGAGGAGGTTGACATCTGTAATGTGTGTAGAGGGTACATATACATAATACATGTGGCACATGATTTCCAGCAGCTTCTTGAAGAGCTCATTAGAGACATCCCAAGCACGGCCGAGCTCAAGGAAGGCTTCTTGATATGTCCTGTCTGTTCAGGGTGCCCACTTTTCCGTGTCCTGCAAATACGCTGACAGTGTTGCAGCCAGTGAACGTGTGCATGCCAATCAAGGCGCCAGCAATACTATCGCCGCGTGATTTGCATAGTTTGGTGATGTCCTGGAACATTGTCTTGTTCTGTGTTCCACATTTTTGGTACATTGGGCATGGGATGTCCTTGCTCCAACCCAGAGTCAGTAGCAGGACATCTGTGTCTGCCATGATGATCATTGCCTTGAAGCCAGACTCTGCTACATGGAGAGCATGCATTAGCATGCAGGTGTCAGCTTCTTCCTGAGAGGATTTGAGCTGTGTTACCTCCTCCCATTGGTTCTTGTTGATTTTGAAGCAGACTACTTCACAGGTAACATATAAGGCCTTGTCTTGTAGTTTCTATCTGTGTTTGTGTCCTTTCCATTCCTCAAACAAGAATTTGATCAGACTGACTTTGCTGGCAGCGCTGTAGATCAGTTTCCTCCACTGCTGGATGTTGTGGCTGGAATCATGCAGGTTGGCTACATCTGGCGGGGCAACAGTTGCAGTTGACATGCTGACAAACTCATATTGATCTGGACTGAGTGGATTCACAAAGGAGTTTCCCATGATATCAACAATGGACTGTACTTTAAGGACCATAGGTGGACCACAGATGATGAGGGGCAGCTTGAAATCCAGTGGATGCACGGTTCCCCAGCACCAGGTACCGTCTTGCAGTTGCTCTCCTGCAAGTGTGTGAGGTTGAAACGGTCTGAAATGCACAAACCTGTGCAAACTACAAACATGTGCCAACCAACACAGTGAAGAAGAGCTTGCTGCACAGCTGACAGACTCAGATGTGAATGACGATGATGGTGTTGCCCTTGTGGATGACATGGTCTCAGGAAGGGTAGATTGTCCTAATATTGTGTTGAAAGACTGGAAACATTTTGAATGTAGCTGTACATATACCGTAACACAAATAAAACAATTTCTGACTGAAAAGCGTGCCAATTTACCCTCTTTTTGACTGGGAAATGTGCCAATTTAGTAGACAATTAAGTATAGCATATATCTATCTAGTGGTATGGTATGGTATGTATAGTATCATAGGATAGCATGCCTATATCTAGACATGTAATATTAACAGTTAGTAGTCCAGACACCCCAGGGAGAGGATATAATGAAAGAAAGATGATTTCCCATAATTCCCATAAGTCCATCATTTAAGAGGGGTGGTTAAGCACTAATAAGCTACCATGGTCATAGGAATTTAAAAAAATCACAAGTAGAATTTCTCCACCCGGATGGTACCGATATCTTACATTTTGGGTTCTGGCCCATTTCCCTCGAGAAGGCATTCTTCTACCAAATTCAAAGGGCAAAATTCACCCCTCACGATGGATAGTATGGGTTCATTATACCTTTTCTGAATCCTTATAGTCCTATATGAGTATTCCAGTGTTTGTTGTTTGTGTCTCTGATGTTCCTAGATGCCACAGTGCTGAAATAAAGACTATAATTTAGGGGAAAACTGTGGAAAAATGAATGTCACTGACACTTTGAAGAGCCCCTGTGAGCTTTTTATTTGTCAGACAGACTCACAACTGAGCTCAAATGAAAGCTAAGAAGCTACCCTTTCAAATGTTGTCAAACATGTTCTCATAGAACATGGTTAAAGGTCCTGAGCCTAAAATAGGTTATGGATCAGCACCTAGAATCGAATTTATTGTAGGGGTTTGCTAACTTCATGAGCCGATAACTATGACAAAGCTGCCATTCTGCAAAGGCTATCATACTAAAATATCATCTATGGATATATACCTGTTCAAAAATCATGATTAGAATTTGTCCACTTGAGTGGTACCGATATGTGCAATTTTTGTGTTTGGCCCATGGACTAAATAGGGGAAAATAAGAAAATGTCCAATAAATATGAAAAGCTACTCCTGTGGAAAGGCTATCATATATTAATTTACTTATATTGACCCTATAAACAATTTAGTATAGGTAAAGTTTTGCCCACCCATATGGTACCGATATCTGGTCTGGCCCATGGACTATAACTGCATTGTTTATGTTAGCATGACACCAGCTGACCGACTCAGGGTAAGCCTAGCCGATGCTAAATGACCGGATATATTGTCCTTCTCTCGACTCTGGGAGAGACAAATCTAAAGTGAATGATTAAAACAATATGTCACTAGAAAGATAGGAAGTTATAGTTGACTTTTCCACCATTAAACTGGCTGTAAACATTATATGGCCGTAATAGTAGATAACCGCAGCTGACCGACTCAAGATAATAGCAGCAAAAGTGATCGACCTATATAACAGTTCAGCTAGCTGAATCGCTTTGTTTGACCAAGTGAAACTATTTTTATAAGCATTTTATGAAATGTAGAAGGAATAATGAATGGCGGAAGAAACCCCTTGGTTTGTCTGCCTAATGTGGATGAGGCTCACGCCAAAGCCACGCCCACTTCCAGGTTAGGCATGCACACCAACAGATTTCATCCGCCATTTATTTTCCGATAGAAAAAAAAAAAAAAAAAAAAAGTTTTACTGTACTTAGTCAAACCAAATGATTTAGCTATATTTATAATCAGGATAGACCATACAACATTTCACTCGGACCAAAACTATACAAAAAAATAGCGGATTAAAAATATTTTTTGTCTCAGTGAAATGTTCTATGGTCTTCTAAATATAGATGTCTCGCTTGGTTTCACCAAGTAAAACTATTTTTATAAGCATTTTACAAAATGTCTATGGGAAAATAAATGGTGGATGAAATATCTTGGGGCGCATGCTGAAGCAGGAAGTGACGTCGACTTTGACTCTCTATTCAAACTCAAGAGTGAGTCAAACCTTTGAATCTGTGACAGTGATTAGCGGTCGGTGGAGAGTTGCAGACAGGCCATAGAAGCAGATGGGTGCTAGACATAAGAAGTTGGTGAAGATAAGAACGGCCATGCGTTTGGCCATGCTGGCATCACGTGTGCTGGACTGGTGCTGGGGGTTGTGCACCATACAGTATATGTGGAAGTAGCACAAGCAGACCACTGTGAAGGCCAAGACGTTGAGCATCAGGAGAGAGACCACGTAAACTTGACCGGCCGCTGTCTCAGTGTCCATAGGTAAGCAGATGCTCACCCTCTGGTAACTGCTCACACCAGCCACTGGCAGCAGCGCTAGCATCAGACACAGCACCCAACCAACCAGCATCAACACGGCCGCATGGCGGAGTCGCACTTTCCTCTCTGGCCTCATTGCAAACAAGATGGCGTGCCAGCGTTGGAGGGTGATTGCCGTTAATGTGTAAACGGACAACTCGCTGGCAAAGATGGATAACGCCCCCGCTAGATTGCAGCCGCCTCCTGTCTGCCAGGTGATGGCGTGGTGGTAATATTGGGAGCGGGTGTAAAGGTCAACAGAGGCAATGAGCAGCAAGTAGGTCCCCATGCAGAAGTCTGCAAACGCCAAGTGACACATGAGGAAACGGGTGACGGACAGCTTGCGGTGGCTGGTCAGCAAGACGAACATTACCAGGAGATTAGCTGTAATGGCTAACAAGCTAACCACCCAGACAGACATCCTCAGGAATCCTTGGCTTATCACATCCTCACATGGGTTAAAGGCATCAGGAAGGGGGCTGCAGAGAAGATCATCTGTGTTAAGTTCCTTGCACAGTGCATCGTCCAAATCCTTGTCAGGACGCTCTGTAGCCAACTCCATGTCAAAGCCATCAGTTGGACACTCATCCGGAGGACACGTATAGCTGTCATAGTAGTAATGATAGTCATATGGGTTGACAGTGGTTTGGAGAGCATAGATGTCTTTCAGATGTAGTTGCTGGTAGTAGATTTTGTGTCTCCTATAATTCCCAGAGACATTTCCAGAGGATTTCTGTAATTGTTGTCCCAGGGCCGCCCTGGTCAGGTTGCAAATAACTGCCTCGGTGTGTCTTGAGCACAGAAGACAAGGATTTATCATTAGAGAATAACAAGTAATTAACTGCAAATTCATTAAATGCATTATGAACTTTCAAGTTTGAACTAAAATCATCCTAGTTCATTTATTTCAACTAAAATGCATAAAGGTGAATAACCCAAACTGACATAACTCTTGTGGAACATATAGAGGGACAGGCAAGCAAAACAACTGTGTATTTTGCGATAAAAGCATATAATTTACTAATCTGATGTGGATGATCTTGGTGTCAAATCATACTTTTCTCAGAAGCTGCTCAGAAGCTTCCTTCTATCTCATAATTCAAGATTCAAAATAAGTGAATGCCATAACTGCCCAAACCTAATCTCTGAAATCATCCACATGAACAGATTGGTCTACTAAACGTTTGCGGTTTGTGGTCACAATTTGCATAAATGGCATCCCCCACCCCAATTCATGATCCCTCGATATCGAATTCTTTTTGGAATGCCTTTGGCTAAAAGTGTACCAAATGATATGCTTTTATCACAAAATGCACGATTGTTATGGGTTTTCTTTTAGCTAAGTTGCCCCACTAATGCAATACCGGTAACTCGATAGATGGGGAAATTTGGTAAGACAGAACAAATACCAGAGGTAATCAAGTATAGCGTGGGATTTTTTTTTTAGAGGACTTTCTATTCTCTTACTCACCCTCTCCATCTTTTCAACTCTTTGAGGCCACAGCAATGGCTTGGGAAGGTCAATTCAGCACTCTGTAAATGGAGGAAGCCTCTAAGGGGGGGTAGTTTCTTGAGGGTCCAAGTGTTTTTAGCTTGAAGTTTCTCAATGGTCTCCAGTCCTATTGACGGCAAAGAGTTCACTCTGGTCTCTGAGAGGTCTCTGGAGGACAGAGAGAGCAAAGCTGAATTTATATGTGGATACAAGGCTGAGGCTGTTCCTCTCTCCTGTTTTGGTTTAAACGTCTGAGCTCTGTCCGTTTTGTAGGGGTAGAATTAGCACATTCTTTGATTGAGTAAAATACAACATTATGAAGAATGATGTCTAGCTTTCTTCAGAGAGAACAGACAATGAACGGTAATACCTGTCTAACAAAGACTGTATACTTTTCAATCACTCACAAGAGAGTTGGGCCATGAATCACGCCAGAAAAAGCAAATTCATCTATTCTTTGCAAATCCATATTCCTGTGAAGATACCTGATCAAAGGAGAATAGATTAGCGGCAGGGGAAGTGGCAATATTTTGTAAGTTTTGTAATTGATATCATTCCTTAAAGTAACAATCCATGAAATTCTCATATGAATAAATGTCCGTTTTGCTACTCTCTATCACTGTATCTCTATCACAACAGTTATCCAACGCTGCATGTTCATGGCAGAGCAATGGTTCATGATGCTGTTCTAAGCCTGGTGCACAGGAAGTGATGCGTTTCATGTTTCCAGTTTATTCTGAAAAATCTACGGGAACTCAAATTACACCAGAAAGAAAATACAAGGAAAAATATGTCCCAATAATGAATAATAATAATAAGCACCAATGATGGAGACAATTTTTTAAAAAGACCACAGCAATAACCACTTGGTGTTGAACAGTAAAGTAAAGTAACGCGTTACTGTAATTTGATTACATTCGCAGTAACTAGTAATGTAAGGGATTACAATTTCCAAAATAGTAATTATTACAGTTACTAATCCAAGTAACTTCAAATTACTGCATTACTTTCACTAGCACTGACACAGTCCAAAAACGAAGTGTGAAGATAGGTCTAGCTATGAGACTACTGCGTTGTCAGAACGCGATTGGATTTTTGTCCTAGGTAGGCAAATTAATAAAAAGTATGCAGTTTGGTTGATTGTTGACTCCTCCTGTAAGGTTAATTATTGTTCCAATGAAGTGGATTCAGTTCTAAAAGGACCTGGCTAAATAGGTTGTACGTCACTTTTTCAGGAGGGGGTAGCGAAAGTAGGCTAATATGGTAATGTAATGAGTAACGTAACTAATTACTTTTGACACCAAGTAATAAGTTAAGTAATTGTATTACTTTTTAAAGGAGTAATAAGTAACTACAGTAATTACATTTCCTGAGTCACTTGCCCAACACTGGGCGCAAACGATGGAGACAAAATCAATAAAATGACAATCTCATGAATTAGCACTTTAAAATGTTGTCAACAAACACAATACTTAAGGACTGCATACACTTCCTCAAGTCTGCTCCCATTGAAGGCGTAGCGATGGATCTCTTTCAGGCCATTGCTATTCAACATACTACAAAAACACATTGTTATTCAGTTAGGAATCTGAAGGACCTCAATTTCCATACAGTACATGTACCCATTTGGGCTGAAGTTGTCTGTCAAAGGCACTTGCCTGTGGCTGCCCCATGTGATGTAACATAGGTAACACTTTGTCAGTGTGTTGTGACCAGGGGCCCTGGCCCGGGGCCCGGGGCGCTGGCTCGCCCTGAAATCTGATTGGCCACCCCAGGTGCTACCCCAAAATCCTGAGGGCGCCGGGCCTCCGGCATCCGTGGCTGACATCACTGTCTTGCAGAGGCTGTAGCGGGCTTTTAAAGCTAGCATGAAGAGCATGGTATATGAAACTAAGGCCATGTTCACATTACAGGCAAATCTGATTTGCTGATAAAGTCATTAATCATCATTATCTTGATTGGTTTCCTAAATCTGATTTGGGAGTGTGTCCGCACTGCAACAAATCTGATACTCAAGTCGGATCTGTGTGTCCAGACCTAAACAGCCTATCTGCATGGGTTGCTATGGTAACGACGTAAATACGGTAAATACGTACGTTGGTGACGTGGTTTTCCTGCGCAGAAGCATTTGATCATGAGTTGCGAGTGACGTTCAAATCAGATTTGGTGGATCTGCGCGTCCGCACTGAAGTCACATCAGTCGAAAGCAGATTGGAAACTACCTCCATATGTGGTTTGGGACAAGTGACACAAATCAGACTTGGAGCGTCCAGACTCCTAAAACCAATCTGGATAAAGTCATTAATAGGTCACTAAAGTTCACAAATCAGATTTGGCCTCCTAGTCTGAACATGGCCTAAGACCTATAAGGCATCCATTGCTATCAACCCTGTCATGCTAGATAGTCTGCAAGGGGCTCAAATGTAGCCCCTGGCATTATTTAGCCGCTAAATGATGCTCCAAATTTAGGCACAATTTTGGTGATGGAAAAACGGGCACCTCGAGATATGTGAATGAGAATGGGTTCTATGGGTAGGTCCCACAAGTCCTTTCCAGATAAGGTAGCATTTACATAAAACAAAGTTTTTAATTTTCAATTTTGTAATTAAACCAAGGCTGTCAAAAACGCTGACACTGGTGCCCTCAGGATTTTGGGATAGCAACTGGGGTGGCCAATCAGATTTCAGGGTGTGTCCAGGGCCACTCCTATAGGCATGCCCCATGTAATTAAGGTAGTTAGTAGTTGTTAGTAGTAGTTGTTAGTCAAGTATTTTGTGTGACCTCATCTAAAGTGAGGACTATCTATGCCTTACATTATAAATAAGCTCATTAATCATGAATAAAACATTTACAACTGTATTTAGGAATTATTACTAATGCTTACGAGTGTATTAACAATGCTTTATAAATGATGAATTAAGTATTTAGTAATACTTAACTAATGCTTAATAATAGTCTGCAGTTATTATAAAGTGTTACCGTAACGTCTTATAGTTTGATATGCTCATGTATGTAAGTAATGTCCACCTGGGGTCACTTTGTCCACATTCTTTATCCAGACCAATATGTGAAAGGCTTATTCCAGTTATATGTTATATGTTCAGATGTTCACATATGCTTCAGACTTTTATGACTTTTGAAGCGGCTAGTAGATAACAGTAGCCCAGAGCTAGACTTATTAAAAGAACTAGAAATATTGTGCGTTTCCCCGCGCTCATTTCTAGCATGCCTCGCACGCTTCACAGGCTCGCTTCGCCCGCTCACCTGGCAGCACTTCACGCATGCACAGTTATTATTATTATATATCATTATTATAGTAGTGAGATATCAAAGAAAAGGCAACATTTGAGATACAGAGGAAGCAGAACTGCCTAAATCCTACTTACATGGTTAGATCATTTTCAGATATTCCATTGAAAGAATTGGCAGGTATTACTTCTATGAAGATGTTATCCACCATCTCCCTGTTGAGATGAAATGGACATGAAATATTTCACACCAGACGAGAGTAAAGTTCAACTACTTTGACAAAAAAGAAATAGGTATAGTATTCCATTGCTACATACAAGATAAACTCATCTTGGCTGGATTGAATGTACTGTAGGGCAGGAAAGGAGGTGAGACCTGTGTTGAAAATACCACTGTATCAAAACAAATGTCCGTTAGCAATAATGCAAGGAGTTCAATTCTAGACACCATTTTGTGACGGGATCACACCAGCTGTGATGCTCGCAATTTCAAATGAATGTGGGCCAGGGGCAGTGGTACCAGGGGCAGTGGCACCAGGGGCAGTGACATCAGGGGCAGTGACATCAGGGGCAGTGACATCAGGGGCAGTGGCATCAGGGGCAGTGACATCAGGGGCAGTGACATCAGGGGCAGTGGCATCAGGGGCAGTGACATCAGGGGCAGTGACATCAGGGGCAGTGACATCAGGGGCAGTGGCATCAGGGGCAGTGACATCAGGGGCAGTGGCATCAGGGGCAGTGACATCAGGGGCAGTGGCACCAGGGGCAGTGGCACCAGGGGCAGTGACATCAGGGGCAGTGACATCAGGGGCAGTGACATCAGGGGCAGTGACATCAGGGGCAGTGACATCAGGGGCAGTGACATCAGGGGCAGTGGCACCAGGGGCAGTGACATCAGGGGCAGTGGCATCAGGGGCAGTGGCACCAGGGGCAGTGGCACCAGGGGCAGTGACATCAGGGGCAGTGGCATCAGGGGCAGTGACATCAGGGGCAGTGACATCAGGGGCAGTGGCATCAGCAAAAGCCAGGGTATGGCAATTAAGGGATGGGTTGGGAGTGGAAGATTTTGTCAAATAATTTGTGAGTTGTTCCTATACAATTCACTTATATCATTTAGGTGACAGTCCCTCCAGGAAATTGTGATTTTGCGACCACAATAACTAATGCAAATTCAACCAATCTCCACAATATTTACAGGGGCTTGCAATTTTTCGAAATTCTCGCGATTTCTCCACAAAAACGGCAACACAGGTGCCTCAACTTGCAATTTTTGCCAGCTCCCGCAATTTTAATCACAAAAAATCACATAAAACTTTGCAAATTCCATTGCAATTTTTGAGTAAGCTGCCATTAGCTAGTAGTTAAAAAATATAATTTCCCCCCCTCAACTTTAATTTGACCACACACAAAAATCACATAAGATTTCACAAATTGCATCACAAAATTTTTGAGGGAAGCCCCTACAAAATCACAACTTTTTATCACAACAATCACACACACACACGCACACACACACACACACACACACACACACACACACACACACACACACACACACACACACACACACACACACACACACAAAACTCCTGGAGGGACTAACTAAAGGGTTAGGGTCACATCTTCCTGGTCACCAGAAATGGAGATGTCAGTTTAGTAGAGATTCTGCAGCAGGTGCAGGTGCCATGTGGGTTGATGTAGCTAGTATATCTATGACACAAAGGTGCCATGTGGGTTGATGTAGCTAGTATATCTATGACACAAAGGTGCCATGTGGGTTGATGTAGCTAGTATATCTATGACACAAAGGTGCCATGTGGGTTGATGTAGCTAGTATATCTATGACACAAAGGTGCCATGTGGGTTGATGTAGCTACTGTATATCGAAAGCGACCACTGCTCCTGGCCTGCCCCCCGGAGGAAAGGACATGCCTGGATGGGTTAAATGCAGAGGACACTTTTCACCGGCCACCGTCAGCATGAGTGTGTTGTGGCCGCATGCATGTGTTGTGGTGTTCGTGTGACAATAAAAGACGGGGCTTGTCCCGTTACGAGAGTTTTTTTTTTTTTACGAGTTTTTTTATATCTATGACACAAAGGTGCCATGTGGGTTGATGTAGCTAGTATATCTATGACACAAAGGTGCCATGTGGGTTGATGTAGCTAGTATATCTATGACACAAAGGTGCAGGTGCCATGTGGGTTGATGTAGCTAGTATATCTATGACACAAAGGTGCCATGTGGGTTGATGTAGCTAGTATATCTATGACACAAAGGTGCCATGTGGGTTGATGTAGCTAGTATATCTATGACACAAAGGTGCCATGTGGGTTGATGTAGCTAGTATATCTATGACACAAAGGTGCCATGTGGGTTGATGTAGCTAGTATATCTATGACACAAAGGTGCAGGTGCCATGTGGGTTGATGTAGCTAGTATATCTATGACACAAGGTGCCATGTGGGTTGATGTAGCTAGTATATCTATGACACAAAGGAGAGATTCTGAAATCTAATAACCGTGACGTGAATTAGCGATTGTACACGTTAACATTAGCTAGCTAGCTTGTTAGCTTCACAATGGGGCAGTGTGACGTTAAGTCCGGTTTTCCACTACTAAGATAACATGGAACATGTTTGTATTGTATGTATATATAACATGACATGGGCTTGCTTATGACTATGTTTGAATCAACAGTATTATGGCATTTACAGTTTGTTTAACCCACCTGAATTAATGGGTATAACGGACAAGTTTCTAATGCTAAGGTTAGTCTGACGCTGTGGCTTGTTTATTGAGGAACTGTTAGCCGGAACTGTACTAGTCAGAGCAGCAACTCCCATTCAACTACACTGCCAACTATAGGCTGTGTGGTGGGGTGTACTAAGTAGTGAGGACGAGCAGGGAGGATTTTGACTTTTGTGGAACGGATATAATCACATAAGATGACAAGGATTTATTTAAAATTTGGCTAGCAGCTAAGGTATGGCGAGTGCAAAGCGCAATGGCCCCTTCCCTGCTTCCGCGCACGCACGCACGCACGCACGCACGCACGCACGCACGCACGCACGCACGCACACAGACTCACAAGGTGAAAACAATACCAGCCACATGCTGTTGAATATAGCATCAAGCATACGCACGATTTATATGGTTTTCCTGTGAAAAACATAATATACTTAGACTAACGAAAGCAAATGAGATTTTACTTACAGATACTTCAAATTAGGCAGATCCTTAAAAGCTTCTGGCTCAATGTGTGCCAGTGTTTTGATACTTCTTATTTCTCTGTTGGACGGACACACACACACACACACACACACACACACACACACACACACACACACACACACACACACACACACACAAGGGTAATTAACGGTAAGGGTAATTCATGGTTAATTAAAGCATTAATTAACAGGGTTAGTAAAGCTTAGTGAGCATTAATGAACCCTTAATTAACATTACCTAATGTGTAACACTTTTCAATAAGGGTGCATTAATTAAGGGTTGGTTAATGCTTCACAAGCATGAATTAATCCCTTGTTTACAGGGCTTTACAATAAGGGTCACAAAGAGCATTAATACATTGTTAATTACAGTTAAGTAATGCTTATTCAGTGCAAAATGCAAAATTACAGCCGTTGCGAAGATAGGGCGGAGGGGAAAAAAGTTGGTAGCCACAGTGGGAAGTGGTGCTTGGGAAATTTGGTTTGGTGCACATGGTACTTGGTCTGAAAATTTTGGGAACCTCTGCCTTAGGTCTTCTAGTTTCATATGGTACCAGTATCTCCACTCTGGCTTTAAAAAAGAGCTGTAGTGGTACAGCCTCTGAAAGACATTAATGTTGGCTGCGGATGCCAGCGTCCTCAATGAGTAGAAGAACTTTTTTCTGATGCACACATCCACAACCCACTGAAAACAGCCCCGAGACCCACCAGCTGAGGAACACTGGCAATAAAGGGTACTACTACATGTACATGTAAAAATGGGTACTTACAAAAGGGTACTTAACATGTAATAAGGGGTACTTACATGTAATATATGGTACTTACATGTAGTAAGGGCTACTTGCATATAATAAAGGGTACTTACATGTAATAAAGGGTACTTCCAGTACATGTAATAAGGGGTACTTGCATGTAATATATGGTACTTACATGTAGTAAGGGCTACTTGCATATAATAAAGGGTACTTACATGTAATAAAGGGTACTTCCAGTACATGTAATAAGGGGTACTTGCATGTAATATATGGTACTTACATGTAGTAAGGGCTACTTGCATATAATAAAGGGTACTTACATGTAATAAAGGGTACTTCCAGTACATGTAATAAGGGGTACTTACATGTAATATATGGTACTTACATGTAGTAAGGGCTACTTGCATATAATAAAGGGTACTTACATGTAATAAAGGGTACTTCCAGTACATGTAATAAGGGGTACTTGCATGTAATAAAGGGTACTTACATGTAATAAGGGGTACTTACATGTAATAATGTGTACTTACATGTAATAAGGGGTACTTAAATGTAATAAGGGGTATTTACATGTAATAAACAGGGTACTTACATGTAATAAGAGGTACTTACATGTAATAAAGATTACTTACATGTGAGTTGCCCAGGGCAGGTTATGAAAAGAATGCCTCTCCAGAAGTCTGACAGTTTCATCATCAGAGATGGAGCTGGAAAACAAATCAGAAACCAAAGGCTTCATTTGGTTTCACATACGTGGCTTGCACTTAGGCATACCATTTTTGGATTTTCAAAAGCTATTGAATAAAGATACTATACTCTTGTACATTGTTGCCCTGCATTATCTTATGAGTAATCTTTGAGCAATATAAGTACCGTAATTACATTCAGATATGGGAACCACTGAACAAACCGACTGATGAACTTGAAAATAACACGGCTATAGCGAAGACATCTTACTTTTTTCTTGACCAATATATTACATTGTTATGTGAATCATATTTTACACTATATTTTAAATTATCATCCTTATTTGCTGTGATTGTTTTGTTTAGACTGTGCAAAGAGTGCATATATACCACTCAGAAATGTTCCTTGTATTTCAAACAGTAATAAAATGGAGTTATAAAATTACAACATCAAGAATAAATGTTGTTTATTCTTCTTTGTGAAATAGTTATATGTATGGAAAATTATGCTATTTCAAAAGAAAATCTTACATGTAGGAAATGTTGACCAAATTGCCGAATGCATCCTGAGGAATAGAAGAAAGCCTCGTCTCGACCATCCACCTAAATGGAAATCGACATTCTTTTTTTATATATATATTGTTTTGACAGGACAAGAATACAGCACATGTCACAAGCTCATATTACATTCAAATGACAAGTTCTCTGTAGTGTCCCCTCTTTTTTGTTTTTACTACACACTAAAAACCTACTTCAATCATGAGACCAGTGGGTAAAGTTTAACGAGCAAGCTTTATTCATGAATGGCATGGCAACTAATTCTTTGGCGTAATGACTCCGTGGTAACATGCCCTCTTCTTGTGGTGAGAGAGGAGGGTATCTACTCAGACTAGGATTGAGAATCCCCCCCCCCGCCCCCCCCCCCCGTAGGGAATTCTTCAGGAGTCAAGACGTTGGTGGTGGACTGGGGAGGTGGGTGGGGCGAAACGTAGCTTCAGAGGATGGGATACGATCAGGCCAGGTACGGCGACCATGAGGTGAAGGATCAGGGAAAGAGGATGATGACACGCGACCATGGCTATATTGGCATTTATCTGACGCTTTTATCCAAGCGGCAGCTATATGTACTGCCACGTCATTACCAACGTCATATTGACATATTGATAGTGGCTGATTGGCTATTGAGGAGCTATTGAGGATGGGGTGATGAGTCAGGAGACACACCTCATAACGGACGTCACACTTGGATTACACTTGACTAATGCTGAGCGCTGATGCCTATTGTGATATGACGTAACATGACTGCTTCTCATCTTGAAACTAGGTCGAGACCAACATTAACCAAAAACCAAAACAAAGGGGAGTATAACAAAATGATGTCCACATCCACAGACATCTTTCCCCTTCTCAATACTAGGTCTTTATTGTCACACGAACACTACAACACATGCATGCGGCCACAACACACATTCATGCTGACGGTGGCCGGTGAAATATGTCCTCTGCATTTGACCCATCCAGACTTGTCCTTTCCTCCAGGGGGCAAGCCAGGAGCAGTGGTCGCTTTTTCTTTCCAGCACCCGGGGCCATCATTGGACCAACTTCAGATGTTGTCGTCACTGGTCGGATGACGATCTTCTGCATGTTTTTTTTATTGGGGGGTTATGTACGGAGGAACCCCCTGGGGGGTACGGGGAGAACATGCAAACTCCACACAGAAAGGCCCTTTCGACGAGATAGCCCACCTGGGCAGTAGGCACTGAAGATATGGGGGGGTCACAACTCCAGCGCCCACAGCGTCCCAGGTGAGAATCGAACTCAGGACCTTCTAGCTGTGAGGCGACAGCGCTACCGACTGCGCCACCGTACCGTATAAGATACAAACATGGACAGCACAAAACATACACCACAGCAGACAAAAACAAAAGGAAAACAAAAACAAAAAAGTGCCTTACCGCCTAAAGTATTCCGTTTACCTCCGAGTGTTGGCATGGGTCGATTTGCGGTTTTGCCGGTCAGGTCCGGTGTACGAGCTTAAACCGGTTCGATTTATTGGCAACCAGCTAAACCGAGTTAATTTAGCCAAGAACTGGTCAATTAAAAGGCAAATTAAAAGGCAGCCTCAGCAGCCTATACAGAGCTAAATCCAACTTGTATTGCATTAGTAATGAGCAACATGACAACGTGATTCATCTCATGTTTATTAGTTATAGTTACTTTGTTTATAAACTGACATACACAAACAATCCGTCTGTCTAATCTAAGAGTGAATTAGATCTAATAATCTAATTCACAATAAAAACTAATGTGAAATAATGTTTGACTGAGCTCTAGCTAAAATGTAAAATACCGCCGTCTGCTCGCTAACCAGGCACGTATGTATGTACTTAACCTAACTAACTTAATCTAACTAACTATCCGGTGAGCACAACATTGTCAGACTAAACTCCAGCTGACACCTCAAAAAACTACAATCCGCTATAGAAAAATGTATAGTTTGTTTATTAACTGGCCCCTGGCCTCCTATCATTTCACGAAAGTGGCCCCTGGGCAAAGTAAGTTGAGTATCCCTGCTTTATTCTATACGTAATCCTTTCAAAAGTGGCCATTCTTGTCATCAACTCAATCCATTCTTTAAAATCACGTGGGCTACACGATTTCCAGTGTCTCAATATTATTCTACATCCTGTTGTTGTGGCCAGACAGACAAACCTGCTCTTTTTTTTTTTTTTTTTTTTTTTTACAAAAATACAAGTGTACAAGAGTACCGCATTCTTTCTCACATCTCCAGCATGTGTCACTGTTCCTTAATTTAAGTTTGGCTAATTTACTCAGAGTCTAATATCTTCTATTTAGCAATTTATAGAGAATAAATTGAGACTGCGCTTCACATGAACATGTATGCCAAGAGGCGGAAATCGACATTCTAATGAGATTGACATTGTTTAAACATAATAAAATAGTGATCCAAAAGATGAAATCATTGATGAAAGATTTTTGGCAACTTACACCTCCTCTGTGCTGGGATGGAAAACGGGCATGACTTCAACTCCCATGCATGAAACTCTCCGAGTTTCCCATTGACACTGGCAGTGAAGTGGGCAGTAATCCACATGAAGTGTGGCCTCAACACTTGTGATGAAGATGAAAATCAGGTGATGAAAATCAGGATTCATTGTGACATGCCTGTGAATGCTGATGCCTTGAATGCTGTGGCGTAGTCTCCAGATTCTGCACAGAGAGAAGGGAGCAGTTTGGCAACTAGTGTCAAGCAAGCCAGAGTAACAAAAAGGACTTCTCGTCACAACTTTCAAAATAAAAGCCTTATTGATGAACATGTAGGTAAATAATGCATTTAAGGAGCAATTTGTAGTAAATGAAAGTAGCTACAGATGCTGTTTTTCAGTATTTTTCTCAGATGCTAGTTTTCTGTTACATATTGTAACGGCACAGGCGAGGCTGGTATCGAACCCGGGTCTGTCATTCCAAAGCACAACACATTAACCATCCGACTAAAGGGACAATACCCAAGTCTGAGGGCCAGTGTGTGCCAGAGCCAAAGTGAACGTCACTTCCTGCTTCAGCATGCGTAGCAGATTTTCATCCGCCATTTATTTTCCCATAGACATTTAGGAAAATGCTTATAAAAAATAGTTTTACTTGTTCAAACCAAACGATTCAGCAATATTTAGCAACAGGAGAGACCACAGAACATTTCACTCAGACCAAAACGTAAGAAAATTGCAGATTTAAAGAAAATATTTTTTCAATGTTTTTTTTTTTTTAGTTTTGGTCCGAATGAAATGTTCTATGGTCTCTCGGGATTCCACAGCTCATTTTACATCTAGAGCAGTGGTTCTCACCCTTTTCATATCAAGGACCCCTTAGTTTATTCCACCATACATTATAGGGCCACTACGTATCGCCATTTGATTGTAATTGTGTCCCTCTGACCCAATCTACATAATAAAGTTGAAGGACATGGGGCAGGTTGGAAGGTCCTGGAACCACATGGAAACTCCTGGAAAATCCTTGAAAACACCTGGAAAACACCTCACGCCCACACCCCAGTTTGGATTGGGCTGTCATTTTGCATGGCGAGGGGTAATGATCTGGAGAAGTTCATGGGCACTTCATCAAGTCCTGGAACCACCTGGAAAGTCCTGGCAAATCCTGGAAAACACCTGGAAAACACCTCACAGTAACACCCCAGGTTGGATTGGACTGAAATTTTGCATGGCGGGAGTTTATGATCCGGGGATGGTCATAGGCAGGTTGTGTAGGCTACTCCTGGAAATCATCTGCACACCACCATCATTTCCGGCCAAGCAAAAGGCACGGTTGTATTGCACAGAGGGAATATCCGCGCTTCAGCTGACTTGCTTTGTGCCTATTTGACCCGGGCAACACCGGGTACATTGCTAGTCTGAGAAAATTGTTATTGTGGCAGCAGCACAAAGCTCATTCCCCTAAATGTCCACAGGCCCTTTAAGGATCAAGGTTAGAAGGTCCTCCCTCGCGTGAGTGAGTGTTACTTCAAGAGTGAGTGTTACTTCAGTATTTCCGGGTTCCAGCCCAGAGAGTTGTTAGCGTGGCAGTTCTAGCTCTGTAATATTGTGTGGAAGGAATAAACAATCCAGCTTTTAGGATCAAAAGGAAAACTGCCTCCTCGTTCCTGCACTCGCATAACTGGTGACCCGGCACAATATCGACTATGTCTAACAATTAAACAAAATGTAAACAAACCTGAAAAATTCAAATATTCCTACCACATACCATACTCATTTTATGTTTTTAAAATGTGCTTCATCAATTTAGACATCAGAAATGTGTGTCACAATATCAAACAAGACATGGAGTCTAATAACGGCATGGGTGGGGGCGCGGTGACAGGAGCCCCCGAATTCACTCCCCTGTTCTCCCGTGTCCCCCTTTTCTTCCTTTTCTTCTTCTCCGGCGGCTTGAGGATCTGAAAGGAGCACACAAGGTTCTCATCCACGGCCATCATGCCGCCGGCGTTGTCGGACACCCCACAGTAGTTGGGGGCAGAGAACAGCGTCACCAGCTGTCGTCCGGCAAAGAACTCGTAGCCGCCTTGAACGACCTGATGGGCTCGGCAGATGAGGTCCATGTCATGGCGTTGGAGGAAGTCGCTGACCACGTCGGGCCCGAAGGTGACGGACATTCCGCGCTCATTCTCCCCCCAGCCCTGCATGTCTTTGTATGGGTCTGCCCACAGCAGGTCACACAGCAGACCTTTGTCGGGGACATCGGTGGGTCTCGTGATGCGACGAATTTGCTCCATGGACTGCAGATCAGGCGAGAGACCTCCGTGGCAGCAGAAGATCTTCTCGTCGACAATGGCAGCAATGGGCAGACATTTAAAACAGTCTATGAAGGTCTTCCAGAGCTTTATGTTTACTCTGCGCTTGCACTCGTCATAGAAGCCGTAGTAGCGGTTAGTGGAGGCACACTCGTGGTTCCCACGGAGCAAGAAGAAGTTTTCTGGGTATTTGATCTTGTAGGCCAGCAGCAGGCAGATGGTCTCCAGCGACTGTTTCCCTCTGTCCACGTAATCCCCCAGGAACAGGTAGTTGGCCTCCGGAGGGAAGCCGCCACACTCAAATAGCTTGAGCAGATCTGTGTACTGTCCATGGATATCACCACAGATTTTGAGCGGAGCCTCCAGCTCCAGGAGGGTAGGCTGGCTGAGGAGAATCTCTCGGGATTTGATGCAGAGTCCGCGGACCTCTGCCTCGGTCATTGCTACTAAGTGTTTCTTCCCTGGACGACATCCTCGCACTTCCAACAAACGAGTAATGAGGCTGTCAACGTTTAATTCACTTTCCACCATGTTTCTGACGCGTAAATACAGGCAGAGAACATTTTAAATGTCCACTACCGGTCCTTTTATAGCCTCGAGGGAAGGATTTATGACATCACTGATTCTATCACAATGAGTGAGTCAGAAGTGAATGTTTGAGTGAGTGAGATGCTACTACTATAATAGGCATCTGTGTGTCTGTCTGTCTTACCTAGACCAATCACCGCTCACGCTGCTTTGACATCACTGATGATGTCATACAGTAGACGGCTTGGCCTGGTGGCCAGGTCACCACTAGTGAAGTCATAATCCTCGATGTCATAATGATTTCATAATGTGGGGGGCGTATATTCTACGTTCACCCACCGATGACATCACAAGGTGGCCAATGATGTCTCACTGATGACATCATCACAAATTACATCACAATTGTGCAAGTGACATCACTGATGATATCATCACTGATGACCAAGGCTTTCGTTATAGGATAATTGACGGACAAATTAAAATCTGCCGGTTACCAAGTCCAGTGAAAATAGCACAATTTGAGTTGTCAAATTACATTTCCACACAGCTCCTTCTATTAAATAGCCTAAATGAATTTTTTTGTGTCTACAGGTAAGTAGGCTACGGTGTCATATATGATGAATGAAACATAATTCACAATTAGGAAGTACGCGATCTGATTAAATGCGTGTGCCACGGGTCTGTCAGCAGCATTCAAGTGGAGACATGTAGCTACCCCACACCTGCATAACGAATGACGTGCAGATATGAGAGAGAGATAGAGAGAGATGACATGACAATCTAATCGTAAAAAAGTATTTTCTGAAACCAAGCGTGTCTGTTATTGTCAATGACGACGATAGCATTAATTAAAAAGCGGACTACAGCTGATTGACACGCGGTGGTCCAACCAAACCCAGCAAGCAAAATTACGTCATGATAACGTTGTGATGACGTGTTCCAGTGACGTTCAGGACTAGGCCAGATCACATGGTGATTTGGGGATGATTTAGACGTCTACGCGGGAACGTCAAGCTGACGTCGAAATATGACCGTTACCATGAATGGGCATGTTCAGTTATTCTGCTATGTACACAGTGTATATTCAGCAACTTTATACATAAAGCTATAATTGTGTCCAGATTAACAATTTTATGCTACATTTTCAAAAAATATAATACCACCCCGTGAACTCGGGATCTACAACTTACAGGCCGGCTATTCTACCGCTACGCTAACTATTTGCTGAAATATTCTGCTGTAGGTTGGAGTAATATAGCCTATTGTTTCAAAACATGGACCCCTTGTTATTTTTATACCAGTATAACATCCATGGAGTCGGGACAGTTTTATTAAAAACGATAGCTAATTTAATTCAAAACTGAATCTGGAAGAATCATTGAGGGTCCCCTCAAAATTTACAAGTGTCACCAGCCTGTAGCCTACTTTGTTTGCCAATGCTCCTGCACACACAAACAGGCTATGAGACACGGATAATACATAGCCTACCGTACAGTATACGATAGGATTATGGTAGAAACTTGTTTTTTATTTAAAACGTTGGCGTCAAGTCTGACGGTCCCTAGCACTTGCCTCACCGCCCGCAGCACATAGAGACCAATGTTATTTGTCCAGCTCGGAGGATCGTTCATTTAGGTGGAAATGAGGTTGTAGCTCGTTGTCTACCTTAGATGGGGAGGCGTCGTGTGTGCAGTACACGCTTCGTTTATGAGCTATTGATCCGGGAAGTGCGAATCTGTCAATATATTTCCAACTTTACCGAACTTTTGTGGATCGCACATGTAACAGTTTACAATCTGTGTAAGCAGAACCCCGAAACACATGCTACAGCATGCAACTCCCAAATATTTACGCCTCGCAGTGTATTTTCTCTCTTTCAAAACAATCTGGCAACACGATATGCAAGTGAGACAATTGCAGGATTCGCCCGCAATTCATCTCCTCGTAGTCCCACCTCCACGAATAAACAGTTTGTTAATCAGCAGATGTCCACAACTGCTGATCACTCGGATTTTGGATAAAAAATAGCCCAGGCTGAGAAATACGTGATTGATTGCAGCCATTTAGTTATCCTCATGGATATTTCAGTGGTGAGTGAAATTAGTTGGATAGTGATACTTGGGCCAGATCTGACTCGTCATGATATGACTTGAGCTGACCCCGATTGGGCTCTCTCGATTCGTCCGGGTCCGTCCGTGCTTGCTGGGAAGATGACGGGATTTCAAGCAAGACGGTTCAACTTCAACTCACTTCCTGTCATTTTGGCACGTGCGTTTTGGCCATGGTTTTTCACGGACACGCCCACTTTTGAGGTTTTCGGCCGGTCTGAGTCTATTGGAGTCAATGGGAAAAGTCAACGTGATCTCAGATTATGACAGATTCTTTCTCCCCCATATTCATTAAAGTAAATATTCGGCCTATTCTCCGAAGCCACATATCTTCAGAATATTCTGACACTAAAATGGCATTTTTCAGACAGACAGATCAGGAGAAAAATAAACTTGTTCAAGACCTGTCTCTATCTCAGCAACACACTCTCGTGAGATTTGGCAACAGGAACTCATGTTAGAAGGGAGCGATTAGCTAAAGCTAAAGCTGAAGTTCGTTGATGTAGTAGCTAAATCTGTGTCTAGAGAAATTCTTTTTTTAATGGAATATCTTAGTTTAAACCGTATTGCGCTAACAACGGGCAGCTTTATGTTTATATGTGTGGTTTGGGAACTCACAATCTCTATTTCAAGTTAGCTTGCTAGGTCAGCACTAACCCTGCGTCACCAGGCACAGTCCTCTCACAACACTTCAGGGGAGAGTTCAGGTGACCATGTGACCAGGGTTAGGGTTAGGGAGAGTTGTAGCGATTTGTTAGAATTGGCCGAGCCTGAGGTGAATCATCTAGATAGTAATGGAAGATAATTGGTCCAACTCGCTCAGAATGGACAATAGGCTAGAGTCAAGCTCAGCTGGGAATATTTGCTTAACTTTAAACTGGAAGAAAAGGTCAGAAGAATAAGCTATTACTGTATTGTTAGTTACCTGTAGTATTCTCATCTGAGAACTTAAAGCCCTTATGTTACCGGTAGTCCATGGTGTTGTTGAGCAACACTAGCCACAATTTCTGCGTTCAGACGCAGAAATCACTCGTGAACACAGTGAGATGGCTAAACAGTTTATTATCATCACAAATGATGTCACAATGTCTATGACATCAACTATAATTGGCAGCGTGTCTCTGTCTGTCTGTCTGTCTGTCTGTCTGTGCGGAGTTGCAAGGTGCCCCGATTGCCTCCAAAATGAGCTGAAATACTTTTCAGTGGTCTGGCACCGATCACAGCTCACACTGCTATGACATCACTCTGATGATGTCGTACAGTTCTATACGGCTCGGCCTGGTGGCCAGGTCACCACTATAGTGATGTTCATCAGTGAGTGATTTATGGTGCGGGATCTACAGCAATATTTTACCTAGACCAATCACAGCTCACACTGCTATGACATCACCGATGAGGGCATAACTCACTGATGATGTCATACAGTTCCATGACATCACAATTGCTTGGTGTCATTGGTGTGATATAATCACTGACATAACAATTCCTCCAGTGACATCAGACATAATCTCTGATGACATCACTGATGACATCATCGGTGATTTTACGACATCATTGATGATCGCAGAAGTCATGCGTGACCATTAAGGGCCGAGGCGTCTATAAGAGGGTCTGTCCACCCGTATGTACATACGTACGTACGTCCGCACGTTTATTAGATCGTTTAAGAAATTTAGTTTTTTCCTCCAATGTTATTTTTTTAATTTTTGCTCCAACTGAAATGTTTTATGGTCACTCACGATTCAGTAGGTCATGGGTTGGCTTGGTTCCAGCCTTAAAACTCGTTATATATGGATTTTTTTTAAATGTCTATGGAGAAAATGGGAAACTCACTCCTGGGGCAAAAGATGTGATGTGACTGTTCAGTTCTATGAACAGATAGACGTAGGATTAGCTTGATTACAACTGTATCAAGATGATCAAAATGATCAAATTATCATACCTTTGGGGGATTTTGGGATTATTGATCGTACATCGTACAGAGGTCGAAATTATGGTACAAATATGATCATTATCGTACGTCTGGCAACGCTGGCAGAAAGGGATTCCCCTTCGCTCCGACTGAAATGGTCTGCACCAATGGCAGAGCTTATCCCCGCAGCCTGCTTCCAGTGAGTCAGTCTATTGATTGCATGGCAGTACCACACCTTGTTGCCCTGTACAGTTGACGCCCATGCCGTTTGGACTACTGCCACTGACTTGGGTATGGTTTCTTGCTGGCGGGGGGGGAGGGCGCTGTGTACCTGTACACATCGAGGCTATCATGGCTCAAATGTAAGATGGAGTCAATGATAATATCCCTCAGTCAATCTAAAGAGCAACGGGGAGTTTCCGAGCTCACAAACTCACACTGCACCTTTTATTTTCACTCCAGATCTCTGCAAATGGATGCGACAAAGACTGTGGCCTCTCTGCTCTGCTTTGCTGTCTGTGTGGGCTCCAGGTATCATGAAGCCTGGGAGCAGCACACCTCCCAGCCGGCTCGACCCCACTCCCACCTGGCCGAGAGCAGCAGAGACGGCATGGACAGGGAATATCGCCTCCACCATTACATGCTGTTTTTATACCGGACACTCTCCAAACTTCAACCAGGGGACAATGATCGTGTTTCACGTCCCATGATGGCACTTACAGCAAATACAGTGACGAGTTTTGTGGACCAGGGAAAAGGTGGGAGGACATCCTCAATTATTTTCTTTGAGCATTTTAAAGTATTATGTGTAAGAACAATTAGTAGAAGTTCTCTTAATTAATTATTGTTTAATATATTTACTGTACGTATAGCTACATAATGCTACATATTGTTCATTACAGTAAATTCATATTGTACATATCCATCGGCACTCCCACACTTTATATTTAATGCTCTTATTCTGCTGTCAATATTACCCATCCTCACTGACTCTGGAACTGCTAATGAGTCTAATGTTCTTGGTTTTTTCTTTGCTATTTTTGCCCTCATTTAATTATCTGATATTTTTGTTTTTCTTATGCCTAGCTACTACACATTTATTGCTGCACTTTGTCCCAATAATTTCTTTGATCAGAATGACTTGCGTTATACTGTGCATTTGACAAAACTTGAAAATTAATCGATTGGTGGGGAGTGCCCTAGAATTTGTTTACATAGGCTTAATTTTCATTCAGACGCCCTGTCCAGGCTTAGTGTACAGCTATTGATCTAAAATGTGTTCAATCGATAGTATCATTTAGTATTACCGCCCCCATTACTATCTCTGTTTTCATTACACACTAAATGTTCTTTGAATCAATAGTGTCCTTTAGTATTACCGCCCACATTACTATCTTTGTTTTCATTACCCTTACCCTTAGTTACCGGCTAAATTCACATCTTGTACCCTGTAACTACCCTGTAAGTACAGAATTGGTCCCCTGCTTTAGAATACAGCCTGCGCACCTGTAGTTACATTCTAGTTACTATGTAAGTGCAGGGGTATTGACACAGCTTCAGAATACAGCCCGCGACCCTGTAATTACACTGTAGTTACTATGTAAGTGTGGGGGAATTGACTAGGGATGTTCATTTTGAAAATTTTCCAAAATCGATAATCGGTCAAAATTAACGATCAATTAACCCTAACCTCAATTTTCAATTTTTTATTTTTTTTTACAAAATGAATGCCTATGGCAGAAAATACGAAAGACAACGTGTTCTCCTCAATGAACTCTTTATTTCAATGTGTCTCCTCTCCAACACTCTGCTGTCCCCGGCGCATGCCGGTGTGAATTCCCCATGTTTAAAACAGTTTTGTTGGCACAAAGGCCCGTGCCCAGCCAGAAAACTAGAGACTATATGAAGCTCCACCTCACGTTAGTCGGCTGTGCAATGGAGTGGGGCGAGGAGGAACGAATTCCACCCAAACCTAGTCAAAAAAAAAAAATTATAATAACAAAATCGATCCAAATGCCACAGGATCGATTCCAATCCTTAACGATCAATTTCGATTTTCGATAATTGATGAACATCCCTAGAATTGACACAGCTTCAGAATACAGCCTGCGACCCTGTAATTACCCTGTAAGTACAGGTGTGGTACCCCGTAATTACCCTATAAGTACAGATCTTGTTACCCTGTAGTTACAGGCTAAATTCACTTATTGTATCCCGTAGTTACTAACTACTAGTCTAACTACTCTTAGAAGTACAATTCGTTAAAAAAAGGAAATATAACTGAGTAAATGTACTTGAGTACTACCAACCTCCGCACATGTTTCACTTGGATTACATACTGTAGACAATTATAAAGATGGATCACAAGTCTATGCTCTGCTCCTCATCCACAGACCAACCTTCTTGGGAGAGTGGTCAGCGTTACATATTTGACCTGTCTAGCGTGGCCAGCATGGACGGCCTGGTTGAGGCGGAGCTGAGAATCCTCAGGAAGCCCCTGGTAGACCTTCTACCTGTGCTTGTAAATGGTGGAAATCTTTACAACATCCTTCTGTACTCGTGCTCTCTCGAGGGCACCTCTGGCAAACAGCTTCTGGACTCCAGAACTGTGGAGGTTTTGGATGGCGGTCTCCCCAGGTGGGAGGTGTTTGACGTGCGGGCCAGCGTGAAGGCTCGTCTGAGAGACTCCAGAGATCTGCCGCAGGCCTGCTTCCACCTCCTGGCCGTGTCCCAACTGACCGACGAGGCTGCCGACCCCCTGTCCCTCGGGCTGGGCCGCCATGCTCGACCGCCACAGGAGAGGGCCTTGCTGGTGGCTTTCTCACGTGCCGGCAGGAACGACGATGTGTTCAGAGAGATCGTGGAGAAGATTGGAAATGTGGCAGGTGGCTTTGGGCTCCCCACCTCTCTCAACCCCATTCTAAATATAGTCACTGATCAGAAGAAGCATGGCCGGCACCGTCGAACAACGTCCTCCAAACCATCGTCCAGCGGTGCTGGTGCAGGGGGAGGGATGGGTGCTGGTGGTGCAGGGGTGGGAGTAGGGGCTGCCGGTGGAACTGGGGGGAGAAATGGGTCCGGCCGTAGGAGGAGCCGCTGCAGCCGCAAGCCCCTCCGTGTCAGCTTCAAAGACCTGGGCTGGGACGACTGGATCATCGCCCCCCTGGACTATGAGGCGTACTACTGCGAGGGAGCGTGCCACTTCCCGCTGCGCTCCCACCTGGAGCCCACCAACCACGCCATCATCCAGACGCTGATGAACTCCATGGAGCCAGACATCACCCCGCCTAGCTGCTGTGTGCCCTCCAAGCTCAGCCCCATCAGCATCCTTTACATTGACTCAGGCAACAATGTGGTCTATAAGCAATATGAGGATATGGTGGTGGAGAGCTGTGGCTGCAGGTAGCAAACACAACTCTTATATAACTATTATGTTTATTGCAGTGGCTCTCAAACTTTTTCATATCAAGGACCCCTAATATAGTCCACATTAGAGCCAGGGACCCCCCATTTCTCTGACCCAAATCTGAGAATATTTTTTATTGTCAGATTATGATTTTGTCCAAAATTCCATGACTATCCGTACTGTAGGTAGAGAGATCACAAAGAAACTCTAAATAGTCATTTTAAAGTGAGGAAAAATAATGAGGTTTAAAGAGGACATGAAACGTTTGATTATGTGACTCTAGTTCATTTGCATTTCACCACATACAAAACAGGACACTGCTTTCGAGTCTGAAATTTACCTACATTTGCTAGAAAGATTAACAGAATTTCACCTCTTCGCCAACTAGGGCGCTGCTAGATGATGTCACCAGGTTGACTGTACAGTACAGTACAGTACAGTACAGTACAGTACAGTGGACAGGCTGGTTAAGTGTTGGTAGTAAAGTTTTTTTGAAGTTTTTTTGAAGTTTTTTTGAATTTTGAATTCTAACAGGCTTACAGCATATGCAAAATGCAATGCTACAGTTAATCATTCTAAATCATTATACTCCCATATAAAAATAGGTCAGAACTTTCTGTTTACAGAGCACTAGAATGTAAACCTTATTACATGCATAGTTCACTTCAAAATGAAAATTTAGTAAATTATTAATTTGTCTATCTCAAGCCTTCTTCCCAATTATTCCTTTAAGTTGGAGCTGTTCTTCTGTAATGGCAACAAACAAATCTCCATACAAATCTTCAGTTATTCCAAAGAACTTGCATTGATAAGAACTGAAGTCTAATGGGTTGTTCCATTGCAAACATTTCTTCTTGGCAAGATCTTTGATTGGCTGTCATGGTTCTGTGCTGTCGTCCCATTGGTGCAAGGAGGCGTTTTCAGGCCAAAATGGTGGCAATGCTGTTGTATCAAGCCTTCTATACTCTTTGGTTATTCTTCAGTGACCTTACCCTCTAGAAAATGTGTTCCATGCCATAAAAATCATATATCATCGTACCATCAGCCGCTGCCACCGAGGAAAGTCTTTAGATTGAGGTTTGTACCTCAGATTTGCCCTATCGTTATAGGAATAATATGTGCTGAAGTCAAAGCTTGTTAGACATATATACTGTTATTTATTTATGCACTAGATGTTACTGAATTACACATTGTTGTTTGGACATTCCAGTTTCCACATTTACTGCGGTCACAAAAAATAAATAATCAATGTTGCATTATTTGAAAATGTTGTTTGTGCTACTTATCTGTAGATTGTTTGATGAAACTAGCTGTTCTCTTTAAAGTGTGTATTGACTCTATAACAGCAGCCACATGCACATTATCGCGATGCCAGACAATTGGAGATATCCGGGTACCAATCGTCTGGGGATTAATTAAGATCTTAATGTAAGACAGTTTCTAGAACGGTGGCAAAAACGGTTGGCAACAAACATACGTCCCTTTGTCACCTTACCGGAAATGATGCTCCCCCCATTATCCTCCGTAGTGAAACAAACTGGAGTTACAGAGAATCACTGTAACACAGGGAGCTTTTTAAAACATTGAAAATGGTTGTTTTATCCGTTTACAAGCACACGAGTTTGGATTGGTTCTGCGAGGCTTTTTTTTTACTCAAATCATTTTTACCCAGTTTCAACAACAAAAGATGGGAGGATGTTCTCAGTCTCCAGTTCAGCGAAGCAGTTCGAGACTTAGAACTGAGTCTTGTCTAAGACGGCTTGATTAGACAATCAGTATTCAACATGGGTAAATCTACGGGGTTACTGTCACTGTTAACTGTCAGTGGAGCAGGTCCAGGTTTTATTAATAATAATAATAATAAATAACCAAAGTGTGTTTAATTTTTGTCATAGTTTATTTATTTAATGCTACAAAATTGTCATCTGTTGGACCTATCGTGAGGGTGAACATCAGTCATCGTTTCAGGCATATCATGTTGGCTTTGCTTTTCTGTTCTACTAGCTAAGCTTTCACTTGAGCACCTGCCCCCCAGAATATGTCCTGTGCTGCCCTTTCCTCGTTAATTAAAATCCAAATCAGGTTCTTCTTATCCACAACTGATGTTAATAGCAATTAGGGTGAATGTGCTTTGTTTATTGTGTTTCTGCCACTTGTTTGGTTGTTGGCATCTAATTGTATGTACTTGTAGGACAAACTGAACTGTTGGCAATTTAATGACACAATCCCTATACTGACATACCATCAGTGCCCTGCAAAACCACGCATCTCTATGTGGGACATAATATCAATGGTTAGTCATTATATTAAAATAAAGTAAATTTAAACATTTCTAGACAGTATCACAATGGTAAATTCTGTCAGTGTGTTGTGTATAAGGAATGTTTGATAGGTCAAGGTGTGTATGTGTGTGTGTGAATCTATATATGAGAGGTATGTGTATGTATGTACTATATATATATATATATATATATATATATATATATATATATACATACATGTACTGTATATATTGTAATTTCTACTATTTTATTTCATACACGAGGGCGTATGTATGTATGTGATGTTTTTTGTGTGTGTGAAAATATAAATAAATCATATATATATATAAAAAGGAATGTTTTACAGCAGATTTGTAGTTTTGTCACACAGAATTGTCAACATCACAAAACTATATTTACCTATGAGAACAAATAATTGAATACAGTAGCGAAGTCTAGAAACCTCAATTATAATCTTCAAAATAACATTTAAACAACAACCCCAGTTTCTCTTCATAGCATCAACAATATGGTGAAGACCGTATTTATTTATGATTTTCTCAATTGGATTTCATTCAAAAGAGAGGCAACCAGGGCCGGTTCCAGAACAAGATGACTAGGGATGCATCCTAGATAGGAAGGGGTGCAGATGCCCGGCCGAAAAATTTGACATGTTATTTGACTAAAAATAATGCATTTTACCATAATTTCAAGTAGAATGATACCACCCAAGCAAGAATATTTCAAGTGTTTCAAGTGCTTTACTGAAATATTTGGACCATATAATGATAATACAATTATCTCAACCTTAAAAGGTTACATATAGGTGCCAAAAAGCCATAAATTCACATCAAAGAACAAAGAAAAACAACAATTATAATTCAAGTTTAAACAGTAAGTGTGCAGCTGCAGCATTTATAAAAAAAAAAAAAAAAAAAAAAAAAAAAAAACTTTTCAACTGAGCATGCAGACAATTAAAATATGGGTGCAATGCATGCTTTTGCACCCCCGTATAACCGGGCCTGGAGCCTGGCAACACTGGCATGTCTGTGACAGAACTCCAGCAATGGAAATGAAAATGAAGTGATTTCCCAGAGACTTATGGAACATGAATGAGAGGTAAGAGAGGTGTCAATCCAAATAAGAGTGCCAGAATGGGATTTTTGAATGGGGTTCTAGTTAGATGACTGAGATAAGGTCTGTGGTTAACAAAAGGTTATATTAAACCTTTGTGTTCAGCAACACCAATCATCAGGATACACTTGAAAATGTTGATTTAGAAAGAGTTTGTGAGAACATTTTTAGGGGTAATCTTGGACCACAACATCTGTTGGAAACCCCATGTTAAGTTTGTATGCTCTAAAATGTCAAGAAATATCGGTGTCCTAGGTCAAACTAAACACATTCTGAACCTGAAATCACTGTACATGCTGTACTGCTCTGTTATTTTACCCATCCTGAATTATTGTGCGGAACATTATGCACACTTAAAAAAAAAAAAAGCAATAAGGATTGTTCACAAGGTAGGTTATTTGGAACACACAAATGCACTTTTTATACAGTCAAACACATTGAAACTGAAGGATTTGATCGATTCCAAAACCGCACTAATTATGTTCAAAGCGAGGAATAATCTACTTCCTGGTAATATTCAAAATAAATTGCAGACAGAGAAGGATGCTATGATTTAAGAGGTAAATATAATTTGAAACAGCCGTGTGCTCGCACTACTCTTAAGAGCATGTGTATTACAGTCTATGGGGGTGACTCTTTGGAACAGACTGGATGACAGGATCAAACAAAGTGCTAACATCTCCATTTTCAAATCCAATTTAAAAAATGATTTAATCAGGAAGTACAGTGAGTAGCTCTGATTTTTGTTGTAGTTTTTTGGCAATGTCCTCTTTTTTCTTCCTGGCAGCATATTATTGTTATGTTATTATTGGGTGTGTGTTCCTGGTCTGATATGTATTATACATTATTATACATATATATATATATGTAATATGTAATGTTATATATTATATATATTATATTCATTATATACTATACTACCCTATATACTATTATAGGGTAGTATAGTTCATTGGTACATCATCACAACATCAAATCATTGGGTTATTGGGGTAATATTGGAATGTATTATCAGGAATAAGTATTGATAGGGATATGTGGGTTGATCTATGATATTGTGTGTGTGTGTGTATGTGTAAGTTTGTATACGTATATACATATGTATGTATGTATATGTACAGTATACGTGTGTGTGTGTGTGTGTGTGTGTGTGTGTGTGTGTGTGTGTGTGTGTGTGGAGGAATGTGTGGGAGTAGGTATATGCTTATATACGGATGTATAAATTTGTATATGAATGGTTTGGGGGCAGGACTCGATAAGCTTCGGCTTCTTCCGGCCCCTTTTCAAACAGTTTGCTCTTTATTCTGTTGGAGTTTAAGTATTTTCCTTTTGCTGAAGTCTATTGGACTGTTAGTGATGTTTATTTGTTTTTCATTTTTATGTATTGTTTTAACTGTTTGAAATAAATCGTTTCAATCAATCAATCAATCAATCAATCAAATATCAAATTGATCACCAACTAGGCAACGTCCAATTTTGTGAAACCCTATGCCACAAACCTTGGTGTGATATTTTTGACTCCGCCTTTAAGTTTTACAAGAAGCAGGTCAATGCAATAGTTAAAGCTAGTTTCTTCCATCTTCGTACTATTGCCAAAATCAAGTCCTTCTTGTCATCAAAGATCTTGAGAAGGTCATCCATGCCTGCATATCCTCCCACTTGGGATCAGTCAGTCTGCAGCTGGTCCAGAATGCCCCTGCCAGCCTCCTGACGGGTTCAATCAATTTCATTCAATTCATGTAACTCAATTCAATGTTGTCTGCTAGTATCAAATGTTTAAAATTGTTATAGAGAGCCAAAGTGCCTCCTTCCGGTCGGGCCCTATGCGAACCAGCATGTGAAAAAATATGAATGCTGGTGAATGGCGAGAGACAGTACTTTTTTTTTAAATCCCATTTGAATTGTGTCATGAGGTACACATTATGATGTTTGTCAATTTAAAAAATAACTGCAAGTCAAGAAAGTCGCAGTTTGTGCTAAAACTGTTGCACTACAAGTTATAAATCAGAAAGACTACACACAACCAGTCGGCTAAGTGACATCTCCCCCGCCAGGCCATGTTGGTGTTGCTGTGACGTATATTGTGAGATGTAGTTGATTAAGTGGTTTCATACAAAACTAAATAATGTCTTGGACTATTTTCAATAATGAAGACTACTTAGCAGCTAACGCCCAGTTCAGGTCATATCACAGTGCACGCCCCCTTTCTTTGAGGTTGTATAACCCATTCATTGTTAGGCTCGCCCTCTTTCACTGATGCTGTCTCCTCATCCATTCACAGTTTACCACGCTGCATGTGGCAATAACCAATCAGCCCAAGCTATTCCTCTCCAGCTGATCCCAATCACCTAATCAGTGTAGTATATCAGGGTCCATGTTTTACTCTGTTTGACATGTACTGTGTATGTGCCATGTGTCATTCTCAGTTGCTGATCATCATCGCTGAAGCAGTTATTTTCGCCCCACCTCCTCCCCTGACCACCATCATCGTCATGACTCCTGCAGACTCCTGAAGAATTCCCTATGGGGGATTTCCTATCCTATTCTTCACTGACGACGCCCTCTCACCATCTCAGGAGAGCGTCATCATATCATGGAGTCATACGCCAAAATTAATTTGTTGTTTCATTAAAGCTTGTTAAACTTTCTACTAGTCTCTCATTATTGAAATGTTACGTTTCAGTTTTACGACAAACTGCGACTTCTCTCCCCAATTGTACTTGGCCAATTCCTCCCTCGCTGCCCCACCCTCTCTGCCGATCTGGAAAGAGCCGTAGACACACACAGGCTTCCTCCGAGACATGTGCAGCCAGTTGCCACCACATTCTTCGAGGCTGGTGCGTAGCTGAAGCAGGAAGTAGGCGGTGACTTTGGATCTCTATAGAGTGCCTTGTAAATTGCCACAGTGAGCACTTGTTTACTGAACTGAACCCACAGCACAGTGCAGGATGATGGGCAGCAGGCAGAGGAGGAGCTGGGAAGAGCAGACAGAAGGATGTCATGTCCTTATATAGGCAGAGGAGGAGCTGGGAAGCGCAGACAGAAGGATGAAATGTCCTTATATAGGCAAGAGGAGGAGCTGGGAAGCGCCGACAGAAGGATGAAATGTCCTTATATAGGCAAGAGGAGGAGCTGGGAAGAGCAGACAGAAGGATGTCATGTCCTTATAAGGTCATGTCCTTATATCAGCACGGATCCATTCAACAACCATGTGCGCTACTTCTCTGCCTGCGTCCAGCACGAAGGCATGGCGGAAGCCTTTCTCACACAGTCTTACATCTCCAGCTGGGAAGTCCTGCTTGATCTCATGATAATACTGTGCAGGGCACCAAGGGTCTGTAGCTCCATAATAAAACACAAGCTGAAAAAAATGAAGGGACATATGGTTTACTAAAACAGAAAACACTTGTGGGTGTTGTCTACAATTGTTTGAATAGGCCTTTTTCACAGGGGCCATTTTGTGTCGAAAAGGCAGGGTAAACACAGGTGCAAGCAAAACATTAATGAGGGTCTCCATGGAAGTTGGAAACCCTCATTGATGTTTTGCTTCCACCTGTGTTTACCCTGCCTTTTCGACACAAAATGGCCCCTGTGAAAAAGGCCCATTAACGAAAAAGTATCAGTTGATAAAAGTTGAGAGCAAGATTTATTTTATTTTATTTTATATCGAGTTTGTTTCCCTGGATTTCCCGCCTCATTTCTCTCCCCTATAGAGAGCCAAAGTGAACGTTACTTCCTGCTTTTCTCCCTGTACCAGCATGTGAAAACAAATATGAATGGTGGGGAACGGAGAGATACGCTATCTTTTGTATCCCGTTTGAATTGTGCCACACATGTCATGTTTGTCAATGTAAAGATAACTGCAAGTCAAGAAAGTCACAGTTTGTGGTAAAACTGTGGCATAAGTTACAAATCAGAAGGAATACGCACAAGTGACGTAAGTGACGTCTCTCCCGCCAGTCCATTGTTGTTGATGGTGTGACGTATAATGTGCGACACGAGATGTAGTTGATTGACAAAACTAAACCTTACATTTCAGTTTCATAGTTATCTTTTAAATTGACAAAATTTTACATGTGTACCTCGTGGCACAATTCAAACGGGATAAAAAAAGTAGCGTATCTCTCCGTTCACCAACATTCATATTTGTTCACATGCTGGTACAGGGAGAAAAGCAGGAAGTGACGTTCACTTTGGCTCTCTATTGTAGCCTACTTGGCCAATTCCACCTGCTGTCCCGGTCGTTGCCGCACCCCCTCTGCCGATCTGGGGAGAGTTGTAGACTAGCACATGCTTCCTCCGAAACATGTGCAGTCAGTCACCAGCCGCTTCTTTTCACCAGACAGCGAGGCGTTTCACTGGCTGGACGTAGCGCATGGGAGGATCATGTTATTCCTCCCAGTTCCCATCCCCCTGAACAGGTGCCCTGACCGACCAGAGGAGGAACTAGTGGAGCGACCAAGACAGATACCCTTAATCCCACTTCCCACCCACAGAGATGGCCAATTGTGCCTGTATGGACGCCCAACCAAGCCAGAGGCAACACGCGGGGTGGAACCTGCGACCCTCATGCTGGTAGGCAGGGAATCTACGGCTGCACTACCTGGATGCCCGAGAAGAAGAAAAAGCAAAAAAAATAAAAAAATAAAATAAGAAGAAATTGTTCAAGTAAAATATAGCTTTTAGAATTTTGAAATATTGACTGGTGTCTAGTAGACAAGGAGACATGTTATAATACTATTTATATGGGCTAGGTAAGTTTTTTTCCCCCTCACCTTTTCAAGGTTTTTCTTGATGGTTATGTTGTCTCTTTCCAGAACTTCTCTCATCTCCTGACCCCCCATGTACATAGCATTGGCTAAGAAGAGAAAAATCCATTGGTCATGTCATTGGTTCAATTCCTGTAAGCGTCAACTGTTTGTTTAAAATATACAACTTTAAAATCATTTATAAAGTACACCACTAAAATGGCAAATGCTTAGCTTACTTTCTCCCTGTGGTTCGAAGCCTATGGTGTTTAGGAAAAATACTGCCAGAATAGGGTTTAGATTGGGTGTTGCCAGCCACCACCAGCGTCTTTGATCATTTACACTCAGCTTTCAAGACGCACAGAATATTTAGTTCTATAACTATGTAAACACTGAATATTGCAAACGACAGACGTTTCATATGGAAATAACATTTTATTCTAGCTTCATCCGTTCTTTAGCTATCGACACCTGAATGTAGGTAGTGTTCATCAAAAACGTCCGTCCGTCTGACAAAAAGCTGAGAAAAATGCATGTAAACAATGGTCATTTTCAAGGATCCTGAACCCAATGAAATGTGTCTGAGGGCGGATACTTGACCGGTGTTACACCAAACTATGCAGCACATATGCACTGTGGTTTCCCTTTCGGGCCAAACATGTCCGTGGTCACAGCTTTCACTGTAACACCGGTGCATGAGTCTGCTCTCGGGAGAGGGGAGCCTGGCTTACATCCTGTAGGCAAAACTGCTAGACTACTGAAGACAAGAATATCTGAACACAGATCTAACATATGTAATCATGACACCAGACGTCCAGTGGCAGTTCATTTCACACAAGCTTCCCACAATGGGCTCTATTCTCCCCCTGGCCTTAGGCGCTAAATTGGCCTTAAACGGGGGGGGGGGGGGGGGGGGACCGCTTTACGCCTGCCTACCGCTGACTCAGGAGGATACCGTCATGTTTTTAGGCCCCGAAATGCGCTTTACGCTGAAGAGGCGTGGCACAGTGCCAGAATAGGACAGAATGGGCGTTTCGGCCTTAAAGTCGAGCTGAACCCAAAAATGACTTTTCTTTTCTTTTAGTTCAAATACTTGGGTATGCAGTGCACTTATTTAATAATGTATGCAAAGAAAATCACAAAAATCTAATTTCTTTAGTTTTTCACACTTTTTCACATCAAAAGTTCATTTTTCAAGATTTCATTGATAACAGTAATGTACAGTTTGCTGACGTCACCTAGTACTATCAAATTTCTACCCCATTTCAACCAATCATGTCACGACATGCAGCTGTCAATCAAATCTTCATTTCAGGATCATTTTCTCTTCCAAATGAAGTAGAAAATGGCGCCTAGTGCCTGTCATCTGGCAGAATTCCTATCCCATAAACTTGGCCAATTGTTAGAAACATGAACAAAAAACAAAAACTATAATCTCTAAGAATGCAAAGAAATGTAACTGGCTCGTTAAAACGTGCATTCCAGGAATATTATTTACATTTATAACGATAATGGCACGCGCCTCCGAGCCTGACAGCCTCCCTGGCTGTCAGGGGTCGTCTCTCGGAGATTCCAGGCGGGCGGGCAGCACCCATGCTGATCGGATTGTCCGCTCGCTCTGCACGAAGCCGGTGGCTGCCTGGTACTCCGCGGATCCCACTCCCGTAGCACGACAACACGCTGAATCCCACCCGATTTGGGGGTGGAACACGCCAGGATTGGCCGATGCCAAAGCCAGTCGACAGAATTGTCAAATCAAATCATCGACACCGTATATGGTCCGCCTCTCAATTTGTTTTCAGTCTGAAATGGACTCAGATGCACGTGACGAACGGGTTCACCTCGACTTTAAATACCAGCCTAAAGCAATCTTCCCAAAGGGCGTTCATTTTGCGGGTTAACGCTTTTCAAAACCAGGCCTTATTCAGTGCCCCGGGGATATAGCCAGTAACCTAGGCCTAGCTACTGCAAAACTGTTGAAAATTCGATGTCTGGTTTTGTCACGAGGGCATGAATCCAGAATGCAACATAAAGGATGCCAACTTCCATAAAACACCACAGAAGAAGAAGGATACAGTATGTCAGGTTGGGTTCGGTATCGTATCGCAAGTGTAGAATGAAACGTCCTCCTACTCCAGATGATCAGTCCATTAAGGGTGATTCTGAGGGGGATGACGAAGGCCTTTACCAAAGCATGAGCGGGACCTTCATCATGCTGTGACGGGCAACCCTGGAGCCGACGCATGTCAACATCTACGAGTCAGTCAGGCCATTTAACCCTGGAGCCAACGCATGTCAACATCTACGAGTCAGTCAGGCCATTTAACCCTGGAGCCAACGCATGTCAACATCTACGAGTCAGTCAGGCCATTTAACCCTGGAGCCGACGCATGTCAACATCTACGAGTCAGTCAGGCCATTTAACCCTGGAGCCGACGCATGTCAACATCTACGAGTCAGTCAGGCCATTTAACCCTGGAGCCGACGCATGTCAACATCTACGAGTCAGTCAGGCCATTTAACCAACGCATGTCAACATCTACGAGTCAGTCAGGCCATTTAACCCTGGAGCCGACGCATGTCAACATCTACGAGTCAGTCAGGCCATTTAACCCTGGAGCCAACGCATGTCAACATCTACGAGTCAGTCAGGCCATTTAACCCTGGAGCCAACGCATGTCAACATCTACGAGTCAGTCAGGCCATTTAACCCTGGAGCCAACGCATGTCAACATCTACGAGTCAGTCAGGCCATTTAACCCTGGAGCCAACGCATGTCAACATCTACGAGTCAGTCAGGCCATTTAACCAACGCATGTCAACATCTACGAGTCAGTCAGGCCATTTAACCCTGGAGCCGACGCATGTCAACATCTACGAGTCAGTCAGGCCATTTAACCCTGGAGCCAACGCATGTCAACATCTACGAGTCAGTCAGGCCATTTAACCAATCAGGCCAAGACATGTTACAAATGTATGGCAGAATGCTTGCCTAGTCTGACATGGTAACATGGTGAAAGACAAAACATATTGTGTATCTGAGGCATTACTGGAACGTTACTGCTAACAGTTTGATGCCTGGGCTGCACACGTTGTTTGACTGTCATGTCCAGTCTGTTATTGTTCACGTAGTAGACCCTCCTTTGATCATGCCACTCTCACTCATAGCGGCTAAACTCTCGATAGAAACCGATTTGTAACGTTATCTCTCCTCTTCAGCCATCGCCTCCCTCCTCCCTGCAGCTGGAGGCTATTTCCTCCTCAGCTCAAGATTGGGGATTTCGTCTCGCAGACTCGTATCAAGAGCCACACTGCACATCGGGGTGAGCTCTGCTGCCGACAACACGCAGCAAAATGTTTATTTAAACAGAAACGGTGGTGCCATTGAAACATGCAAGGAAACATTACTGTTCAACCTGGGAACCGTAGCAAATCTGTGCACACGTTTTCATAGTTGAACACACCTCAGCTGATCCCTGTAACGTTAGTAGGCTAAACAATGGACCCGCTCACAACAATAAAAGTGAGAAAAACAACAAAGAACGTGCAAAGCCACATATTATAAGCCAAATAAGGGGCTGGGGCAACGCTTTGAGCACAAGACAAGTCTTCAAACCACATCTCCTGATAAGCGTCGACGAGTGGTAGTGACGAGTCATTGCAACCTCTTTTGTGTGTATTTTCCTATTCTAACTTACAGTATCATTATGCATCCTTTGACTATGGTGTATCACATGATTAGTCAGGTGACCCCTGGGAAAGGTATTTGAAGGTGTGTCTGCACTTGTTTCATGTCTGAAGGTCCTTGCACACAGAGTCCGTTTTTTCGTCCGAAATTGACGCACGAAAAAAATAAAAATACGACCTCATTTGTGTCAATCATCATTGACACACCGAGTCCGACGATTACGTCCGTCATTTAAGTTTTCGGACGAGGTTCGATTTTCTGCGTTTTTCCGCATCCATGAAATCGTTTTGACAGGTGTTTGACCACCCAGAGCTGCCGTAGTGTTGCTATTCACAATGAAAAATGGCGTCTGAGAAGTTAATTCAGTTCGTCTCCCAGCACAAAGCATTTTATGGCAAAGCAGGAATACAGAGATTCGGAATTAAAAGACAGAATGTGCCGGGTGATTGCAGACCAGCTTGGAATGCGGGACGCGGTGTGTGTGTGTGTGTGTGTGTGTGTGTGTGTATGGGGAAGGGGGGGGGGGGGGGGGAGGAGAGAGACAGAGAGCCACACAGACACACTGCCAGTTGTGGATCAATAGGATCGCGGTAGTTTTCTTTTCGTTGCGAATCTTCGCAACGAATATTGGATAATTAACGCATCGGACTCAGTGGGCAAGGTATCTGTGCGTGACGTTTTTTTCCCGGATGACGGATAAAAAAAACGCAGCGAACAATTCGGACTCTGTGTGCAAGGACCTTGAGGAAGGGTTTTGCCCGAAACGTCATACTTTTTGTGGTAATACATTATTATACAATAATAGTAATAATATCAACGACGACAACATCATCAATAATAATAATAAAATAATCATCATCAACTAATAATAATAAAATAATAATGAATAGGATAAATGGTGGGAGCAGCATTGAGTGTGTGGACTCTAATTTGTTATTTTGAGTCCTAAAGTGAGCATAGCATCATAACCAACCTGCACAGTCCCCGCTGAGGAGGCCCACAGTGGGCTGGAGGACGGTGTGGTCCAGGGAGCGGATGGCACCAAAGGCCAGCTTGACCAGGCTGGTCTGCAGGCTGAGAGGCAGCAGAGAGAGCAGGAAGACGGGCAGGTAGGCCACGTAGCGCAGGTGGCACAGTACAGGGGTCATGACCTTTCCCTGAGGAGTCTGGGCCATGCGCTCGATGGTGGGGAACAGCATCACAGCCTTCACAACCTATGGTAAACAAAGGAAAGCAAGATCATAAAGCACCTGGCCTCAACAAAACTCAACTTCTTTGTCACTGTATTTGAACCCGCTTCTGATTTAAGGCTTTTGCACACCAAGTCTGTATTTTTTGTTTAAAACTAAATACGACCTCATGTTGTGTCACTCACGTTTACACACTGACTGAAATTTTGGTCTGTAATTAAAATTTTCAGAACAGGTTTGATAAGCTGGCACCTCACTGCTCTCTCTCTCTGGGGAGCTCCACCTCACTGGCCCCTCTCTGCTGCCTCTCCCCGGGAAGCTCCACCTCACTGGCCTCTCTCTGCTCCCTCTCCCCGGGGAGCTCCACCTCACTGGCCCCTCTCTGCTCTCTCTCCCCGGGGAGCTCCACCTCACTGGCCTCTCTCTGCTCCCTCTCCCCGGGGAGCTCCACCTCACTGGCACCTCACTGCTCCCTCTCCCCGGGGAGCTCCACCTCACTGGCCTCTCTCTGCTCCCTCTCCCCTGGGAGCTCCACCTCACTGGCACCTCACTGCTCCCTCTCCCCGGGGAGCTCCACCTCACTGGCACCTCACTGCTCTCTCTCTCTGGGGAGCTCCACCTCACTGGCCCCTCTCTGCTCTCTCTCTCTGGGGAGCTCCACCTCACTGGCCCCTCTCTGCTCTCTCTCTCTGGGGAGCTCCACCTCACTGGCCCCTCTCTGCTCCCTCTCCCCGGAGAGCTCCACCTCACTGGCCCCTCTCTGCTCTCTCTCTCTGGGGAGCTCCACCTCACTGGCCCCTCTCTGCTGCCTCTCCCCGGGAAGCTCCACCTCACTGGCCTCTCTCTGCTCCCTCTCCCCGGGGAGCTCCACCTCACTGGCCCCTCTCTGCTCTCTCTCCCCGGGGAGCTCCACCTCACTGGCCCCTCTCTGCTCCCTCTCCCCGGGAAGTTCCACCTCACTGGCCCCTCTCTGCTCTCTCTCCCCGGGGAGCTCCACCTCACTGGCCCCTCTCTGCTCCCTCTCCCCGGGGAGCTCCACCTCACTGGCCCCTCTCTGCTCCCTCTCCCCGGGGAGCTCCACCTCACTGGCCCCTCTCTGCTCCCTCTCCCCGGGGAGCTCTACCTCACTGGCCTCTCTCTGCTCCCTCTCCCCGGGGAGCTCCACCTCACTGGCCCCTCTCTGCTCCCTCTCCCCGGGGAGCTCTACCTCACTGGCCCCTCTCTGCTCTCTCTCCCCGGGGAGCTCCACCTCACTGGCCTCTCTCTGCTCTCTCTCCCCGGGGAGCTCTACCTCACTGGCCTCTCTCTGCTCTCTCTCCCCGGGGAGCTCTACCTCACTGGCCTCTCTCTGCTCTCTCTCCCCGGGGAGCTCCACCTCACTGGCCCCTCTCTGCTCCCTCTCCCCGGGGACCTCCACGTCACTGGCCCCTCTCTGCTCCCTCTCCCCTGGGCACGGTGCTGTGGCACCCGGCCACGGCGCACACCCCAGCCGGCTTGGCGAGTTGAAGGTGAGCACGGAGCTCCTCTCCAGTGAGATACGGCTACCATTCCCCGACCTGCTGCCATCTGCCTTCTCCACTCCACATCACCGCTGTTGCAGATCAGCCACTGCTGCCTGTCACCTGTCATGTTGTAATGTGGATACAGGAGAGGACATCTATTTGTCTCGAATGCGATTAGAACGACGAACATAATAATAAAACGCAACAGACTCCATCCGCCTCCCATGCTCAAGGAGGGCGGCGCACTATCGCCCTCTATTGGTCAGCCGCCACTGATCAAGCTTCTAAATTCCAGCCTTGAGTGCTCAGAGGAAGCTTGACTAACCTTAAGCTCGGGATCTCTCTTCATCATCTCCAGAATAATGTAGCAGCCGATGGAGTGTCCCAGCAGCACCAGGCTAGTTTCCCGGGGAACATGCTTCCTGAGGAAGGCCAGCTTGTGTTCAATCTGCCCGTTCAGACCCAACACGTCGCCCTCTGCTGTCCAGGAGCCATCTGCATAATGACCAAGCAATCAGTTATTGTGCTGTCCATGTCACAGTGTGACTAAAGTTTGCCTTCACATGATCCAAATAGTGGGATTGCAAGCTGCAAGGGGTTGATGGAGGATGTAGTACATATCTCTTGTGTCTACCAATCTAAAAAGCGGTGTGCTTGATTGGTAAGCTAGCAGCCTTTACATATTCTTTACAAGTCCAGACATTCAGCTGTCATATTTCAGAGGAACATTTGCCAATATATTCAAGGTAATGATTCAAATGGGTGGCTGTGGCTCAGAAGATAGAGCCTGTCGTCCACCAATCGGAAGGTTGGTGGTTCGATCCCCGCATGTCGAAGTGTCCTTGTTGGGCAAGATACTGAACCCCAAATTGCTCCTGATGGCTTTGCTGCTGATGGCTGTGCCAGCTCCCTGCGTGGTAGCTTGCCTCCATCAATGGGTTAATGTATGTAGGCATTATTGTAAAGCGGTTTGAGTGGTTGGTGGACTAGAAAAGCGCTCTATAAATGCAGTGCATTTACCATTATTATATACAAAAAGCCAGCGTGGTAGTCTAACTGTTCCATTAAGGTAGCCAATGATCCATGCAAAAAAAGATTTCGGCGAAGATGCAAGCCATCCAAGATGTGATCTGCTCGGACAAAATCAGTCACATGGAGTTGAGGCCGTTTTTCTCAAGACATAAAAGGATGCATCAAACTCAAAGTAAAAAGATAATTTTGATATCACCAGAAAGCGTACATTCTCCTCTTTCCATCGGTATATAAAACTCAAAATATGTTTTGGGGTCAATGTGGCTGCAAAACAATACACAAATAAAAGCTGCAAATCTATCAGTGTGCTCCAGCCCCTCCTTTGTTTCCTAGAAATAGGCCTAATCTACCTTGCTATTTTTTAAATCAACACGGATGGAAACATCAACCTATCAGAGAAGGATTAGGCTACATATTTAGGCCTAGCTTTCATTCATTTGCTGCACAACCTTTCTTTTCCCTCTCTAGCACCACCAGTTACTGTAGCCTCGTGTTAATTGCTTCATTATGATTGACAGATTAACGGTTTTCTGTAACTGTAAGGATTACAGTCACCTTTTTTGTAATCTGATTACGTAATCCCATTACATGTAATCCGTTACTACCCCAAGCCTGGTGGTTTTCCAGAGAGATGTACTCTGCCTTCCAATGTAATCACATGAGCGGGGGGGAACTGGAGTATAGACCCAAAGTCCCTCCCCTTCCGGCCGGGCCCTATGAGAACCAGTGTCTGAAAAATATGAATGAACGAATGAATGGCGAGAGACAATACTTTTTTGATTGATTGAACTGTTGCACTATAGGTTATAAATCAGAAAGACTACACACAACCAATCACATACAGTAGTACTGTAAGTGACATCTCTCCCGCCAGTTTCATACAAAACTAAACGTTACATTTTTGGTTTTAGGACAAACTCCGGCTTTCTTGACATGCAAAGTTATTTAAATAGACTTAAATATACTTCATGGCACAATTCAAACAGGATAAAAAAAGTAGCATGATAAAAAAGTAGAAGTATCGTCTCTTGCCGTTCACCACCATTCATATAGAATTTAGGAAAGGGACTGTACCTTGGACCATGTCCATGGGGGCAGGGGGCACACAGTGGCCAGCGTGGCTCACGGCCCACACAGGGTGACCATAGCCAAACATGCTGTGAAGTGTCTGCATGAAGGTCTGGTAGAAGCCCACTACACCTGGGTTACCTGCATGGCAAGACACACACACACACACACACACACACACACACACACACACACACACACACACACACACACACACACACACACACACACACACACACACATTTATTAAGGATGAGGGAGTACACCGTTATCTGTCGGCCCACAGACACAACATAGCCCGTCTGTAAACGATGTTTAAAAGTCGGCAGACACGTCCAGCTTGGCCAAATATCTCACCGATAAACATCCCGACTTGTTCAAAGAGCAATAATTTAGCGAAGGTGATCGATAACATAATTACATTGCCTCAAATAAGTCAAGTCAAACGAGTGTTATTTCTTTGTGACAAGCATTGTTTGACGAGTAATGCGCTCAGTACGAGCGCAGACCCTCTGCCAAGTAACGTTATTGAGTCATGACGCTGTTTATTACGTGATTATCTGGTTGAAAAATATCAATGCAATCGCATAAACTTAGGTATAGGGGACATCAGATCACGATATACCATGTAAACGCTTTATTAACACTATGGCCTTGATCTAATTGTAGTAAAATGACATGCTGGCTGTGCATCATCAATAAGTGATATCAGCATATCAAGCGTTCATTGTTATAATGGGCTACAAAGTTGGTCAGTGCTCAAAAGCAGAGCAGGGACAAGTTGGTCAAGTGAAAGTGGATCCCTTGATTTAGAGTCAACCACTCCTGCAAAAGAGTGAACGCGAGTGATTCAAATTCATAAACAACTGGCCTCAGGCTCATTTAACTTCACAAGATGCATTTACATCATTATAAGTTGAAAGCAGTGATTGATAATCAATTAAATCTAATAATGATACATGTATTTTTCTGCAAATTGTATCATTGGGAGGTTGATTCTGGCACTCAATATTAGGGGTGGGCAATATATCGATTTTACGTCAATATTGCGATATGAGATATGGGGCCCTATCTTCGCGAAAGCGGTAATTTAGCGTTTGCACTCGTTTAGCGCTGCGCGCAATGCAAGTTGGGAACGCATGCCTGTTATAATTGTACTGGACATAGGCGTGCCACATGCCAAACCAGGCGTTTCAGCGCAAAAATGTGGGGATAGATGGCATTATCCTATTGTCAGCAGCCCGCAATTACTTTGCGCTAAGAGCTTTGAAAAGCACCTCTTACGCGCTAAATACCCCGCTGTGCTGGAACGCACCATGATCTAAATGCAGTGCAGTGCAGCGCAGTCAGACAGGTTGAGTGTCTGCTCTGATCACAGCTCTCTGCAATAACCTCCATCAGCCATAAAGAGGCTTTCAGTCTGACATTCAAACAACTGTGTGTGTGTGTGTGTGTGTGTGTGCGTGCGTGCGTGCGTGCGTGTGTGTGTGTGTGAATGCTCCAGTCACTGTGACCTTTCAAAGGTTAGCAGCACTGCTCTCTCTCAACCATGGCCCATCAAAAACTGACAACGATCATTATTATATTTATTTATAGCATGGTCTGGGTGAACACACTTTTCTGATTGGCCGGCAGGTGTACGTTAAAATCGTTTAACCCACATTTGAGTTTAATCACATATTATTCTAATTGATGTTTTTGAGGGGAAACTTTTCTATAAGGATAAAAATGTTTCTTTTTAATGAAATAGTTGCATAGCATACCTTTAACATAAGAAGACTGAACCAACAGACATCTGAAGTATCCCTTTAAAGGGATACACCAACATTTTGGGAGATTCACCTATTTGCCATATTCCCGATAGTCAAACTAGAATGTAGGTGCCTTTCTCTTCCCTGTGCATGCAGTACAAAGTGCGTTTCACCCCTCCTGAATAGTGAGCTTAGCACTATGGCAGTGAATGGTACAGGAGACTGAAAGACTGAAACAACAGACATGCTATATGAATAATGAGGCCAGCTCACCTGGAATGATGAGAAACAGCAGCTTGTGTCCAGAGTGTAAGCGACAGGAGCCAAACTTGAGAACCTCTGTGATGGCTCCACAGCAGTACATGAAGTCTGTCCTGGGTTCATCCCTGTGGACTGTCACCGTGCTGTCCATCTAACCAGCTTAGAGGGAAAGAGTTCAGTCACTACATGCCCCACAACCAATCACTCATCCATAACTCAATCATCATCAGCATCATCATTTTCATCATCATTAAAATTGGGTAAGGATGTTAGTCACAAGCATGGCAATAAATTGGTCAAGTATAATTGGGGAGAAAATGGGGGGAAATCAGTAAAAGAAAGAAAAGAAAATGATGTTAGTCACAGTTTTTCGGTGTTAGTCATGTTTTGTGAAACGTGTCATGACACAAAACGTGACGCAAATCATGACATCATCCGTGATGTCACAAATCAAGTTATGAGGTGATGCAAGACTGACCCCCCTCTCAAAACAGCCCAATCAAAAACTGATCATTTCTCTAGGCCTATTTTACAATTATGAAATCATAGGTTACTACAATAATTATGTCTACTTTTGATTTTGATAATCGGCCTACTTTTGATCAATTTCACCCAAATTATGGAACATTCTGCAATATTCCATGTTTTATAGTTGATTCCCTTTTTATTACCAAATTCCATGATTCCATCCATTTTGCGGACATCATATGGCCCTGATGATGTCAATGTCAATATCAATATTGACAACGTACGTACATACGGGTGGACGGATAACCCGAATCCATAATGCCTCCGGCCTGGCTATCGCCGGCGGAGGCATACAAATAATATTAATACAACATATCATTTATAAACAGTATTCACACCCACACCCACAGTATGAGTGCTGATGGGACTTTATTGTTTCAGATTCACAAATATGAAACATATCTTATAATTATTTAGCAATATACTATGATCTTAATAGTTTTCTGAAAATACAGTAAATGATTCCATTGTTTTATTTTTGATTGATTCCATGACTTTTATTTATTTTTCATATGGATGAAAAATAATTGTACAGTAGCAGCTAGGCAGACAGTGAAGCCATTCAGTCAGATGACCACATACATGAAAGGCGAGAGAAAAGCGATTAACGACCAACAGAAAAAAAGATTTGTTCCTATAGACGGTTTTAACTTGACAACATAAACATTCTAAATTGCCACTAGCTTTACTTCCTGTTGCAGTGTTTGCTAATACAATAGCTGACAGGAAATAAGCTAGGTTTCAAATGAAGCAATAAGCCCCAAGAGGTCCTGATTTACAGTGACAACAGCTAAGAGGTTGTCTACACAGGCAAAACATAGAGGCCATTTACACCTGGCGCTAACATGTGTTTTCTGTGATCAGATTGCAATCAGATTGTGTTTTATCACTTGAAATGCCAGGTGTAAACACCCCCAAAACGCATTGAAGAAGGATTGCAATCTGATCGGCCAAACCACCTCCAGAGGTGGTCAGGGATGCATTGTGTACACATTGAACACAAGTGTAAATGCAATGTGTCCTCTCAATCTGGAGACAGCAACTTTATGCGGATTGAGAGGACACCCATTTCTGCCATCTGATTGTAGTCAGATTGCAGAAAACGCACGTTAACGCCAGGTGTAAATGGAATCAGGCTGAAGTGATAAAATACAATCTGATTGCAATCTGATGATCACAGAAACCACATGTTAACGCCAGGTGTAAATGGAATCAGGCTGAAGTGATGAAATACAATCTGATTGCAATCTGATCACAGAAACCACATGTTAACGCCATGTGTAAATGGAATCAGGCTGAAGTGATGAAATACAATCTGATCACAGAAACCACATGTTAACGCCATGTGTAAATGGAATCAGGCTGAAGTGATCAAATACAATCTGATCACAGAAACCACATGTTAACGCCAGGTGTAAATGGCCTCATACACAGGATGGAAGGCGAGTGAGTTAACCCTTTGTGGAGCAGATTAAACTACCCTGTCACAAGGAGTAGCCTGATACTGCTCCATCTACATGTACCCCATGCCTGAGTCAACTGGGTACTTCAACAACATCAATATCAGATTCAACATACCTTTGTAGATCCAAGTCACATGTTAAGGTGCTACTGCTGTACAGTGAAGCATACAACAGTCCTCGCCTCGATAAAGTGGCTCGAGTTTGTCAACAGAGTCCAAAGGTAATGCATTTCAATGTTCAACCACGTCAAAGGGTCAAAGGTGACACAGCAAGCTATTAGTATTATATAATGTACATAGTGTGCATGTGTGTGTTACGATTTAAAAAATATTGTGATATATTGCGACTTATTCGCTTTTTCAACTACTACAAATGATGTCCCCAAAGAAAAACATCTGTTTTATCTGAATGAGATAGTTTCCAGTCTGTTCATCTCACTTCACTCATTTTTATTGGAGCAAAATCGGTTTGTCAAGCAGACAGACTGACCAACTCCGTAAAAAAAAATCATAATATAATAAAATATTGCCATACTTGGCATTTGTGCAATAAGATATATAATTGACACACAAAATATCATGATACCGTGCTGTATCAACCCCCCCTCCCCCCATTGTGTCTTCTGCAAGAGCAGCTTCCCAAAAAGAAAAGGTGAAAATGGAAATGAATTTGTCTTGTAGGCCCAACACAGTACAGTACAGTCAAAGACATCCCACCACTTTCACCAGGCTCCATGGTTCCATTGTTGCAAGCTACACAGCCAGCAGCAACTTTTTCTTTGTACATCTTTCTTCAAGATCATTCAAGATTCAAGATTATTTGAATAGCCATGAGTAATCATATTACAAACAAGGAATTTGTCTTTGTGCAGTCTGCAGCGCAGCGATCACAACAATAGCAGAAGATGGAACAAACAGAAAAACAATCTTCAATTTATGAATTATTAAATGCAAAGTAAATGTCCTTTAATTAAAGTGACATATAGTGGGGTAAATTGTCCAGTAAAGTCCTTGCATTGCATTGCTTTGCTGCTTGTTTTTTCGATTATTTTTTTGTAAAGCACCTTGAATTGCCTTTGTGTATGAAAGGTGCTATATAAATAAAATTTGACTTGACTTGAGAAGTGACTAGAAACAGACAGGTCTGGTTCTATGAGGGTGCAGTGGAAATGTGATGAATAATCCGTGACATTACTGTCTGTCGAGGTTGTAGTGGCCGGGCTCATTTTTTAAAACTAGAGTGAAGATCCTGGTATCATATGAAACTAGAAGACCTAACACATCCATCGGTACCATACATAATGGCTATATATCAATATGAATTGTGCAATGCACATTAAGTGTATCTATATACTCTTTTGGGGACGCCGGCGTTCCCGGCCCACTTACTGTTATTAAGAGGCTGTGGCAGGCTCTTTTTTATGCTAAAGGTTTTGATACGAAATCACAGCATGATTTTTTTCTATGGTGTTCATCAAGGTCTTGGTGTGTGGTGGTATTTTGGAGGGATTTTTGTCTCTCTTTTAATTCATTCTCAAGTGGTCTATAGTGCACCCCCACTCATTTCAGATGCACCCGAAGTCATTCTGTGCTGGAGCCGGGCCTGCAGAGAAGTGATTAATACAGACAAAACCACCTCGGAGCCAGGGGGACTTTCTACATGAAAACATCCCCTGCTTCAGGTGGGAGAACATGTGGGAATGACAGCCCAGCAAGCAACCCATTCATACACTCTGAGGTGGATGCCGAAAATAGGGGCTCCTGTTGGTTTAGAAAAGTCACAGTGTTGAGTCATAGTTTATGGGGTGCGTTCCTGCTGATGATAAGCAAAGGCACACGTCAGATTTTACAATAGAGTTTGCCAGTTTGGTGTGAGTGCCGTTCTCTTCACACCGGGGGGAACAGCAGGTATCGGAGCTGCGGCTAGGTAGCTTGCTTGCTAGCTAGTCGAATCATGGAAACTGGGAAGTCATTAGTATAAGCTCAGTCGCTCACACACTCTCACTGAGATATTAGCTTGAACCTCGGTAGCTTGTTTTTTTAGGCAGTACAGTACGTAGTACGTACCAAATCTTTGTTTACTTGTCACAGACGATAAACAGTTGAAGATGCTCCCATCCTCCTAGGCGATGTCTGTCAAGCTAACTGTAAGCTGTAAGCTTCCGGCTGCACATATTTGCTTCATTCTCATTGGTTGGTAGAACACCCTCCTTAGCGCTAACCAGCCAATAGGGTGTCTCAGCTGGAGCGGGTGCGTTCCTGATCGACTGTAGTCTGCACCAGAGCCGTATAATAGAAGAGTTCCGACATCTCCATTCACTCCAATGGACCAGTTTTTTTCCAGGAAGTAGAAAGTGGAACTCTTCAGTAAAAAAAGCAGCACTGTCGAGTTGCATCAAAATAGACAGTGTTGTACTTTGAAAGGGTTTTTCATCCCTTGAAATGAATCAAATTGTACATTATCGGCTTTATTTTAGCATGCAAAAGTAGCGCGAGACCCATTCCTGGCTGTTCATTGGCTAATGATTCTTGCATTTTGGTCCTCCGCTGACGCCACTCTCTCTCTAGAGGACACTAGTCTGCACCACTAGTCTGCACCAGAATCATAAAGAAGAAGAGTTGCGACATCTCCATTCACTCCATTATTCTCAAGAGTTCCAGGAAGTAAGGTCCTGGATTAAGCAGCACTGCCGAGTTGCAGGAAAATGGACAGTTTGTGTTGTACTGTGAAAGTTTTTTTTTTTCTTGAATCAAATTGTACATTATCAGCAGAGCCGTATAATAGAAGAGTTCCGACATCTCCATTCACTCCACCGGACCAGTTTTTTACTCTCAAGAGTTCCAGGAAGTAAGGTCCTGGATTAAGCAGCACTGTCGAGTTGCAGCAAAATAGACGGTTTGTGTTGTACTCTGAAAGGGTTTTTTCCCCCTTGAATCAAATTGTACATTATCAGCTTTATTTTAGCATGCAAAAGTAGCGCGAGACCCATTCCTGGCTGTTCATTGGCTAATGAGTCTCGCATTTTGGTCGATTTTGGTCCTCCACTGATGCCACTCTCTCTCTAGAGCAGGGGTTCCCAACCTTTTTTGTGCCAAGGACCGGTAGATACATGGAAAAAAAAGTCGCGGACCGGTTGTCAATTTTAATGGTTTTAGTTACATATATATTTACTCACCAGGTGGCGACAAAGGGCAAATAACAGCCTTTTGTGTTGTACTGTATGTAGCCTAATACAGTATTTATGTTTTTGTTTGAACTACAAACATAAATAAACGTCAACTTGAAACTATGTTTCAACTACCACACACAGCCTATAATATTATAGCCTATGTTTATTAAAAAAAAAAAAAAATGACCGACTTGCGGCCCGGTACCAAATGCGTTGCGGCCGGGTACCGGTCCACGGCCCAGTGGTTGGGGACCACTGCTCTAGAGGACACTAGTCTGCACCAACCACCATGAATAAGTCCCGCCCACTTCCGGCGGGTTAGTCATATGAACCCTGTTACAAACCAAGGGATTTCATCCACCATTTATTTCCCCATAGACATTTTGTAAAATACTTATAAAATATAGTTTTACTTGGTCAAACCAAGTGATTCAGCTATATTTAGAATCAGGAGAGAGAGACCATAGGACCAAAATGTAAAAAAGGGCAGATTCAAGTGGGTGACAAAAGTCAAAGAACATTATGCTACTTTGCCTTCAATACAAGCAGATGTTGTCCACCTAAATTAGTTTTGCTGTCAGTCAGTGAAATGCATTTTTGTTGATTTCATCTAAAACAGCCTATAGAGGAATCAGCGTGACGTCACAATGACAACAAACCCGACTCTGCGGTGTGGGAACGTGCAAATCCATGCGCTAAACAAACGTTAATATCTCAAAAACTATAGGCTACATGACATCGCTTATTTTTTCTGACATTCTGAGTGAGAGCAGAAGTAGGGTAGCTCAAGAGTTTGATGTATAATATATGCATGCATGTCGTGTTGAAGTTGTGTCAACTGTTGCAGTTTTTAAAATGTACACCGCACAGCTGGGGCTAGAGTGAGCATTCAAAGCTGGCTCCATAGGGACCCATTGCCATTTCCCCCTGGAAACGCGGTTTGTTTACCAAAATGCTGCTGGCTGATCCCTCAGCAATCAGCATGACGTCACGACACCGCAAAACACCCAGAACTGTGGCAGTTAGTAGTATGAGTTGTGCCAATCAAACATTATCTCAATACATGACATCGCTTATATTTTGACATTTTGAGTGAGAGCAGAAGTAGCTCAAGAGTCTGATGTAGCCTATAATATATGCATATTTAGTTAAAGTTGTGTGAACTGTCGCCGTTTTTAAAATGTAAATAGACTAGAGTGATTCTCACGGCTGGCTCCATAGGGTCTCATTAGCGGTTCCACCCAGTGGTTTGTTTCCCAAAATGCTTATCGGCTGATCCCTCGTATTGTGAATTTTGAAAAAATAACAAGTATACTATACTGTTATTTTTTCCTAGTTAGCCTAGTTGTCAGGCTAACTAAATAAAATGCTGTTACAGCAGATCAGTAGTGACTGGGAACTCTGAGAGCAGGTCACGTGGGGGCTGGGTTTACCCATGCAGGCTAGGTGATACTTGACTGACCTTTTCTAAATAAATGAGCGTTGCTCTGAAGCAGGCAGAGTTTCTGTTTGAAGTAATGAGTGACAGTCAGGTGAGATGAACTTCTGCAGGTGCAAACGGCCGTCACCATGACAGCATCTTCACCGTGGCGTGGATTAAGTTCTCTTTGAGGGAGAGAAAAAACATGACATTTTCACGATAGGATACAGATCCAAAGTGCTGATGACAATGTCTCCTTGAAGTAGCAATAAAGGTCACAGGTCATAATGTAGGCTATATTCTGTAGTAAATCATTTCTCCGTATGCAAGAATAGAAAGTGTGGAAATTAATGCAAAGCTGGCAGTTTTACACATCTAGTGAGTTACATTGTACATACGCTACATTTACTTTTCACAGTATCAAGGTTCCTTTGCAACAGTGATACTGATGGGCGAACAGAATATTTCTTTAAAGGACATTTGACTTAACCATCATTGCAGGCACATTCAAACTTACATAACTTTATTATAAATTCTAGGCTTCAAAAGATACCAAATATGTCAAGCTGACCTTACAGCTTATTTTTTCCCCATTAATGTAATGGCACTGCCATAAAAATGGCATTGAATCCAATAAGCATGCTATAGCTTCAATGAAGGATTGGAATGAGCAGATACAGAATGTGTACAGTATGTGACATAGAATGCTACGGCCCACTTTGAAATCTGAAAATCTTTCGGGGCCCACCCAGCCCTTTAATCACAACTCTGATCAACACATGAGACTAAGATTATGCACTGTATTTCCCTATAGCATATGTTTTTTTTATATTATATATTTTTTATTTCATTAACAGAGCATGTGAACTTTGGCATAAGGGAAATTAATAATCCATCCAAAAACATTTTGGCAAAATACCCAAAAGCAGATTGCCAACATTTTCTCCTTCCTACTCATCAGAAGTAGCATGCATAACACATTTGTTGAGACAAAATGTGATGAGCAACAACAAGAAATCAATCCACAAGTTATTAATGCTATTTAGGATGTGAAAAATGCTACCTTATCTGTAAAGGGGAGACTTGTGGTACCCATTGAACCCATTTTCATTCAGATAAATTGAGCTGAGAGGTCAAGGCACCCCTTTGAAACAGTTTTCCCTCACCAAAAATGTAACCTGTTTGGAGCATTGTAGGCTAGCATGTTAGGCTTGGTACCAATGGTGGGCCGCAGCCCACAGTTTGGGAATCACTGCTGTATGGCTACAGTATGGAAAACATGCTTTTCCAAACTTTAAAGCTACTTAAGGGGAAATTTAAGGGGAAAGCCGAAAGTCAGGGTTCAAGGGGTTAAAACAGTCACAGTGCCTCATACAGATGGCTTAGTATTTTGATATCATAATATGATATCGAAATACTGTATATGTGGATGATGTCATTATGATGCAATCCACCACAATAAACCACATTTAACAATGGGAGGTTATGGGTTGTTAAAAAGGGGCTTTTTAAGATTGAAAAAAGTAGCAGAGACCAAAAAAGGGCTATTCCGATAAACTTCAATGCACTCAAATTGTGACAGTATATTGTTCTACTGAGGATATTGTACAATGTCTCTATTGTTTTGTCTGTGCTTAGTCATGACACCATTTCAGTAAGGCCCACGCCTGACCAGGGCAAAGGAATTATTCCTGAAATTCAGCTCATAAAAATACAAGTTTTAATTTCCCTATGACTCATAAAGATTGTTATTTGTGGGTAGATACAGTATGGAGAACAAAGACAACTTGATAATATATTTTTGCTTCCCTCCTACAGTTTCCCCAGTCACTCCTAAAACAAGCATAATCTGTTTGTAGGAACCATAATCTCTCCACTGCAATACTACTTTGATTTTTTTTTTAAATATCCCGCCGGGAATTTCATCAACATATATCACAAGGAAAACATGCATGACTCAGAGGGTTCATTTTACCTTAAGTTTCCAAGTAACAATTTTAGAAAGATAACCATTGAGTAAATTCACATAATACTTTTCAATGTTAGCAACTTAGCATTACACAGTGAAGTGTAGAATATCATTCTGTTTATCTGTTACCATGAGAGGGCAGAACATTTAAATTTGACCAAATCTTCGCTTCATCCACAATGTCTCTCTGCAAATGCAGTTTTATAAATCCTATAATAAAATTCCCTAGGTGGATAGGCAGGCGGGCGGTGTCTGTGTCTAGGTGGACAGGCAGGCGGGCGGTGTGTGGACAGGCAGGCGGGCGGTGTGTGGACAGGCAGGCGGGCGGTGTCTGTGTCACCATTTGCGTCATGAAAGGCTGCAAGCCCATTGTCTCGTCCGATATGTATTTCATGCAATTTGGCATAGCGCCACCTACTAGCAACACGAAAGCGGTTTATTTCAGGAACCATTTGTCAGATCCACTTCAAACTGGGGGAGTGCGCTGCTGGGAACCCGACGGAGTGCAGTGCCGCATTTCATGCAATTTGGACATGCACATATCATGGGCCCTATTCTCCCACAGGCCTTCGGCGCTAAAACGGGCCTTAACCGCAAAAAAACGTGCCTTGCGCCTGTTTTGGGACGATATCAATATGGCTTTACGCTGCCAAATGCGCTTTAGGCCGAATGGGCGTGGCGCAGTCCCAGAATGGGCCAAAGTGGGCGTGTCGGCCTTAAATCTTGGCGTACTGATATCTTCGCACCTGGCGTAAATTTAGCGCTTTGCGCCTTTGAAAACCAGGCCTATTCAGTGCGCCAGTGCTCTTCTGCCTCTCCCCTGTCACCCTTCTCTGTCTCTCTCTGAAACCAGGCCTATTCAGTGCGCCAGTGCTCTTCTGCCTCTTCTCTGTCACCCTTCTCTCTCTCTCTCTGACTCCCTCGCTTAGACAGGCACAACACACTTCCCATATAGGAAAAATAAGTTGTAAGTTGTCTGGCCTGTCCCAGCATGCATAGTGCTTCTCCATTTCGCTACTAAATAGCAACCAAATGAGGCGAAATAGATATAAAAGGGCGATCTAAATTAATGTGTAATGGTAACACAACCTGCAATTGTACACATTTCAATATTGGACCAAATGAAACATCGAAATGAATACACCACCCTATGTGAAACATATATGTCCTCCTGGGTCTATATATATCTCTTGTCGATTTAACGTGATTTAGATAAGTGACAGCGGAACGCTTTCTACTGTCATGTGCTATACTGTGATGTCCGCTCCAATAACTTGGCCCTACTTCACATTTAGTCTTACAATAAAAACACATTTATGCAATGACTTTACATAATGTAGGGTATATTTATGTGCATCATTCTACCTGCAGCAGGGGAGAGAAAACGATATCGTTCTGGACAAACTTTCACCAATATAAAATTAATCTCATCATATAGGGATAGGCTATATTTTTCTAGCTGATGCCTTTAGAACATTCTTTTCACTTTGATCTTGCTATAGTGTAGCGTATTTACATGCTTGCAGTATTTAAACTGCAGTTAGATTGGTTTGAGAAGCATAATAATATGGAATAATAGCCTATAATGGAGACAGACAGACTGGATGAAGGGAGGGGGTGGGGGGGGGGCAGAGCGCTTGGCTTTCGTCAGGTTTTGCGGGACCACTGGAATTGGAGCTAAAAAGGCAAGCGTGCGATTCGTTTATTGCACTTATCCAATGAGCATGACGGTGCATAATTTTACACTTAAAAGGCGTGGTTGTAATGCTTTAGGCTGCGTTTAGCGCCAGCACGACGATATCAAGTGCGCTGGTCCACGGCCACTGATTTGCGCTGCGCCAGGCGCTCGGCCTAGAAACAACGCCGATGCAACGATAGGGGCCATCATCTAATATCAATCTCCTATGAGTGGACCTTTGTGGGAAAAGAAGCATGCTCAGACACACAAAAAAAAAACACTATACGTGTCCGTCCGCCCAAGAAGACCAGGGAAAGAAGGGGAAGTGATTAAAGAAAAGAAAAGTCCACACACAGTATAATGCTGTCCCGTGCTTTAATTACCCCCATGGAGGTAGCAATTAATAAGGGACAGCATTATACTGTGTGTGCAGACTTTTCTTTTCTTTAATCAGTGTTTTGTGATCCAGCACCAGATTTTTTGAGGAGTCCGGTGGATGTGCATATTTTTTCTTATCAAAGAGTGAACATAGCCTGCATGAGGAAAAATGAAAACATATTACAATGGAAGCATATTAAATATTCTTATATAAATATTGTGCATTATCAGTGCCTGAACATTCAACTTCATAATAATTAATTGCCACTGGAACACAATGAAAATGAGTGTATTTGATCATTTGGAATTGTGTCAGTCAACACAGACTTCCTTTATTTCTTTTACATGATGTCTCCTATTGCTAATTAATTCATAACACTGCAAAATTATCCTACCTACTATTTAACATTTTTATTGTACTGTTGACCAAGAGTAAAGACCAAAACAGTATGACAAACTGTTGTACAAAAAGATCTTGTGTTGTTTTATTTTACATCTTCATCAAGAAGTAACAAAATGAAAAGTATTGGAGTTCAGAATTTAAAAGATTAGTTAATTTAAGCAAATTCAATAAAAATGAACTCAAGTATAATGCATGTTCAATAAAACAATTCAATTGGCATCAAACAATAAGTATTTTTTCACACAGCCATATAAATTATGTCGGCCATAAAGCAATCAACTGGTGTTGAGAAGCATGATTAGATGAAAATACATTTGCTATCGGCATCTTTCTTGACTTGACCAAAGCTTTCAATACTGTCAATCACAAAACTAACATGTCTAAACTCAGCAGATATGGTGTGCAGGATGTTGCTCTCAAGTGGCTCACAAATTATCTCATTAAACATTTCATTGACTGTGTTAATGAGGAAATGTCTGCTGTTTTCAAATGGTTCCAAGCAACTGAACAAACTTACCAAATCTAATTTTCATGATTTTCTGCCACAATAACAAATCCGACCCCAAAGAACAGGCTAAAATATTTATAAATGTAAAGGAAACTTTCCAAGTGAAGAGATTCTTGAGAATGATTTCCCAGCCTAACTCTCATGATCCATCTGCACCTCTCTTTAAGAAATATTTGATGCTCACAATTGATAAGATTAATCTTTTCCAAACATGCATGTTCATGTTCAAATACTTAAACTGTAAACAAAATTCATAATCATAATCTCTATAGCTACTCATCTGACTTTTATTCATACCCAACCAGTCAAAAACTGGATTTTGCATCTACTGTACCTTACTGTTTAACATCCAAACCAAACACCAATTCTGTATTAAATTTAGAGGTCACAAACTTTAGAACTCATCGCTGAAGTCTTTAACTTCTCAGACAGCTCTTAGGGTGCAGCTAAAGAAGGGGCTGTTTGTGGTGTCTGTTATCCAATGAGGGGCTATCGTTTTCTTTTTTATTGTTTTTTGTCTTTCTTTTATTTGTATGTGTTTATTAATATACTACACTTAATTTCCCCCAAGGATTCATTGCCTGGACTGCGTTGGCCATTCACTGAAAGACCTCCAGAAGAAGGGTAAGGGGATATCAAAGTCAATCTTTTTATTGCTCACTCTTATATATGGCGCTGTGTTTTCAGAAGCTCTTTCCATTAAAGTGATGGTTTCATTAATTCCTGCATAGAGGTGTGCCTGCAAAAGACCCATACGCTCCTTAAGATCATCATTCACACCCTCCGCACTCATGCCATTATAAAGCTCTTGAACCTTCAGTTTGGCAATGTCTTTATACTCTGCTATACTTCTCTTTGCCTCTAGAATGTGTTGTTTGGAAGACTGCAGAGCCTCCACATAGATGTCATTAATTTGAGAGGCAAATTGCAGGTTGTCAGCTCTCAGGGAGGCAATGGCCTCTTGTGCTTTTGTGACAGTCACCTCCAAGAGGTCACTGACCTTCTCGAGCAGCACCACCAAACAGCCCCGCACGGTCTGGACTAGCTTATCAGGCATGGCATTCAAAGAAGACTCCAGGGACTCCATGATGTTCCTTCCATTAACAACAACGTCAGTTCCGGGTACAGTGAACTCAGTGCTCCTGATGGTGTCATCAATGGTCTCTATGAGGCCGGAAAACTGTTGGACTGCCCTGTCAATGGCCATTAATATAGAGCGACGGGCATGTTGGGTGATCTCAAGGCCCGTCAGCTTCTCCTTAAATCCAGGCACAGCAAACTTGGTGTCACTCAAAAACCTAATGATTGCATCTAATTGGACGTTAATGTGATGTTGACTGCGTCTCAAGAATTGTCTGGCCTTGTCTCCAAACTCCTGCACATCGATGGACATGATGCTGTCAGAAGCCTGCCTGTACACCTCTTTCCCTTGATCACTGAGTTGTTCGATTGAATTCTGCAGGGTGCTGAGAGACACAGGAACCTCGTGATAGGCTCTCTCTATGACATTGGAAACAGAGTTCTTTAACTTCATACCACCACGGTTTAGATCAAAACCAAAGTGGTAAGTGTGATACTTATTGATGAACCTCAGCACAGTTTCAGTAATGGCAGGCATCCTCTCCTTGGATCCTTCAATCACAGCATCAAGGACACCCAAGTCCCAGGAGGTCTGCAGGCTCAGCTTCTCAGAGTTTCTTAGGGTGCCTTTGACAGTCAGAATGTCAGTATCCTTCTCAGGAGTAGACTAGAAGATGAGAGAAGATATATAAAAAAATAAGGGTTAAAGCCCCATTCTGTAGTTTTACTATTTGGGGAAACTGCACCCCCACCTAAATGCTAGAACTCCCTGTTTGTATATTGAAATTTCAGCCTTAAAACAGTGATATGTTCAATGCAGATAGCATCAATCCATTAGGGATGTAACAATACAGGTATTCATATTGAACCCTTTAGGTAGGAGGCTTTAGGTTCAACACGCATTGCAAACTGAACAAATCTTTCACTGCTCAACAATTCTTCTACAAGGATAAAGAGAAGAGGGACCCCCCCGCACAGCCAGTGGGATGATCAGGTGCTGGTCGGTTGCAGGAATATTAAGAACCAGAATCAAAGTAATACCACCGCACACTGGAGTAACTTTACTGTGATTTATTAGCGAACAACGCGTTTCGCAAGTCGCTTCCTCAGGTTCGCTCAATAGATTACATGAGGGTCACATGACAAATTACAGTCGTATTACCTTCTAAATATGTTCTCATTAGTGTAACCTTTTAAACGATTAATCTGGGAATGTTTTTTTTGCCTAATGTCTTTGTAGCTACTTTGAAAATCTTTAATAATTTTCAAAACTGATATTTGTATAACTTTCTTTGTCATGTTTTTTGTAATAACGTTGAAAACATGTACTTTTCTCATGTTTAACTTTTGTAAAATGTAAAAATACGACTGTAATTTGTCATGTGACCCTCATGTAATCTATTTAACACACCTGAGCGCTCATGGCATTAGATTGAGCGAACCTGAGGAAGCGACTTGTGAAACGCGTTGTTCGCTAATAAATCACAGTAAAGTTACTCCAGTGTGCGGTGGTATTACTTTGATTCTGGTTCTTCTACAAGGATATCATGGTACACTAAAACTCGACAAAAAAGACAAAAAGTGTTAAAACATTGTCATAAATTGAAATAAGAAATTAAACTGGACTGTGAAAATAAAACAAATGAAGTTAAAAAAAAAATCAAGGAATTTTCTCTGGAATTTCTACTTTTTTGCTGTATCGAAAACGCACCGAACCATAACACCACTGTGTCATATCAAACTGAACTGTGAATTTTCTGAACCGTTACACTGTTACACCCCTACAATCATGTATGTATACAGTTAAATGTTGTTTGCTTTAATTACAACAATATGCAAACTACAGTACTTGATGTATCTCTTACCAGGTAACGACTGAAAAGTTTCCCATATAGCTGTGATGGAGACCTTCGTTGAACATGTAACCCAAGGAAACCAGATGATGGAGAAGACATAGATGCAGTGATGCCATCTTTACGGGAAGCAATGCGGAAGCTCACATCAACAAAGGTTGGGCTGGTGATATCAACATTCAGAGTATGACGAGACACCCTTAAAGAAAGAAACATTTTTTTTAGGTATGTTCTGATAACATTCGTCAAAGCTATTACGTGAGCTCATGAGATATTTAGTCCTTTGTGCCGTTCAAAATATGACTGATATCCACATTGATTTGGGATTTTACAAACTTTGAACTCTAAAATATCTTGCAGACAGACTTGGGGGAAAACGTACATAGCATCAGCTGGAGATGTTTGGCGCTTCACCCTGAAGAAAGAGTGCCACAATCAGAAATGTGCTCTAATATTGCATGGAATACAGCATTTTGTTAAACCCAGTGGTTCACATCCAAAAAGAGTCCCAACACAGAAGACAAGGACATGTTAAGTAGAATGTATGAATGGGGAGTATGGGCAGAAATATGCCAGAAATATTATATTCAATTCAATTCAATTCAATTCATTTATTTGTTCGATAGGGGACAGGTGTACATTAATGAACATTTAAAAAAAACTGTAAATGCACGACAATTGCAGTCACAGGACTTATTTCCATTGTTAGTCCCCCTGCCAGATGATACAGGCTTAGAGTCCTGGTATATGGTATATGGTTTATATGAAATATTATATGTATATATACTAGTGTTAACATGGAGTCCCCTTAGTCCAACCTCCCCTTAGTTCGACCACTCAATGTTCCGACCTATTATGGTTTAAAAGTAAACAAGACAACTTTAAAAAAAATAATCACATCCCACTCATTGGCGTTGCCCGGATCTTAAAATATTATGCACAAGCTTGCCGCAACATGGTCTCCAAAGTTCCAAGTCATCCTTAAAACACTTGTGGGATCTATATATGGGATCTATATATACCCCCTTCGAATGTGCTTATGACTTAGGGTGTTAATTCATCAAGTACTTTTTTTTTGTCCAACATTGAAATATTCCAGAATTGCACGGTGTGGTAAAAATAAAAATAAATCATTAGGCCTACTATCTACCTTATTTAGCTTGATTTGGTTGCTTCCTTGTGAAGTTATGAAGGTCCCTCCCAATGCATGCTGGGTAGGAGTGTGGGAGAGGAACATGTCGTTGTCAGCTGGGCTGAGTTGGGCTGTGTGTGTGTGTGTGTGTGTGTGTGTGTGTGTGTGTGTGTGTGTGTGTGTGTGTGTGTGTGTGTGTGTGTGTGTGTGTGTGTGCGTGCGTGCTCTGCTCAAGCCCCACCCGGCAGAGACATCGGAGAAGAGCTCAGTGTTTTATAGCTCAGTGGAGAAGAGCAGTAAAAAAACACAGCGCGCATCCCATTGGGCATATACAGTAAAGCCGACACTTTCAGTCCATGGCCTTTGATTTACAGGTGATTGAAGCTTGGTTGACACAGCCGAATTTATGGCCTCAAATCCAGAGTTTACAGGGCCTGACAGAGAATGGGATGTCGGTTCAATGATGCATTTGTCGGACTATTAAGTGGTCGGTCGGAAGAACGGGATGTCGGAACATTGAGTGGTCGAACTAAGGGTAGGTCGGAACAGCGGGCAGTCCCCGTGTAGGTTACGCATTGTAAAACACTGCACACCATGTCACCATTCACTTTGCAGATAAGATCAATACAGAATGTACCAATTTGGCTATGCAGCCTATATGTAATACACTTTCATGAGTAGTAGCAAGCAAGACTTAATTTCTCATTTAAGTTGCAAATGTTTAAGCATCACCAAAATATACTTACCTCATGTTTTGTGCAAAGACATGCTGCCATTCAATGTTTGCATCATTGTGAATCAATTTGCACTTCCCATTTAGACTGACAATTCCATTCTCAAACCCAAGGGTTGCTGCGGCTACAGGGACACACAGAAAACAAAACATTCTATCTCATGCAATAACTCAAAGCTATTAATTCAGAGTGATTATTCAATGTAAAAAATAAATCTGTATTACCATCCAGGTCATACTCCAAGAAGATCATTGTAGAAGTGCAGGTAGACTTCAGTGAGGTGACAGCGCTGGAATCCTTATTTTCCAGGTTGGCAGTTGTTGTCACATTATAAATTGGCGAGGAAACTGTCAGAGTGGCAGCAATGGCACCAAATGCTGGGATAAACACACTTGAAGGCAGATGTAGGGCAATTTCAGGGATCTCAATTTTTTGCTCTGGAATAGTGATGGTTGGAATTTCAAAGTTTGAAATGTGACTTGCAATTTCATCAAGGTTGATGGTGTGCTTGCCAAGGGTGAAGGATTTGGGTAGGGTGAAAGATGAGATGGTGATTTCATATTGTGGCATCTTGAATGACAGGAAGGACATTTTGCCCTGTAGATATTCTGTGTCAATTGTGTAACTGGGCACTGCCATCTTTGGCAAGCCTGGTAGCATGATGTCAAAGGCTGTGGTGGTGATCACCTTAGGGATGTTCAGATTCTTCAGATCAATTGTGAAGGGTTCCACCTGCAAGGTGGTGAATGGCACATCAAAGGCTGGAACTGAAATTAAGGGTGGTAGTGTGAAATCATCAGGGACATCAATGTTTTCAAATCGCATGTCAATCTTCCTTATGGTTGGTGGGATTTCTTTTACCCAAGCAGGCACTGCAAGGGTAATCTCAGGGACACTGAAAGTGACACCATTTCCGAATAATGTAGACGGTATGGCAAACTCCAGGCCATCCATTGTCTTTGTGTATACGATGCTGGAAGAGACATTGAAGAATTGCAGCGTGTCCATATTTGTGACCTGATCAAACTTGAGCACATCCCAGAGGTTCTTCTGATAAACAGGAAGCTTCATGGACTTCAAGAAAGCTAGCTGACCTTCCACTGATCCTGTCAGGTCCATGCGTACTTCAGCCTCATCATTGGATAAGAGTAAATCACAAGCATGGATAAGAGAGGCCAGTTGCTCTTTACCACTCCAGATAAAAGACTGTTTCTCTGAGGTGATGGCAAGGTCGATGTTCTCAAGAAGCTCAGCATAGCCCAAACTGCAAGGTTGACGTGCATCAATACTCAGTGTGGCCTTTAAGGTTGTTAAAGGGACAAAATCAAGCATTCCTTGAACAACATGCTTTCCATTTGTGTAGAGAGATGCAAGATTCACATTGTTATTGCTTGTGTAATCCACTGTTGCATACACACGCCGCAGAGAGACCTCAAGAGCAAAGTTCTCAATCATGTCATATTGGAAGATATTGTTTGGGCTTCGTTTTTGTTTGTCCTGTTTGTGATCAATGTTTGAGTTGAAACTAGTCTTGACCGTTGAACGCAGGCCATTGGCATTAAGGTAGAAGTTGGCTTCATTATCTAGATCTTCGATAACATTGCAGCTGCCCATTATTGTTATGTCTGACCTCCCTTTGGTAGTGGACTCCAGTGACACATAGGAAGAGAGTGCTTCCAATGCCAGGTTCTGATCAATGTTTCCCTTGCCTAAAGACTCAATGAGTGGAATATTAAACATATATTTAAATTTAATCTTGGAACCTATATTTGGTTTGATCTTGGTATTTCCAATGAGTTCCTGATTCAATTCCAGATTGAGGAAGGGTAGATTGATTTTGACAATATTGGTTGCAGAAGCTTCCATGCTCCTTCTGGAAAGGGTAACAGTACAATCATGGCTTGCCTCTATGCTCCTGTGCTCCAGGGAAACAGTGGAGGCCAATTTTATTCCCCTCTTCCTTGTCAAACTAGTAGTGCCATCAATTTTTCCATTTAAAATGTCAAACACAGATGCTGAGGAAGCTCCAAATCGAACAACAATGTCTGACTGGTTGTAGAGGCCAGCATTAGCACTCAGGGTGATCACGGCGGATTTGAAGGAGAAATCACAAGTTATGTTACCCATGGCTGGGACCATAATATTGTCTTGAATAGCGGGTAGTGTGAAAGTGGGTAGGGTCAGTTCACTTAAAGTTTCTGGAACATGGATGACCGGTAACTTCAGAGATGGCAGCACAAGGGTATAGGATGGCACAGAGAAACCCATTGCTGGAACTTTGAAGCTTGGTGTACTGACCTCCTTGGGAACAAAATAGCTGAAAGCAGGCAACTCTGCCCTGAAGGCAGAAACCTCAATATTCAGGATTGGTACTTTGTATCCAGGGACAGTGAAAATTCTAGGAGGCTGGCCAGAAGTGTCAATCTTATGTTTATCATACTGTAACTTTGCTTGGTAGTAGGAATCTTTTAGAAGTGCAAATACTTTGTCTCTGCGTTGTTCAAATTGTGCCTTGATGATGTTGGCATTGTCATTGATTGCAGTATAGATTGGTCCAAGATCCAATTCAAAGTTGTGCATATCAGGGTTCTTATAGTAATGAAGCTTCAGGTTCATATCAAATGACTGCTGAGGGGTGGTAAGCAGGGTTTTGAAGCCAGCATGCTCCCACAGAGAAAGTTCTTTGACCTCAGGGATTTTCATTTCTAGATAAGGTACAGTCATCTCTGGGACAGTGAGAGGAACAGTCAAAAAGTCCAGATTAGCCTCTCCGGTTGCTGATGAATGTAAAAATATGTCCATTTCATTGTTTTCCACTGTGAAATTGTGATTGTACTTGTACTGATTGAACCGACCCAAAGTAAACCAATGAGCATGCTGCTTCTCTGAGTTTAGAATAATCCCATAATCATGCTGGAGATCCACCTTACCGGTGAGTTTCAGGGGGAAACTAATCCTTGAGTTGACTTTATTCTTAACATCCAGCATAATCTCAAATGGATGGGCCAAGAATTCTAACGAGTTGGATATGGATCCACTCAGTCTTCCAATGAGTTCAGCATCATGAGAGGCTGTCAGTGCAATTTTCAAGTCTCCAATATGAGCCTCTCCATTCAAAGCCATGACACACTTCTTGATAGATGGAACTTCACTCTCAGCTCTGGCTTCAATAATGATATGACTTAAGACAACCGATTCAGCAGTCACTGTTTGCCTCATTTTCATGGCCTTACAGTCAGTTTCTCCTCCAAAAGTTAACCTGGCAGTGCTAAAATTAACAGTCAATTCTAGATTGCTTTTGTGTGTACCTTCATCGGAGTAGTCTTGAATGGACCACTTTCCATTTCCAGTAGTTTCACTAGTGACAGTAATTGTACCTGACTCCATTTTGGCTGCTATATTCTGTGCCACATTTGCCTGACTAGAAATTTCAGCTGTTGGGATGTTCAAGTCATGGCTGTAGGTTGTATCTATGGCTGCAGAGGCTCCACTCCTGAGTGAAAGAGCCAGAGTGTTGACCAAGTCTGCTGTGTACATTTGGGTTGTGGCCTTGAAAATAGTCTTGGCACCAGCCTCAGCAGAGGGGCCGCTGGCCCCAGTGACCCCTCTGCCGACTCTCACTGGCCCGGCAGTGAGAGTCATGGATCCCTCATGATCAATGGAGAAGGTTGTATGTGTGGCTTTCACAGTCTCTGTGAATAACAGCTTCTTCATTCTGGGAGCTTCCAACTGAGCAGTGGCATCCAAGGAGTACTCAAGGAACTCAATACTTGACGTGGCGCGAGAAGTCAAGGTTGCTGTGAACTGTGGGCTCTTTGATGTAGTAGTTGAGTTCTCAATTGCTCCTGATGTTACAAGAGTGTAATGTGGGAGGTTTACTCTAAACTCACCATGGAGTTTGCCAAAAACTGGAATGCAAACTTCACTGGGAACCTCAGGCATTTTGATTTGTGGAATGGGAAGCATTGTGATTTCAAAGTCCTCCAGATTCAATTTTGGGATGTTGATGGCTGGGAATGTGATTTCCGAGAGAGTTATTTCTGGGAAGGTCAGATCTGGTAGTTCAGGTAGATAGATAGCTCTGAGATCTCCAAAGATGTCCTCAGGTTCAGGCATTTGGATCTCAAATTCTCTGATGCGATCTATGATTGCAACTATGTTTGCTTTGATCTGCCCAAAGTCTATGGTAAAGGAAGGGATTGTGTAAGAACTCAGAATGGTGAACTCAGGGACTAAAATTTGAGCTGGGATGCTGATCTCGTGCAATTTATTCAGGTTGATTGTAAATGCCGGAATGACAAGGTCAGTGAGAGGTATGGTGAAAGAGGGGATCTCAATTGTAGCTGTCTTCAGTGCATCCAGAACTCCAGCAATAGCTTGATTGACCTGGTTGATGCTCTCATGGTCATTAGCCACTTTGCGGATCTCGTCCATCAATCGGCTGAACTGAACAGATATGTAGGCAATCATATTGGTGTAGGATTCACTTGCCCTTTGGAGGTAGATGTACATTTCATCTCTGATATCCATGCCAAGGACTCTTTGTTTCATGTCTTCAAGGATTTCTTGTACTTTCATCTTGATGTCATTGTAGGCTGTAGTGTCCATCACATCATTCAATTTCTCCACAAGCTCAGCAACCTTAGTGTTTTTGAGCTCATCCAAATATTTAATGATAGAAGTTTGCATCTCTCTGAAAAATTCTCTAACAGCCTCAACTTTTTGTACAATCTCATATGTCTTAATCTGCTCATTAATATAGTTTGTTAGGTCAACGATTTTCTTGTTGGCCTCATCGACAAATACATTGTAGTCAAATTCCTTTATAGACATAAGCGTTGAAGAAATGCTTTCATTAAGCTCATCAATGCTTTGCTTGAAGTCAATTGCTTTTATCTGACTTGTCACACTATCCAGAAAGTGCATTATTGTGTCATAAACATATTCAAAGTTGACGCCTTTCAAAGCATCTACCAGTGATTGCACAGTGTCTTCAATTTTGAATTCTTTGATGAGTACTAATACCTGATCTAATAATTCTTTAAATTTGTCATCAAGATCATATTTAAGAAGTAGATCCCTAATGTAGAAATACACCGCATTGAGTTTGTTGGCGATTTCATATTCTTCAATCCAATTGACAATCACATCATTCATAGAGTCCACCACTCTCGCTATCTCTGAGGAGGGTATTTTATATGATAACTGTTCAACGTACATGGCCACATCAATCGAAAGTATGTAATCCCTTACATCTTTGAAAAACATTTCTACATCAAAGTTCTCAATGAATTGTTTCAATTCTACCATTTTTTCTTTGATTTTTTCCAAGATGCCATATTTAGAATCAAGCTCCTGTAGCCATGCGGCACTGTTTTCTGTGAGCTTCTGCAAATCAATCTGTCTGATGACATCCACAATGGCATCAATTGTTTTAACAAGTGAGTGCCTGATTTCATACTTATCATCAAAGGCCCTGAGGCGATTTCCACTTTCTGAAAGTAAATTTATTATGGCATCAGAAAAGTCTCCTCTTTTGACATAGTCTATGACTGTAAGAATGAGGTCTCTAAGTTTGGTTGCAGTGTCCATCACTGTATTTTCAAAGTTATTTTTCAAGTTTTCCATAGCAAGCTCCAAGTCATCCATGGTTACAGCAAACTCATTTGTCAAATAAGTAAGTTTTTCTTTGAACTCATTCACTTTGTTGTCTAAGTCCATGTTTCTCATGAAGTCACTCACTTGCCGTGGTAGTTGATCCAACTTGGCTCTAAATTCACTGATTACCTCATTCATATCTAGACCATTGATGAACTGTTGCAGTGATTCTAAGGCATCTACAAGAGCATTCCTGAGCTGTTGAAAAGCAACAGGAAGACTCTCAATGAATGGTATCTTAATGATATGGCAGTCACTATTCTTGTCATACATGAGGAAACCAGCCATACTGAACTCTTGATTTTCTGGCGCAGATCTCTTTGCCCTACTTGTGCTCAATTTGCTGAAAATGTTTGTGAACATTACTCCAGAAAACTCAGCTCCAATCTGCTCAGGATTATTACCAGCATTAATGTCCTGGTTGTAAACATGGTCATTCAGCTTGGATTTGGTTTTCCATGTGAGAGATTGTCCAGTGGGTGTCAGGAGGCCACCAAATTGGTTGTCTATATGAGTGGAAGTCTCCCCACTTTCAAGCATATGCATGGATGATACCCGGCTGTCGTGTGTATAGGCAAGAGCTAAGGGCTCAGCTTTAAGCAGCAACTTGCTGTACAGCTGTCCAGTGTGCTTCCCAAATAGATCCATTTCTCCATCACTGTTGACAAGGGCATCGATGGTGAGGCTGAAAGGCAGTGCCATGGTGCGTATGGTGCTGTCAAAACGTAGCGGCTTAGAGTTGATTCGTGCTTCACAGTTTGACTTGGAGGAAAGTCCAGCAAACTCAAGTTCACAGTTGTGACTCAACTGGGCATCCATTATATTCCCAGATATGATGGATTTCATTGTGCCGGCCATATCAGCATAGTTGATTTCATAGGTATGTCTAACCTCCTGGTCCTGTCCATAGGCTCCTTTCATACCTCCAGTCAGGTCCATCTTCAGTGGCTCAAGCTTCATGTGGCCTTCATTGTTCACACTAACGTCGTAAAACTTGAGGTCATTTGTCAAATCGAATGCGGTAACAAATGGCTTCATATCAATCTTGGTGTCATGTTTGTAGTAAACGTCTTCGCAGACAAAGTTGTTGGTCTTGGAGCGGAGGGCTAGGGTCCACAGAGTGAGGGTCAGTGTATGGCTGTTTTCACTTTTCATCTGCTTCAATGATCCCATCATATTGCTAGAAAAGGTCAATGCCTTTCCGTTCAATACGATATTCATGTTGTTTCTTGTGCTTGCATCATGCGCATGGCCCTTGAGGACACCAGACAACGATGCCTCTGCAGCCGTCATTTGACCCTCAATGTTCAGCTCTCCTCTGCTGTCTTCAGCCATCACCTTGGACGTGGAGGACAGGGATGCTCCACTGCTATCTATGGCAGTGTTGAATATGTTCTCAAATGTCACAGGGCTACACTGAATACTGTTCGTCCCACTGGAGATCAGACCAGTTCTGCCAACTGTAACAGAGGCTTTGTGCAATCCACGTCCTGCATCAAAGGTGAGCGACCCTTCAGAGTTGACCTCAAGCCCGTTTGAATCCACAGAGCCTGTGATAAGGGAGTATGCCCTATTTGTTGCATCATCTGCCTGTGATTCAATTCTGAGAATGGCCATTTGGCTGGACAGGCCAAGCTCAACTTTGTTATTGAGTGATTTACCCAGGGCCGTGGCGACAGCATTGCACTTCAGGGTTAGTTGTGCATCCTTATACCGAAGTTCTGCCACATGCTTGAGGGCATCATTCTGTACATTAGTTTTGGACAGAATGTTCAACTCAGAGTTTGCATAGACTCCCTGGATCATGTTGTGAGCTTGGATGAATGGTGAGGTGATGCGCATGGTGGACTCTCCTCTTCCGGTTCTTTCTAGAGGGCGGAGGGTGTAGCTATGGGTGTAGTCGGTGCTGGTGGACAGTGAACCTATATTAACTGATCCTTCCCAGGTGCCATCTCCTGTGACTTCCTCTGAGGTAGAGGTTGATTGAGCAGAGGAATGGAGAGCAATGCGCAGACCCACTGGACTAGAGGCTTCGATCTTGTAGACGGACCTCGCATTGAGTTTGTCTGTCATAGTGATGGTTTCCAAGTAACTGAAACCTGTATCAACGAGGCTATGGCTTAAGGACCCATTCACAAGATACTTCAGATTACCGTGACCGCTTCCTGACATCATCCCAGTTCCTTTAAGCAGACAGAAATAAATGACACCAATGTCAATGTGATAGCAAAGTGGAAGATGTTGCATAAACTCAAACTTACATTATATTTGGATCAACTAATTAGATATGCATTGATTTGAGTGTGCATTCCTCTTAATGCTCATGTCTCATTAAGTATCAGGGATATTTGCAATAATTACTCACACTGTTACTGAGAAAATAGAATTAAACTATTTAATTTAAAAACGTTTTTTTTAAGCAGCTATCAAGTATTTGATGCTTTAAGAGACAGCTTACCTTCAAGTTTGTATGACAGCGGGTTGAAAGGCGACTGGGCCATGATCTTGTATTGTGCAATGTAGTTGGGAACATCTACAGTGTTGTTACCCCCAGAGATGGAGCCTTCCCAGTTGTAGAAGTTGCTGTTGATCTTGGTGGAGGCTTCAGCCAGACCAAGAAGGGGGACCATGAAGTCTAAGGACTGTGGCAGAGTGAAAGAGGGCACCCGGTAGTTGTTGGCAGGAATATTGATATATAACTCTGGGATGAAGATGGCAGGAATGGACAACGTTTTTGGGATGTTCAGTTCTTCTGAGGTTTTGCCTCCCAGCGGCAGAGGGAGTGAGATTGTGATCTTGTCCTTGTTGAACTGGTATCGGAACAAACTGTCACTGTTGAGGTGAAAATGATGCACAATCATTATCATTCAAGTGTTGGACTTTGCATCTGAAAATATCTGAACAAACTGTCAATGGGTATAGAGGAGCAGAAGATGAACAACCCATATAGTTTAAATGCTGTGCTAGGGTTTATGGCTGTTAACCTTTGAAATCAAATTGCGTGCGTGTGTTGTGTGTGTGTGTGTGTGTAGGTGTGTGTGTGTGTGTGTGTGTTGGGTAAAGGTAAGATGCCTTTGCAGTTTATTTGAATGACTTTTTATTGGGCCCAGTGCAGGACTCTGCCGCAGCCTCACATGCCGCCCATTCCAGAGAATGCAATTTCCGCAGTGGCTTCAGAAATTCACCCTGACTTTTACCCACTGGGTCAAAATGAGGCTTTAGATAGGGCCCTACATGTATTTGAAATGTGTTTAGATAGAGCCCTACATGTATTTGAAATGTGTTTAGATAGAGCCCTACATGTATTTGAAATGTGTTTAGATAGAGCCCTACATGTATTTGAAATGTGTTTAGATAGAGCCCTACATGTATTTGAAATGTGTTTAGATAGAGCCCTACATGTATTTGAAATGTGTTTAGATAGGGCCCTACATGTATTTGAAATGTGTTTAGATAGGGCCCTACATGTATTTGAAATGTGTTTAGATAGAGCCCTACATGTATTTGAAATGTGTTTAGATAGAGCCCTACATGTATTTGAAATGTGTTTAGATAGAGCCCTACATGTATTTGAAATGTGTTTAGATAGGGCCCTACATGTATTTGAAATGTGTTTAGATAGAGCCCTACATGTATTTGAAATGTGTTTAGATAGAGCCCTACATGTATTTGAAATGTGTTTAGATAGAGCCCTACATGTATTTGAAATGTGTTTAGATAGAGCCCTACATGTATTTGAAATGTGTTTAGATAGGGCCCTACATGTATTTGAAATGTGTTTAGATAGGGCCCTACATGTATTTGAAATGTGTTTAGATAGAGCCCTACATGTATTTGAAATGTGTTTAGATAGAGCCCTACATGTATTTGAAATGTGTTTAGATAGAGCCCTACATGTATTTGAAATGTGTTTAGATAGGGCCCTACATGTATTTGAAATGTGTTTAGATAGGGCCCTACATGTATTTGAAATGTGTTTAGATAGGGCCCTACATGTATTTGAAATGTGTTTAGATAGGGCCCTACATGTATTTGAAATGTGTTTAGATAGGGCCCTACATGTATTTGAAATGTGTTTAGATAGGGCCCTACATGTATTTGAAATGTGTTTAGATAGAGCCCTACATGTATTTGAAATGTGTTTAGATAGAGCCCTACATGTATTTGAAATGTGTTTAGATAGGGCCCTACATGTATTTGAAATGTGTTTAGATAGGGCCCTACATGTATTTGAAATGTGTTTAGATAGGGCCCTACATGTATTTGAAATGTGTTTAGATAGAGCCCTACATGTATTTGAAATGTGTTTAGATAGAGCCCTACATGTATTTGAAATGTGTTTAGATAGAGCCCTACATGTATTTGAAATGTGTCTAGATAGGGCCCTACATGTATTTGAAATGTGTTTAGATAGGGCCCTACATGTATTTGAAATGTGTTTAGATAGAGCCCTACATGTATTTGAAATGTGTTTAGATAGAGCCCTACATGTATTTGAAATGTGTTTAGATAGAGCCCTACATGTATTTGAAATGTGTTTAGATAGAGCCCTACATGTATTTGAAATGTGTTTAGATAGAGCCCTACATGTATTTGAAATGTGTTTAGATAGGGCCCTACATGTATTTGAAATGTGTTTAGATAGAGCCCTACATGTATTTGAAATGTGTTTAGATAGAGCCCTACATGTATTTGAAATGTGTTTAGATAGAGCCCTACATGTATTTGAAATGTGTTTAGATAGAGCCCTACATGTATTTGAAATGTGTTTAGATAGGGCCCTACATGTATTTGAAATGTGTTTAGATAGAGCCCTACATGTATTTGAAATGTGTTTAGATAGAGCCCTACATGTATTTGAAATGTGTTTAGATAGAGCCCTACATGTATTTGAAATGTGTTTAGATAGAGCCCTACATGTATTTGAAATGTGTTTAGATAGGGCCCTACATGTATTTGAAATGTGTTTAGATAGAGCCCTACATGTATTTGAAATGTGTTTAGATAGAGCCCTACATGTATTTGAAATGTGTTTAGATAGAGCCCTACATGTATTTGAAATGTGTTTAGATAGAGCCCTACATGTATTTGAAATGTGTTTAGATAGGGCCCTACATGTATTTGAAATGTGTTTAGATAGGGCCCTACATGTATTTGAAATGTGTTTAGATAGGGCCCTACATGTATTTGAAATGTGTTTAGATAGGGCCCTACATGTATTTGAAATGTGTTTAGATAGAGCCCTACATGTATTTGAAATGTGTTTAGATAGGGCCCTACATGTATTTGAAATGTGTTTAGATAGGGCCCTACATGTATTTGAAATGTGTTTAGATAGGGCCCTACATGTATTTGAAATGTGTTTAGATAGAGCCCTACATGTATTTGAAATGTGTTTAGATAGAGCCCTACATGTATTTGAAATGTGTTTAGATAGGGCCCTACATGTATTTGAAATGTGTTTAGATAGGGCCCTACATGTATTTGAAATGTGTTTAGATAGGGCCCTACATGTATTTGAAATGTGTTTAGATAGAGCCCTACATGTATTTGAAATGTGTTTAGATAGAGCCCTACATGTATTTGAAATGTGTTTAGATAGGGCCCTACATGTATTTGAAATGTGTTTAGATAGAGCCCTACATGTATTTGAAATGTGTTTAGATAGGGCCCTACATGTATTTGAAATGTGTTTAGATAGAGCCCTACATGTATTTGAAATGTGTTTAGATAGGGCCCTACATGTATTTGAAATGTGTTTAGATAGAGCCCTACATGTATTTGAAATGTGTTTAGATAGGGCCCTACATGTATTTGAAATGTGTTTAGATAGGGCCCTACATGTATTTGAAATGTGTTTAGATAGGGCCCTACATGTATTTGAAACTTACGATTGCAGGAACAGCTTCTCAGGCAGCGCTGGCAAAGTGAGATCTGAAATGCTCCTCTTGTTTCGCAGGCTTTCAACATAGGGGATTCCTGCAGCCAATTTGTCCAGCCAAATATTACCTGCCTTCAGGGAGATGTGAAGTTTAATTACTTCTCACTAGTATTGATATTGTTACAACTGTAAAAATATATAGTCTGAAGTGTCAAAGCCATACCTCAATTCCTTTGGTGACTATGTGGCGCACTTTCATATCAGTCTTGGCCACCTTCTGGTCTAGGATGTCATCGGCGAGCTGCTGCAGCTGCCTGTGATAGTTCTCTAAATTCGGGATCAGTTTCTGGATCTCTGAGTTCAGGTCTGAATTCAGTTCCACCTCAAACTTGTCATCATCTGTAAGGAGAAAGTCCAAGAGCCCCCACAAATACACAAATGGATAAATGATCTAATTCTGTTTCAGTCATACAGAAGAAATAAGAGATAGCTGATAGTTACCATATTTGAGAGTGACTTTCTGCAAGGAGGATGTCTCAGGGAAGTTGATGGCAGTCTCTAGCCCTCCTATGAGCACACTGTCATCCTTCTTCAGGGTGGCAGTGACAGAGGCATCCGTTTTCAGAGAGGGGATGACCACCTGGACTTGCAGCATGGCATCCTTCATCATTTCAAGTCTACATTCAAAACAAGGTACCATTTGTTGAAAAGATTTGATGGTATGTTGAAGGTTTGATGGTGTAGACCACGGGCTCTATTCTCCCCCTGGCCTTAGGCGCTAAACTGGCCTTAAACGCAAAAAATAAGCTTTCCGCCTGCCTACCGCTGACTCGGGAGGATACCATCATGTTTTTACGCCCCGAAAGGCGATTTACGCTGAAGAGGCGTGGCACAGTGCCAGAATAGGCCAGAATGGGCGTTTCGGCCTTAAATACCAACCTAAAGCGATCTTCCCAACGGGGGGTAATTTTGCGGTTGGCGCTTTTCAAAACCAGGCCTTATTCAGCACCTCCGTGGTGACACAGCATGAGGATTCCCCCTCTCTCGTCTCATCAACAGCGCTGTGCTAGAGACAATTCTTCCATGTCCCAAAAGTGAAAGGAAGAAGTGGCCAAAACAGAGGGACTGAATGGGAAACTATCCATCAATGAGCTAAATATATATAGTTATTTCCACGTTGCCAGACACTATTGACAGTTTGAGCTTCCCAGCCGGCAAAACTATTTTATTAGCGAACATGTATTGACGATGCGGTGCAAGCTCCTTTCCAAAGCAACTCTCAGTTGTGTCTGCATGCAGACTTCTCCTCTCTCTCTCTCTCTCTCTCTCTCTCTCTCTCTCTCTCTCTCCCTCTCTCTCTCTGTCTCCCTCTCTCTCTCTGTCTCTCTCTCCCCCTCTCTCTCTCTCTCTCTCTCTCTCTCTGTCTCTCTCTCACACTCTCTCTCTCTCTCTCTCTCTCTCTGTCTCTCTCTCACTCTCTCTCCCCCTCTCTCGCTCTCTCTCACTCTCGGGCTTTTCTGACCCGACTGGAGTCGCTCCGTGGAATCGGAGCTTGAAAGGGAAGAATGTGATTGGTTTACTGGAGATCACCAATGGCCACAGTTGTGAATAATTCTACGCTTAAAAAAGCATGGTTAAATGGTTAGCGCCGCGCATTCTGCCGTTTAGCGTCAAGGAAAAATTTGGGAATGCGCTGGGCCCAGCCATAAACGCAAATTTAAGGCCAGGGGGAGAATAGAGCCCCACATCTCTACAACCTTACTAAACCCCAATGGGCCTTGATAGTGGGGCTCAAAACAGCACCTATAGGTCGCTTCCGGAAAGAAGCGCCAAAATTGGCACAAATACTCCTTGTGGACTGTTATTTTGATAAAAGTAACTGGCCATACAGAATTTCTTTTTTTTCCAAGATGGCCGCCATTTCCAGCCTGAAAACACTATTTTGGGGGCAACTTTGGGTAGAATTTTCCAATATGAATGATCTTGTTATCAAACCATACATTTATGACCACAGAGAAGCCAGATTTATTCCATGAAAATTTCAAAATGGCTGCCATTCTAAAGATGGCTGCCATTTCAGCAATTTTTACCATAGGATTTCACTGTGCAGGGCGATTTTGATGATTCTGGTGTCAAATGACAAGTTTTTAATTATGGAAATTTAAAAATTATACATCAGAAATCATTTGTATATCTCCTTTTACCATTTACTCTGCATATCTTTTCAAAGTAATGTGAAAATATGCATAAACAACAGTATTTTAGCACAACTTTTATTAGAAATGTATAGGAAATTGACATTTTATTTTCACAAGGAGCGATTATTTGGTTACAATTGAATATGCATAAGCTATAAATAAATAAATAAATGAATAAATACATTAATCTATTAACTCATTGAGTGCCAGCCACTTTTGGAGAACGGACGCTCCCAGTGCCAGAGTTTCAGAGCGTTTTCAGTGATTTCTCGAGGCCCACAGAATATTGTGTGATATTACTATGTAAACACCGAACACGGCCAAAGAACGATGAGACTCTCTTCTATCATCAGCAAAAAAAAGTTTATTGATATCATTTTCCGTTCTTTAGTTATGAGCCGGAGAAGATAGGTTGATTTCACCAAAAAGAGACGTTTCAAATTAGAAGCTGAGATAATTAGCCTTTTGTGAAATGAAGCATTTCAAGCACATGACTGACTCTGAAGCTAATATTTTCTGATGTGACACCTCAAAAATAATTTCCTTCAATAAAACAGTGAAAACAAAGGAATTTTGTTTGGCAAAATAATATTTTTTAGCTGCAACCAGCAGCGCTGGCCCCTGCGTGTGCTGCTGGTTGCAGCTTTTGCTGGTCTTGATTTACTGCTGGTGGGCATCAGATATTCTAGCTTGTGTTTGCTAATCCTGTCCTGCTGTCTGGGTCTGTCTGGGTCGGTGTTGTATGCTGCGCTGCCCCCCCCCCCCCCCCCTCAACTGCAAACCCCTCCTCCGTGGGTGTGGCTCTGGTGGCTCTCTGCTGAGTTTGCTCTGCACTGAAAAGTGCGCTACATCCAGCTTTTTTACAGCGTTCCGCGTGTATTTTTCACCGGCTCCCATCGCTTCTAGTTGAGAATAATAACAACTCCACAACTAATCATGCGGATGGGCTATCGCAGCAGACACGGAGGGGCTTAATTGTGGCAGCAGATTGGCTGCTGCAGGCACAGCTAACGTTATGCTTCATGCATATCGATGCATACCGATGCGATTTCCGTTTCCCCATGACTTCTTCTCTCTTTTTTCCTCGCCTTTCTCTAATCTGGAGAGCACTGTCGCCACCTAATGGGTTGGTAAAATAGCTTTTACACATTCAACATCCACCATACTTTCACAGGAGATGGATCTGGCTTTGATCCACGTCCCACTGTCAAAAAACGCAATTGACGACAATCGTCGTCATTGGCACTCTACGTTAGTATTTGAATTGACGACGATTGTCGTCATTGGCACTCAATGAGTTAATTAATAAAGTACATTTGATCTAATAATTACCACTTTTATAAATGGACACCTTGCTGTAAAGTAATTACATACATTTTTGCTAAAACAATAAATAGCTTTGAAAGAATGAGAGTCAAGGTGGGGACAGGAAATCAATGAGGGGGGGGGGGTCATCTCCTGAGTGTCCTGCAGGTGGTGCAGGCTGGCGCTGGAGTAGTCCTTGACACTACAGCTGCTAGGCAGGCTGACCCCTGAGTTGCTCATGTTGCTGGTGCTCCGCTCCAAGTAGCCCAGCTAAAATACTGTTGTTTATGCATATTTTCACATTACTTTGAAAATATATGCAGAATAAATGGCAAAAGGAGATATACAAATGATTTCTGATGTATAATTTTTAAATTTCCATAGTTAAAAACCTGTCATTTGACACCAGAATCATCAAAATCGCCCTGGACAGTGAAATCCTATGGTAAAAATAGCTTAAATGGCAGCCATCTTTGAAATGGCAGCCATTTTGAAATTTACATGGAACAAATCTGGCTTCTCTGTGGTCATAAATGTATGGTTTGATAACAAGATAATTCGTATTGGACAATTCTACCCAAAGTTGCCCCCAAAATAGTGTTTTTGGGGCGGGAAATGGTGGCCATCTTGGAAAGATCGAGATTTCTGCGTGGCCAGTTACTTTTATCAAAATAACAATCCACAAGGAGTATTTGTGCAAATTTTGGCGCTTCTTTCCGGAAGCGACCTATTTTACATTGAAAGTGCATTTTTTGAGCCCCACTATGATTTGACTTCTGCCTCAGGAAACCCAAAGACACAATAACCGTCAAACTATGTAATTTAACGTCTCATGTGCATAATAGTAAGCATCACAAAGTATTAGAACATTTCAATACAAATCCTAAATTTTGTCATTTAAGTTTTTGTAACCTTTTCTGATACTGGGTTTCAAGTGGGCGTGGTTATGCTCGAGTCTTATTACACAATAAACGGTGAAATTCAAAAGGTGCCTCAGAATGTATCAAGTTGGGCACCACTGGGGCTGGGGGGGCTGGGGGGGGAGCAGTTTCAGCAGAGCAGAGAATTCTGCTTAGTTTTTCATGATTTTGAAACCCATATACCGGTACTTGGCATTATTTTTACTCATTCAGATTTGACTGGGTGGTTAATAATACAATATTTTTCTGTGGTGTGACAAACTCAAAACACATTTATTTTTAGTTTCCAGAGACTTTAAGCATTTGTGTTTCTTGTAATTATATGTCTCTCGTTCATGCATTTCCCGAAACAAAACTGCACAACTGAAGCTTTGTGACTATTTAGTGATGTCTCCCTATTCAATCAGTTTTCCACACCCAGTTTCATTCATACTTCCTCCTATCCAATCACAGTTATCCACGCTCTACCATGCTATCAATAGCAAAATGGTTGCAAGCCATCTCCTTCCCTCGCTTTCCCACTGAACCAATCATCTAAAGCAGTTGAGATTATTTCCAGTTCACATATCTTATGTGGTTTCACCGATATGTTGTCACTCTGCAGTTGCTGTCTTTCCTGTGTACCAGTTTTTTAGCCCTGCCTCCTCCCCTGCCACCACCACCATGGCTCCAGAGGGATTTCCCATGGGGTGGGATCTCTATTCTACACATTCCTGATGGCCTCCCCTCATCATCACAAGAGGAGCGTCATCATGGAGCCTTGCGCCAAACTTTAATCTTGTTTGTTGTATCAATAAATGTTATTTTGAACCTTTATCTAGTCTCTCCTGTTTGAATTAACATTAGGAAGGTATTAATCATAGAGCTTTTACCTGGAACGTCCAACCAGAGTCAGCTGTGGGATGTTTTTGTTTGTGACATCGATGGTGATACCTCGCATCTTCCTTCCTTTGGCAGTGGTGTCAGTGACAGCCATCTGGATGCCTGCTTCCACGTCATAGTCAGGAATTAGAACTTCAGTGGTCAGAATGTTCTTAAGGCGGTTGTACTTCAGGGATGCTGTGGCCTCTGTGGAGTCGGCACCTAGTTGCGGAAATAAAATGAAAACAGATTACAGTTACGTTATGGGCAACTGATTGCTTTTGGGCCACATCTGGCCTCTATATCAACTATTGTCAAACTGGTGCCCATATCAATTTCATACCAATTATGCTGTAATTGGCACCAGATACCTAAACCAATTCTAACTGTGATTTCAGTGTCTCCTGAAGTTCCAAATGTCCATTAGTAAGATGTTTAGAAAATTAAAGGTCTTTTCTTTCATTTAAGCTTGGTTACATCACAGAACAAGGCCAGATCCTGTGCAGAACCATGGCGCTCCCTCTATAGGCCATCTGACAAAGTGCATCACCTCACTAAGCGTTCAATCACTGACTGACTGCCTGATCTGAATTTGGCCCGTGATGCCATTGACTTAATACACATTAACTTAAAGCCCCATTCAGTAAGTTTTCCACTGCGCCCTCTGCATGCATTAGTATCGATAACGATATCGCCGTTCAAAGTCAACAAAACACAGCGCCAGAAAGCTCTATGTACATGTTGTGACATCGAGTACTCACCACGTGATGAAATAATAATCCATAGTTCCGTGAAACATCATTTTCGTAGCAAATCCGAATCGAGTTACTTCCTCGTTTTCATGAACACATCGCTTCCGCTGTACAGCGCATGCGCACATGCTTCTCTTTTTTCTTTTTTCTTGCTACGGGACGTGACAGACAAACTGCTTAGTCCCAGTGCTGGCCAATGGAGGGCGGTGTGGGATAAATAAAGACGAGGGTCTCCCTATTAAAAGTCAATCTACCATGTCCTGTGACTAAAAACCTGTTATATTTCAGTAAAAAATGTCAAAATCTTACTGATTGGGGCTTTAAGAGAGAACTTACAATGATGTGAACTTTCAGTTATCTTTGCACCGAAACAACGGGTAGAAATACTTTTTACTTTTATACTTTATTACATTTCAGAGCCTGCACAGAAATGTAATAAAGTATAAAAGTAAAAAGTATTTCTACCGGTTGTTTTGCTGCAAAGCTAACTGAAAGTTCACATCATATTAATATAGTTTGTAAACTATTAAACTTGAAAGATCCCCTCCCAACATGTTTTAAGATGTATAAAGACTATACTATGATTAATCATTTGTGTGATATGGTTTTTCCACAAAAAAGGTGCACATAATGCGTGAAAGCTGGGAGAGCGCAAGACGAGAGAGACAAACAACGTTACATCGTTTTTGTCTGTCGTGCATTCAAACTAAAGTAACTAGCCTGTTTTGAAAAAATTTAAGGAGCAGAAAATAGAGATATTTGTGTTCAAATATAGGGAGTAAAAGTAAAAAAAGTTGTCAGAAAAATAAATACTCAGGAAAGTACAGATACCGGAAAATCCTACTTAACCCTTTCCCCGCCATTGACGTGATATCACGTCAATCCGTGTTTTCACAGTCATGTGATAGATGCCTCTCTTGTCCACCTTATGAAAGGCTACTGCACTTCCAGAGTCGCAAAGAAGCAACGAGCAGCTTTGCCCGAGCTCCACGCGCTGTCAGACAGACTCGACTCACTCAAGGCTGAAAGATTTCTTTCACCAGACGCTGGTAAACGTACACAAGTCACTTCTCCTGTCAGGTAGATTATTAATCCGGTTTGTGAGCCTTCACAGCGTGTACATTTCAGCCGTCAGATATGCCCCCAGACCTCCAGACATCGAGCACCAGAAGCCTCTGCTCCCCGGGCAAGACGAGAGCATGACCCGCACATCCCCTATCTGAGTGCGGGGTGAATCTCTCCCTCGCTCCGCTGGTACAAAAACAAATTTTTCTCTGCTTTCTGGGGACAGACGGGCGTTTTCTGTGAACACTACCTACATTCAAGTGCCGATAACTAAAGAACGGATGAAGGTAGAATAAAAATGTTGTCAGGTATTTTTTTATTTAATTTGAGCCCTGTGTCCAATCTCCTTGTTAGTTTTTATCATATTTAGTCAACCTCATCGTGTTTTTATTTCGTCAAGGTTTAGTCAACTAAAAGTCTCAGTATTTTCGTCTCATCTTAGTCAAAGAAAACCGTAACTATTGTTTCTTTAGAATTTCCAAACCCATTGGAAAGATCTATTAATCTGTTATTATGGAATGGTATTAAGGTTTGAACCAATTGTAGCGGGTGGTACCTGCGGCTTGCCGTACACACCTTGAATGCAGCTGGGGAGGCGTATATAATAGGGGAGGTGTGTCTTGTATTAGACTCTTCCGGGCAGGACAGAGGAAAAGTTTGGCGTGTTCCCAAGTTAAGCTGGAGTGTCTGTTCAGTCGGTAAGCGATTTAAGGGTGTTACTTTATAAGTAATGGGAAGAGAATCATTGTTTCTTTCTGACAGTACGACTTCTTGTTTTAGACTCTCTTGCGGGTGGGAAGACAACGCGCCGTGTCCTCGTTTGAGCGTTGAGTGTTGACCATTTGGTAAGAGATGAATGCTTTTACTCAGTAATCTGAAGGGAATTATTGTTTCTTTCTGATAGTGCAACTTCTGCGTTTTACTGTGCCTTTCAGTGCGATACTGCAGCGTGTTAGTGGTGGGCTTTCAGCTGCCGGGAGTAACGTTATACCGGGCGAGGGAAAGCACATGCTGACGCAGCAGGTATTTCATACAGTAGTAGTTTATTTTCTTATATGTTTTACAGTGTTTGCTATATGTTTTAGTCTGAGAAATAAAGCAATAGTTTTAAATCTAGGTGCAAATGTTTATTAATTGTGATATTAATTGTGACATTGTTTGTGTGTTGCAGTGATTGCAGGAGGGTCTTTCACTGTTCTTGCTGACTTTAATTTGTTTATTTGTTTATTTGGGGATTCAATTAGTCCGCCTGGGCCATGTTACATGACCCATAAGACGAAAAGAGTTGGGAGTTCGTCTTGGAAAGGCGGGCTAATCTTTTTATATTTTGTTTGTTTGTTTATTTGTTCCTGTGTGCACATTCTCCCAGTTAAACAGGGCCCTTGTATATCATTAGACTGAGAACCTAGGAGTGCCTCACCTGTTTGCTCATACTTGCATGTGATTTGGATCGTACCACTGTGAGACGTTGTAGTGCTGTGTATTCCCAAGTGTGGATCTTATCACGTGTGTCGTGTGTTCCAGTGTGCATTACTTCACTGGTAGCTTAAACTTTCTCAGTCCTAATGGAATATAGAAGAGTACATAATGACTCAGGAGAACTGTGCTCTTAGATCTGTTTCTTTGTCTTGTCCCTAAGTGTGAAATAAACCCTGGCATTGCATTTTGATAATTAACACTTGTTGGATCATTTATTTGGATTGGGCTCTCATCCACCATACCTGGCCTTCAGTAAGCATTCAGTGCAGAGGCAGAGCGGGTGTAACATTTGGCGTTGTCGACTGGATTGCCCTCCAAAATAGTTATTTTTTTTTGCATGCCAGGGTATATTGTATGAGGGACTTGTAAGGATTTTTTTTCCCCCTCCTTTTTCCTCAATTTTTGTTTTTTGTTTTGTGTCAGCAAGAACAGTGGTGGACCAGTACACCAGTGTGGAACCGGTGCCGGCCCAAACTGCTTCTGTGGTCTGAGTCACCGTGGGGCCATGGACACGGAGGCCATGGCAGAGCGTATATCTGAACTAGAGAATGAACTACGCAGTCTGAAAAGTGCATCATCAGAGGCTGATGGGAGTTCTGCTGGGGGTGGACCAGAAATGACTGTGAGAAACAACCCGGTGGTCTATGTCCAGGAGGACCGTAAGGCTCCCAAATTCTCTGGGAAATTGGACAGATCAGATGCACTGACGGTGGATGAGTGGATCGAGGAGATGAGAGACTTTGTACAAACTAGAGCCAAAACGGAGCGAGAGCAAGCCCAGATTGTTTTTAACCATCTTGAGGGTGCTGCACGTACAGAGATAAAGTTCCTGCCTACGGATCAGAGGGAGTGTGTTGAGGGAATATTTTATGGTCTTAAGGAGGTTTACGGCTGTTCACACTCCCATATCTCATTACAACGTCGATTCTTCAACCGTAAACAACAAGAAGGAGAATCACTGCTTGATTATTCCCATGCATTGATGGCGCTTGTGGACCAAATTGTAAAAACAGATGGGCGAGCTAATGCAAAAGCACAGAAAGATTTGCGTGATCAATTTTGTGATGGTATTAGAGACCAAGCCCTGGGAGTTAGATTAAGGGACTTGGTACGTAATAATCCACGCTGGAGCATTCGTGAGGTCAGGAGTGAAGCTACGAGGTGGATGGCACAATGCGATGCTCAACCCTTTAGACAGAGATATAGCCAGCCTCCTCCAGTGTCTAATGAAGCCCAAGTGTCCTGTGAAAGTGTTGACACAAGCTCATCTGGTTACGCAGAACTAACAGCTTTGATAAAGGCTCAACAGAGCCAGTTAGATTTAGTTATCAAGGCACTAGCCCCTCCTAAGTTGGCTAACCGTGGTAACCGGTACATGCAGCCCAGAAGAACTCCAGATGGGAAACCAATTTGTTTTAGGTGTAACCAAGCAGGCCATATTGCACGATTTTGTTCTGTTTCAGCCTTGAGTGAGGGAGCCCCAGAGAGGGAGGTGGAGAACAGTGCAAACACCCAGGTGCCCAAGCCGCCGGAAAACTAGAGCCCACCAGTATGCAGAGCCACACACTGGAGGGGGGCTTACTAGGCTCTAACTGTAATGGCCACTCAGACATCAGTCATCTGGTGGGTGAGTGCCCTGAGGGGGAGGTTGACATGGGTGGGGTTACTGTGCCATGTCTGTTGGATACGGGTTCTATGGTGACCACTGTTACTGAGAGTTTTTTTAAAGCTAATTTTTCTCATCTTACAGACGACGACCTCAAAGACTGTGGGTGGCTGGGTCTGAAGGCAGCTAATGGGTTGAGAATTCCCTATGAAGGCTATATTGAGTTGGAGGTTACATTACTAGGGGTGCGCATACCACGTAGAGGAGTGTTGGTGGTTAAAGATCCTGCTGATAACTACATGAAGCAAAAGAAAGCAGTAACTCCGGGGGTTTTGGGAATGAATGTATTTAATTCTTTGTATCATGAACTGTACAAACAATACGGTGATGACCTCTTTGAAGCCCCAACTTTGAAATCAGCACCACCAGGGTGGCGGCGAGCGCTGAGATATTGCCAGATGATGGAGGCCATGGCTAACTCTCCTGAAGCTCATCGCGTCAGAGTGCAGGGTAAGAAGCCTTTCTGCATTCCAGCTGGAACAGTCATTCAAATCCCTGTTACATGCCCAAAAATACCCATACAAGAGCAGATTGAGTTCTTAGTTGAACCCCTTGAACCAGAGGAGGGTTGTCTCCCAGAGGGACTCCTGGTTTCACCCTCGTTAGTACAAGGAGAGAGGGGGAAGGCTTATGTTCCTGTTACCAACGTGGGAACAAGTGATGTTTGGTTACTGCCCCGCCGTGTCATAGCCACAGTACAAACTGTTAACATGTTGGTTGAAAGTGACCCCCAGATAGAGTTCTCTGTAGATTCACAGGGTTGTACAGCTTATGTTTCTGCGATAGAGGCAATTAAATCTAGTACAACTTGTGATTTCAACCCTCCTGAATTTGCAAACCTAGATGAAGAGGACAAGCAACAAGCAAGGGCGTTGCTAGATAAATATAGTAATGTGTTTGCTAAGAGTGATATGGATGTTGGTTGTACTAACCTGATTACCCACGAAATCCCTCTGGAGGATGAAACACCTGTACGTCAACCTTACCGTCGTATCCCCCCCTCCCAATATGAACTGGCCCGAAATCATGTTAAACAGCTTTTGGAGAGTCAGATCATCAGAGAGAGCAGTAGTCCTTACTCATCCCCCATCGTTCTGGTTCAAAAAAAGGACGGGGGCTTACGTATGTGTGTAGACTATCGGCAGCTCAATGCAAAAACTAGGAAAGATGCTTTTCCTCTGCCAAGGATAGAGGAGTCCCTAGATGCTTTGTCGGGGGCCAAGTGGTTCTCAACTTTAGATTTGGCAAGTGGTTACAGTCAGGTGGGAATGGCCGAAAAGGATAAAGCTAAAACTGCATTTTGTACTCCATTTGGGTTATTTGAGTTTAACCGAATGCCCTTTGGCTTATGTAACGCCCCCAGCACATTTCAACGACTCATGGAGCGTATGTTTGGAGATTGCCGAAACCAGTCTGTGTTGTTGTATTTAGATGATGTAATAGTGTATTCCTCCTCCATACAGAAACATCTGGAGCGGTTGGAAGAGGTGTTGTCCCGGTTAGATAAACAAGGTTTGAAAGTGAAGCTTTCCAAGTGTCAGTTTTTTCAGGAACGGGTGAAGTATTTGGGCCATGTGGTGTCTTCTGAGGGGGTTTCCACAGACCCAGACAAAGTGGCTGCTGTACGGGACTGGAAAGAGCCCACCAATTTAGCAGAGCTTCGCTCATTTCTTGGGTTTGCAAGTTACTATAGGAGGTTTATTGCTGGGTTTGCGAGTATAGCAGCACCCCTCAATCGGCTAGTAGCACGGCTTCTCCCTCCTCGTAGAAAGGGTAAAACACCCCGAAAGCCCTTGGCTGCAGCGTGGGATGTAGGGTGTGCAGAGAGATTTCATCAGCTTAGAGATGCCCTCATTTCTGCCCCTGTGCTTGCTTATGCAGACTTTCAGAAACCATTTGTGTTGGAGGTGGACGCGAGTCATGGAGGATTGGGAGCAGTCCTTTCACAAGAACACGGGGGTAAGTTGCGGCCCGTTGCTTTTGCTAGTCGAGGTCTCAAACCCACGGAACGCAACATGGAGAATTATAGCTCTATGAAGCTAGAGTTCCTGGCCCTTAAGTGGGCTGTGACCGAAAAGTTTAGGGAATATTTATTGGGTAACCTCTGTACTGTGTTCACTGATAACAACCCACTGTGTTATTTGAAAACCGCCAAGCTAGGAGCTATAGAGCAGAGGTGGGCTTCTCAGTTGGCTTCATTTCACCTCCTTCTCAAATATCGCCCAGGGTCTAAGAATGCAAATGCTGATGCCCTGTCACGTCAGTACTCACCACAAGGGGAAGTAGAGGGGACAGTGTCGGACGTGGCAGCTGAACAGTCAGAAACGGTCACTAGCGTTCAGGATGAAATTAGCGCTTTGCCTGGGTGCTCAGTTGCTGACCTGCTGATTTTGCAGGAGAAGGACCCCGTTATTGGGCCTTTTTTCAATTACTGGAAGGAAGCCAGGATGCCAGGGCCACAAGAGAGACACAGTCTCAGTAAGGGGGTAAGAGAGCTGGTTCGGCAATGGGGGCGAATTGAGGAGAGGGAGTCTGTGCTATACCGCTGTATTTATTTGCCTGAGGGAGGTAACAAGGTCTACCAGCTTCTATTGCCGCGGTGCCTACAAAAAAACATTCTTTGTGAATTGCATGACCGGCATGGACATCAGGGAGTGGAGCGGACATGGCAGCTGGTTCGGGCACGGTGTTACTGGCCAAATATGTTTAAAGATGTAGAGAGATGGTGCCGGGAGTGTGAAAGATGCGCTTTGTCTAAAGCCGTTTTGCCAAAAGTTAAACCTTTCATGGGCACTATTAAAGCATCTAGGCCGCACGAGATTTTGGCTATAGATTTCACCGTTTTAGAACCGGCTAGTGATGGTAGAGAAAATGTATTGGTATTGACCGATGTTTTTTCCAAATACACCCAAGCTATCCCTACCAAGGATCAGCGAGCAAGTACAGTGGCTGAGGTTTTGGTAAAGCATTGGTTTCATCTTTTTGGTCCCCCCAGCCGAATTCATTCTGACCAGGGGCGAAATTTTGAGAGTGCGTTGATCCAGCAGCTCTGTAAGATGTATAATATTGAGAAGAGCCGCACTACTCCCTATCACCCCCAGGGTAACGGTCAATGTGAACGTTTTAATCGGACCCTTCATGATTTATTGCGCACTCTCCCCCCCGAACAGAAGCGACGGTGGCCCCGGCATCTCTCCCAAGTGACTTATGCTTATAACACCACCGTTCACCAAACAACAGGTATGACCCCATACTTCCTCATGTTTGGGCGAGAGCCTCGGTTGCCTGTGGATTTTTTAATAGGGTTGGAGGGGGAGGCCGATGGGGACTGCTCAGTGGAAGAGTGGGTGCACGACCATCAGGAGTCACTGGCAGCAGCATATAATCAGGTGCAACAAAAGCTGAGTGCTAAAAGGGCCTTGCGAGCTCAGAAAGGTGACGGTCATGACAGTGGTCCTGATATTTTACGAGGCGATCTAGTGTACACCAGGAATCATTCAGTCAGGGGTCGTAATAAGATTCAGGATTTTTGGGACCCTACCCCCTATCAAGTTGTGAGATCTCCACCTCAGCGGGGCGTAGTGTATTCAATCGCCCCTGTTGGCCAGGAAGGTGCAGTCCGACAAGTACATAGAACTGAAATAAGAGGCATTCCCAGGGGTAGTGGCGGTAACGGTGACCTTGATGGTAATCATCAGGGAATGGTAGGGAGAAGTGAAGGGGCAACTGACGAAGTAGAAGCAGATAACATTGTTGGAGAGCTTGCTTGTGATCGTGATATTGATCATGTGCCTGGTCAAGTAGATGTAGAACATAGGGATGGACCAGTTGAGGGAGGAGCTGACCCAGAAACCGGGCAAGATGCTGAGCCAGAGGTGGCTCCCCCTCGGAGATCAGTAAGGAAAACAGCTGGACAGCACTCCAATCCCTATAACTTGCCTCAGTCAGCATTGTCCAGTGATACAGGTCTGGACGATAAGAATGACAGTGTGTTAGAAAGCTGTTAAACATTTATTTTGTTGTGCCCCCTGCTATTCCAGTGCATCGTCGGGTCGCCGATTTACTTTGAGGGGGAAGGATGTAGCGGGTGGTACCTGCGGCTTGCCGTACACACCTTGAATGCAGCTGGGGAGGCGTATATAATAGGGGAGGTGTGTCTTGTATTAGACTCTTCCGGGCAGGACAGAGGAAAAGTTTGGCGTGTTCCCAAGTTAAGCTGGAGTGTCTGTTCAGTCGGTAAGCGATTTAAGGGTGTTACTTTATAAGTAATGGGAAGAGAATCATTGTTTCTTTCTGACAGTACGACTTCTTGTTTTAGACTCTCTTGCGGGTGGGAAGACAACGCGCCGTGTCCTCGTTTGAGCGTTGAGTGTTGACCATTTGGTAAGAGATGAATGCTTTTACTCAGTAATCTGAAGGGAATTATTGTTTCTTTCTGATAGTGCAACTTCTGCGTTTTACTGTGCCTTTCAGTGCGATACTGCAGCGTGTTAGTGGTGGGCTTTCAGCTGCCGGGAGTAACGTTATACCGGGCGAGGGAAAGCACATGCTGACGCAGCAGGTATTTCATACAGTAGTAGTTTATTTTCTTATATGTTTTACAGTGTTTGCTATATGTTTTAGTCTGAGAAATAAAGCAATAGTTTTAAATCTAGGTGCAAATGTTTATTAATTGTGATATTAATTGTGACATTGTTTGTGTGTTGCAGTGATTGCAGGAGGGTCTTTCACTGTTCTTGCTGACTTTAATTTGTTTATTTGTTTATTTGGGGATTCAATTAGTCCGCCTGGGCCATGTTACATGACCCATAAGACGAAAAGAGTTGGGAGTTCGTCTTGGAAAGGCGGGCTAATCTTTTTATATTTTGTTTGTTTGTTTATTTGTTCCTGTGTGCACATTCTCCCAGTTAAACAGGGCCCTTGTATATCATTAGACTGAGAACCTAGGAGTGCCTCACCTGTTTGCTCATACTTGCATGTGATTTGGATCGTACCACTGTGAGACGTTGTAGTGCTGTGTATTCCCAAGTGTGGATCTTATCACGTGTGTCGTGTGTTCCAGTGTGCATTACTTCACTGGTAGCTTAAACTTTCTCAGTCCTAATGGAATATAGAAGAGTACATAATGACTCAGGAGAACTGTGCTCTTAGATCTGTTTCTTTGTCTTGTCCCTAAGTGTGAAATAAACCCTGGCATTGCATTTTGATAATTAACACTTGTTGGATCATTTATTTGGATTGGGCTCTCATCCACCATACCTGGCCTTCAGTAAGCATTCAGTGCAGAGGCAGAGCGGGTGTAACACAATACAGACACAGATTTAACTGTTTAACTTGTGATTGGATCTCTTCCCAATTCATCCCTCCCTAACCTTTTAGTCTAGTTCTATTTGATGACGAAAACGTCAACAGATTTCCTCGTAGTTTTTGTCATCACAACTTTTTGTTTTTATTTAGTTGACGTATCATTTTCACCAGTGAAAATAGGTAGTCGCCAAACATTTTCCTTCGTAGTTTTCGTCGACGAAATGAACACTGGCATACCTTCTGCCTTCAGGGTTAGCTTCAGATGGTCGATCTTGTAACGGCCGTCTCTGCCCTCTCTGAGTGTTTCAGTGCTGACGGTGGCAGTGTACTCTGAAACATCCCCTGTGGGTTGGATCTCCACTGCAAACCTAAGGAAAAACAAGACAGGCTGCATTACACACCGTCTTCCAATTTAGGCTACAAATTGCTTGCTGACCATAGTATTGAGTTTATGATAACAATGAATTGGTTATTCAAGATCATGAAGATAATAAGAGTACAGCAGGGATGAGGTATTTTCGTAGGCCAACCCAAAAGTTAGCCGAGAGTTGGTTCGCTCGTCTGACTGGAAGCCAATGGGATTTTTGTATGGGGGTTTTGGTTAGATGCCTGAAACAGGGTCTGTGGTTAACAAAAGTGTATTATTGAAATTGCGATCTTTGTGTTCAGCCAGATAATCTTCACAAATGAACATCACTTTTATGATGTTTGAAGCGTAAATTAGATTTTTTTTTTATCAAAATGGTCAGAAAACGCTTCAAAGACCTTATTTCAGGCATGTAACCAAAATGCCCATACAAAGAAAACGGTGCTAACGGGTTTTAGGACTCATTCCTGCGGTACTCTATGAAAATGTTGACTAATCATGTAGATATAAGCTACACATCTAGAGAGCACTACTTGAATGAACAACCCGTCTACCAATAACTTTGAACACAGATTTCCAAATGGGCTTCCCTGTTACCTGGTTTCTCCTGTCAGGGGGTAATAGGGGGCCTGGTATGTGGTGCTTGCATTGGAGTAGCGTACGATAGTGCAGTATTTCAGACCAGTGAACAGAGCCTGACAGTCAGTGGAGTCAGTCCGGTCTTCCACCATCGATGGCACTATCTTTGTCTGACTGGTGGAGATTGACAGCAGCTTGTTGCTATATTTCAGAATGAGAAGGGCAAGTTCAACTAATTACAACAGGAAGCTAAATTGAACATTGTACTGGACAGAATGCAGTAAACAATACCTGTTGTATTTTATGTGACTTAAAGCCTTTGAGTCACATAAAATACAACAGTTATTGTTTACTGCACTTATTGTTTACTGAACTTAAAGGAACACGCCAACATTTTGGGAGATTTTGTATTTTCCATATTCCCGATAGTAAGATGAGAGGATAGATGCCCTTCTCGTCTCTTCTCTGTGCGTGCAGCAGAAAAGTATCGACCCACCACTCCTGCTAGTTAGCTTAGCACAATGACTGGTAGTCTGTGGGACTGGCTAGCCTACCCCCATTAAGTCACCAAATACATATTCCAACAGCGCCAAAACACTCTTATGTACATGTTGTGACTCGTGCAGTTATGAAATAATATTGTAAAATTATGAGATATTGTGCTTCGAAAATCACAATATCTCGTAATTTTACATAATTTATTCTTTTTTTTTACATTATTAGTAGGGCTGTCAGCGTTAACGCGTTAATCGCGCGTTAACTATCGTTCCTATTAACGCCACTCATTTTTTTAACGCGCGATTAACGCATGCACGTTCTGTGATGTTTGAGCCTTGGTCCGCGCCGTAGTTTTGGAAATCAGGAAGCATTAACATTGATATCAAGCAGAAACAAAGCTCCGTGAGCAGAAAAGGAGGAATAAAATGGGTATATTGGCAAGTTCAGCTTCAAATTGAGAAAGATGTCCTGCATTTTGGGTGAGAGAGAGAGAGAGGGAGCGCGTCAGCTCTCCCCGTCTGTCTCGTCTCACCGTGGCAGAGAGACAGACAGACAGACAGGCAGTGAGAGAGGGACCGACGGAGAACGGGAACGAGAGAGAGAGATACCGAGAGAGAAAGAGAGAGGGGGGAGAGAGCATGCACGCAGGTTCTCCTGTCTGTGGCTGGAGAGATGTAGAGGATAGCACCAATTAACTTCACACACTGCAGCTTGAGAGATGTGTATTCCCAGTAACTAGTAGCAATAATAACAATATTACCAATGGCCAAATACTTACCCATACTAATGATAATAGCTACTACCCATATTAATACAACAGTGCATCTTTGCACAAAGCTCTCAGGTTTAAGGTAGCCTACCTCGGTTGAAGGTAGATTTAGAACAGATAAAAAAAATGTGATTAATTTGCGATTAATCGTGAGTGAACTATGGAAATCATGCGATTAATCGCGATTAAATATTTTAATCGATTGACAGCCCTAATTATTAGTTATTCATAACGTGGTGAGTACACGAGTCACAACATGTAGATAAGAGCATTTTGCTGTGCTGTTGGAATGTGTATGACTTAACGGGGGTAGGCTAGCCAGTCATTGTGCTACAGTAAGCTAGCAGGATCTCCCAAATCTCCCAAAATGTTGCCGTGTTCCTTTAATGGAAAGAACTTTGTGTCATTGGAGGCAGGTGCCACCCACCTAAAGCTGAACACCTGCGTGTTCGACTTAGGAGCAGGCATGGACAGTTTCAGCTGGTTTCTGTTGATGGTGACCTTAGCGTTGAGGGAACTCTCGTGGTACATGTTGGTGTGCATCTCGATTCCAGCCACCACAAAGTCCGGAATGTGCACACCCATTTGGGTAATGAATTCCAAGCCAACCGAAGGCATGAAAGAGAGTTGGTGCTGCAAGGAGAAGGATACTTCAGATGGAGGAAATATGAAAAACTGTGCTCTGGGAAATATTTTCTATGTGTGGGGGACATCAGCTAGCAATTACAGAAACAATACAAGGGATTCAGGTTTTATACAACAGCAAGATTTTCTATCATTCTACTAATCTAGATGTAAACTATGTCAAACTCGAGGGGGCAGCTTTCTAGTTCCGCACTGACATCAATGCAGGACTAGCAAATACTGCAGATTCTGAAATAACCACTTGAGGCATGCTGCAGAAGCGAGTCAGTCCCATAGACCCCCATGTTAAAATGCCCATCTTTACACCGTAAATAAACATGTTTACAGGCTGGTTGTGGGAAACCCCTGGTCTCGATCTCGTGCGAGCAGTGTAAAAACCAAGCTGGCAGTGGCCATCTGGGTAGTGTAGCGGTAGATTCCCTGCCTACCAACACGGGGGTCGCAGGTTCGCGGCCCCGTGTTACCTCCGCTCTGGCTTGGTCGGGTGTCCATACAGGCACGATTGGATTGGCTGTGTCTGCGGTGGGAAGCTGGAATTAGGGTATGTGCCCTGGTCGCTGCACTAGCGCCTCCTCTGGTCGGTCGGGGCACCTGTTCGGGGCGGAAGGGAACTGGTGGGAATAGCATGATCCTCCCACGTGCTACGTCCTGCCGGTGAAGCTCCCCGTTGTCGGGTGAAAAGAAATGGCTTGCAACTGCACATGGATCGGAGGAAGCACGTGTGTGTCTACGGCTCTCCCCAGATCGGCAGAGGGATTGGAGTACAATTGGGGAGAAAATAGGGGGGAAATCAGAAAAAAATCTAAGTAATAATAAAAAAAAGATGGCAGCGGCCAAAACGCCAAACGGAGACGCTCCAAAACATGAGTCCACAAACTAATGGCTGACGTCATACACACTATGTCCATCTCTTTCACTGTCAATGGTCAAACTAGACATCTGCCAAGGCCAGGTCGATATGCACATTTTGTGAGTCGGATCGGATCCCCTCCAAAATTGAATGGGGTCTTCCTTGGCCCATGCTACCCCTCTCCACCAAGTTTCCTGAAAATCTGACCAGTAGTTTCTCCATAATCCTGCTGACAGACAGACAGACAGACAGACAGACAGACGGCACCTAAAACACAACCTCCTGGGTAGAGGTAATAAGATAAAGGTGAGCTAATTTACCATGCCGGGAGAGAAAGTAAGGCCTCCTTTGGCACCAGGGGCAAACACCCCAGCCAGCAAGAACTTGAGAGGGAAGCCAGAGGCAGTGGGTAGAGAGAAGGCATTCTCCATGAAGATGTAGTGGGCAAAAATCTCATTTTCAGTGCTGGATATCAGTGCATCAATGGCCTGTTGAGGTAAGAGAACAGCGACACGTTACATGAAAGTATTACTTCAACTACAGTATGACTTTGGATTCTTCAGTGCAAATCTCAAATAAAAAGCCTGATCTTTTTCACAATATTTTCTCTTACAATGACCTTTTCAAGAAATAAAAGACTTGACCTTGACAGGCAGGACCCTAAAGAAGAGGTGATAGTACATGTACAGAGTCTCAGCCATCTGTTCCATTTCACTGGTCTTGATGTATCCTATCTCGTCTCCCAGAAGCCTAAGGTAGGCAGTGGCTTCAGGCGTCGGGGAGGAACCCACGTTAGACATGAGCTGGTTCAAACTGTGTGTGAGATCTTTCAGAAGGGCATGTGGGACCTGGAGAGATATTGAGTGGTTACACTTTACTCAAAGTTCCAGCATATGCATGTGCAATGAGGCTGTCATTCCATTCCTAAAATGTATTACCGTATATAATTACAATCCAGTATTGTGTATTATGTACAATATGTAATCATTGCACCTGTCTTTGCATTCGGCCTCTGTTGGGGGCAATTCTGTCCAAAACCTGTTGGAGCATCTCTGGGGCTTCGTCACTGACCAAATACACAGCCCTAGAGATGGTGTCAGGGAAGAAACCCGTATCTCCAAAGAGAGCATCAATTGTTGGTTGAAATCCTTTTCCCTCGACACCAACCTTGAAGGGGAGCAGTTTGATATATTTCATTTTCATCAACTTTTCATTTCAATTTCATCAACTCATTTGATGTCTTCACGATGTGTAATAATCACACTGTTGAAAACATACCTCAAAGATGTCATAGTTGTAGTCAAAAACTTTCAGGGTTGTCTCTAGCATCACTTCCTTTGGCAAGGTGTCAGTGGAATCAAAGAGGACATTGCCCTGCACTGAGCCCAGCGGTGTTTCCATCTTGTAGTTGCTGGACATGCCGATAAACTCTGGGGGGGACAGCTGGCCGTTCAAGGCCAACTCAATGTAGTTTGTGAATCTTTAGTAAGGAGAAGAGCAAAGGTGCAAGGCCAACTCAATGTAGTTTGTGAATCTTTAGTAAGGAAATTGAGCAAAGGTTCAAGTAGGACTAGGAGTACATAGAGCCAAACCATTTGTTTTTTTTATCCTTAATCAAATTGAGGTCGCAGGGCAAAAGGTTTCTGCCCCTTTCACTTCCCATGCCCTATGATGTTTCAGTCAAACATGAGACAATTTACATGTTTCTACTTTGACTTCAATTTGAGTCTCTTTTTTGTTGCCCTTCTCCACTGGGAGGTCAGAGGTCAAGGTCAGCTACAGAACAACACTCCTGGACTGGACAGATATTCAGTGTCTTGCTCAAGGACAACCTGTGTCCTCTAGTTGAAGGGCAGTCTCCCTACTCATAGTGCCATATCATTTATATAGCCTATATTATAGTTTATGTCTCAAATATGGACATTCGAATGTGAAATGAACAAATAGATGAAATTCATTTCCACTTGTGGACTGTTGAACTATTCATTCATTCTATCAATAACGATAGTTACACATTGTAGCTCTAGTTCTATGATCAGAGGGGGAGCCCCCCGCAGGGCGTCATGCTCTAGTTCTATGATCAGAGGGGGAGGAGCCCCCCGCAGGGCGTCATTGCTACGTACTAGCCCGCTCATACGATGGGATCAGCACACTGAAATTTACTTAGCCAATCAGGATGGGCCTACTTCCGCCCCTGTGGAGCCGCATTCCATAAAAGGGCAGCTCACCTTACACCCGTCGTCCACTAAGTTCTTTCAGCAACTCGTGGAGCAGCTGGGCGAACTGGTAGGAGCTCTGCCTGTGGTCAAGAGTTACAATATGTAACTTGTTCTATGGCACACAGGCTCCACCCGTAGCAGGGAGGGCTACAAGGGGTGGAGCCCGATGACTCTACCCGCTGCCATGGCAACAGCACAAATAACCATACCGTGTCAAGCCTGGATTGACTGTAATACTGCCATAAGGTCAGACTAGGGTGGATGAAAACCGACCTCTCACAAAGCCCTGATGACAAGAAGAGATCCCTGACACTAAAAGGCTTTTACATACTTCTGTGTCGAACCCCTCGGCGAATGCGTCGAGGGGTGCGCCGCGGCTGGTGAGCCTGCCGGCGCAGCCTGCGTGCAGCTCCTCGAAAATGTGACTCGACGCAGCTGACGTGAACAGCGCGAGTATAATATAATGTAGATGGGGAGATAACAGGAGAGAATGAAAGCTATTACCAATAGTAGTATGCACTACATTCTCTCCTTGAGCTAACTTCTAGTGATTGAAATCCTTGTGATCACCAAATTGTGATCACCTTGTTTGCACCAAATCAGCAGCCAGATCAGCGTGCATCAGCCTATCCCTCTCAGGAACCAAACCCTGAGAGGCTGCCCCAGGTGAGGCATTGGGCCTATCGCCCTGCCCACCTGAGGCAACGCCCTCAGATCTGGGGGACCATCCAGGACGGGGGCCACCAGCAGCTGTCTCATCTCTGCATACCATGGTGCCGTCGTGCGGTCCGGTGCCACCAGGATGAGCAAGAGCCTCCCAATCCTCACTCTCACCAGCAAGGAAGGAAGGAGCCAGAGGAAAATCATATATAGGCTTTCTTGGCAAGTATCTCGGGGAACAAGGAGAACCACAGGGGACAGAGGCCTTTAGTGGCCTGCAGAGGCCATAGGGGCACCTGCTAAGCATGTATTTACGTCGTGTAAATAGCTTATTTTCGGCCACGCAGCGGCTCATATACTTATTATATGATACTGGCATAAATGTGACCCACTCTATTGACCTCTTCCAGCCTGTGGTAGATTCCACATCTGGGGACTGTGTCACCAACCGAGACTAGACGAGGACTAAAGTCATATGGATTAGAAACTGAAGAGCGGGGACAAGGGGAGGTTCTATCTCTCTACCAATGTGACATACAGCAGACAGAGACATGGTGAACACGCTGGCTGCAGCAAGCTACATACAGCGTTCATTTTCTCATTGTCTCTATGATATAATAGGGATATGAGCGGGTGTGTGGCAGAAAATAAGCTATTTCCAGGACGTAAATGCACACTTAGCAGGTGCCCCTACTGTTCCAGGCTGTTGCGTGATGCGTTCTAGATTTATACTGAATCGTTTTCAGAAATTTCTGTTCAGGGTGAATTGTAAAACATAAATCCAGCTGGAACTAAGGTCCAGGCTGTAAAGATCCTTTAATGCTGATCAGCCACTCACTGATGCATCTGCGGTTCCTTGGAGTTGCGGATGTTGTTAAGGTGGGAGACCACAAAGTTCTTGAGCTGCATCTCCTCCATGTCCTCCAAAGAGTTCACGAGCTGGGTTACCAGGGCTTGGTCTGGGTTCTTCATCAGAATGAGATAGGCTGCCACACGTTTCTCAACAGGGCTCTGAACATCCTGGTACACCTCCATGAGGAGGTTTCTAACCTGCGGTCGTATAAATGTTGAAGTAGAGGGAGTTAGTTTGCCTTTGTCAGCACTTAGAAATATCAGAGAAGCTTGCATGCAATAACATCCACATTTTAAATTCCAATATGTCAACATTATACTTATGTGATGACCAGATCATCAGGGCATTTATGAGTTATCGTTGGTCAGATTACATGACGGTCTAAAACGGTTAATGTGCTGTCGCGTTAATTCAGGAGCAGTCATTGTGTGTTTGGCTGTCAATCATGCGTGATTTCTAACCCCACATAGGATAAGCAATAACCACGCCCTGTGGCGCCGGGATTGGCCAGGAGCATTGAAGCTTGGGACATCATCTTCATCTTTTAAAATAAAGATGTTTAAAAAACTATTGCTTGTTACATTTTCAGTGCTGTACCTTTTCTCTGGGTAAGAATTGAGCTTGAAATTAACGATACATTATATTATATCATATGAGCTATGAACGTGAACACAACACCGTTTATATTATTGCATGTTTTTGTAGATTGTGTACATTGTGTAGATTACAATTATTATGCTTATTATTATTATTACTATGCTAAGGAAGGTAGGTGACCATAATTCATTTCAATGTCCGCTCTCAATATCGCTGTCTGTTCTCAAGTAGTTCTCAAGAGCTATTCAGTTGGTTCATGAAATCGCTGGGCTGCGTGCCTCCAGTGTTGCTCCTGGCCAATCCCGGCGCCACAGGGCGTGGTTATTGCTTATCCTATGTGGGGTTAGAAATCACGCGTCAATCATAGTCACCCTTTTGAGTGACTGAGCATTGGCGCTTGTTAGAGGGTTTGGGCTGTGCTGTGATTGTGTGACCTTGCTAAGAGGGCGGGCCTTACCGTGCACAGCGGTCGGCATTTCAGGCCATCTGGCCGCAAGCGACAGAGAAATACGAGAGAACAGAGAGGGAATGACAACAAAGGCCAATGGAGCCGTGAGCTCAATCAGGAGTCCGCTTACAGTGATCATTTTGGGTCTTCTCGTACATGAGAACAATGGAAAAAAATGTTGAAAACTATAGTACTTATATATATTTTACTTACAAACGACCAAAAATGAGCAAAATGAGATGCAGCAGCGATACTTGGTGCATGTCTATCTGTATATGGAGAGATCACAGCATCTCACTGTGTTTGAAACAGCTGGAGACCTAGGCTTACTGTATGTTTTGAAAATTAATAAAATACAGTAAATAGTGAAGCTGTCAATTTCATTACTTGATATCTACTGTATACTGACAGCCGGAATGTAGACGGAACCCGGGATCAGTATGGGTTAGCGCCCCAGCCTGCGTCTTCCGTGAGGAAGAAGCCCAACAAATCCACGAGAGGCCTTTTAGGAGGGCCATTCAAGCCGCAAGTGGAGCCTGCAGTACCACCACGGCCCAAGAAACATCATACCGGAATGAAATGTTGGGAGCGGGGGAGTCTGGTGCAACGCACAGGTCCTGGACCTGGTGAGACGTAGGAGGAGCCCGGACAGGTGGCAACCCACAGAGCCCAGTCCCTCCACGTGCCAGAGCCTCCCGGTCCCAGCAGAGTAGTTCCGGAGCAGCGGATTGAGTGGCCCTGTCTTGTCCTAAGAGGGCTGACCGTGGGTAGCTACTGGGACGTATTAAAGTCGGGGCTTGATCACCCCCGACTGGGTCACTTGGGTGAGGGTGTCTGATGTCGCAGTACCCGAAACATCCTATGACCCCAGGGTACATCACTGATGATACGTCCCAGTTGCATCCATGTGATGTTTTTTCTATATATAAATACATAATACAAACGTCAATCAGATAGTAATCTGCATGAGAAATAAAGAAAAAGAAAAAAAATCTGTTATAATGATCGTCCGCTTATAGCGATCAATCTGGCCCATCCCAAAGTGATCACTATAAGAGGAATCCACTTATGAATGAACTATGGACTGTTTCACGTTGAACTGAAGCCACTAGATGTTTTCACCGTGGATGTTTGTAGCTGTGTATGTCTGGATCTTATTCCTGCACATTGGGAACAGCCCAATAGAACCAACGCTTGGATATGCCGGGCCGCCCAGACGGGGCTGGCAAGAGGTCCGCGATCCGACACCGAGAGGTGGCGTGGGTCGACGCAGAGGACGATACCAGCCAGAACTACTACCAGGTAGGGCCAAAAGCTAATGCTAAGCTATGGCCATCAATGCTAACTCAGCCCAAACCAATGTTACATTTTCAGATTGCGGTCGCCGGTTTTGAGTGTGATCAAGGAATGTACCCCTAGACGGCAATGCCAAATTAATAAGTACAGTAAGTAATATATAGTAAGTAACAAGTATTAGATCAGAGAAACACATTCAAATCGCGCCGAACTTGTGAGCATTTGTTCAGTTATGTTTATAGCCCCTTATCACACAAGCATGCCTCAAAGGGCTTGACATAGCATCATCACAGTCATACTACAGTACATCATATATCTACCCACAACATAGGTTACAGTACATACATCATACATACTACACACTTTTACTTGTAGATTATATACATTATGATACTACACAAACAGAGCATGTCTTTAGACTGTGGGAGGAAACCGGAGCACCTGGAGGAAACCCAGGCAAACGTTGGGGTTGTCCTTCAACCCAGGTTTTACGAGGGAGAACCAGGAATCTCACACTATGCCAAGCTGCTCCCTGCAGCGCCCAACTGGACAATGTCTATTTTCTCAAAATTGACCCCTATAGAACCATCCATTACGCCTGAAGGCGTCATTGGCAATGGGAAGGGCGCGGCCACCCGCTCCGCCGTGTGACGAACACGTCACCCCCGCGCCATCTTGCCATACCGTCACTCAAGCGTAGGGGTCAATTTTGAGAAAACAGACATTGTCCAATTGGGCACTGCAGGGAGCAGCTTGGCATAGTGTGAGATTCCGAAGTTCGAAACAAAGTAAAACACCGGGAGAAGAACATGCAAACTCCACACAGAAAGGACAGGGATGGAGATTCAAACCCACAACCTTCTTGCTGTGAGGCAACAGTTCTAACCACTGAGCCACCGTGCACTAGACAGACTCTCAACTAAATCCCACAGCATGCCATGTTCACTGTTAGCCTACAATGGACTGAGTGTGTGGAGTTACTGCACCTCATCACTGATGTCCATTAACCTGAAGGACTGAATGGCTGCCTTCTGGTTTGCCAGAGGAATGTCAGTTCTCTGAGCACAGCGGGTGAGGGAGGACATCAGGCTGGGGCTGACATCTTGCATGGCCCGGCCCATGACACCAACAACCTAGTTTACAAAGATCATTGTTATTATTACAACTAATGTTGGGTCATTTATTCAGACAAATGATTGATGGGACACTACGACACTGAGTCAGATTCCCTGAGAAGTGCTGACTTGAAAATGTAGGCTACTGTAAACAGGTAAATACATGATGCAACAATTATAGTTACAGTCCAAATGCTTTAAAGCAGCTACGAGCAAGATTTTCGATTGTTATTAAACAGGGGCCGGTTGCACCAACTGGTCTTAACTATGCCTGGTCGTAACTCCTACGTCGGTCTTAGTTAAGACCATGGACTTACGCCTGTTGCACCAACACGGCTTACTCTGGTCTTAACTACGCTGGTCATAGCAATGCGCGTTCATGTGAATTGTCGGGGAATGCCCTCTGATTGGCCCACATGTGCCTCGCGCCGTCACCCACTACTGTATGTGCGTCACTACACCCTCCCTCCTCCCACCCCCCTCCTCCTGTGGAAGCCCCGGGGGAAAATGGCGGCGCCCATTAGTATCAGGCAGTCTGAATGAAATTGAATGTAACGTTCCCAATTCTATGTATTAAATTCTAAAATAATTAACGCCAACATTTGGGAAGGCTAAGCCACACAAGTAGTTAGTTATAATCTAACGTCGTGCTTTCAAAGACGGCGAACTGGCGATGTTACGACGATGACGGTCAAAAAGGTCTCCGCGGAGATCTCTGTTACAGGCAGGCTCTACGCCTCCTCCTGACGAGGCGTAGGAGTTACGCCTGGTCTTAGTGAAAATAAGGCTTAAGTCGTCTTGGTGCAACCGGCGTAGCTGTAGGTCGTAAAGTTACGACCAACTTAGCTTAAGACCAGTGTAAGACCAGTTGGTGCAACCGGCCCCAGTATAATTATAATATCGATGCATCACATCTTACCTATAATAGTAGCTGAGACCAAAGCCGTGTGAATCGGAGATTGCTCTCTTGATGATTATAGAGTCTGTGTATGTCTACCGGCGGGCCGGATAAACCCGGAAGTGAAAGGAAATAGTTTACGGCAGCTGCCTGCCTTCCGCCGTTTCGCTCTGCCTAGCAACAGACCATAAACACGGAGAACGCCATGCAGGGGCTTGCTACTCTCGCGAACATCTCTCGTTATATTCTAACAGTTTGTTTGGAAGTTATTTTGTTATTTTGTGGTTATGGCCGAAGTGGCTGCTGCAAACCGTTTCATTTCACTTCCTGATCTGCCCCGGCCGCAGACAGACTAATCGTCAAGACAACACTGGCCGATTCACTCGGGGTTCAAGCGAGACTACTCGGCGTTGGTCTCGTCTACTATTAGAGGTAAGATGTGATGCATCGATATCAAATTTAGACTGTTTAATAACAATCGAAAACCTTGCTCGTAGCTGCTTTAAAGGTGCTGTAAGTGATATTTTATTGTTAAAATCACTAAATTAGCCTATGTTGGCTAATATAAGTAGTAGCTAATAGTAGTAGTAGCTAATAGTAGTAGTAGCTTGATAAGTAGTGAGCGCATACCCGTAGTGCAAGGAAGGTCATGTCTGTGTCCCGTGAGCAGTCCTCTAATAGCATCTCCATGAACTTTGACACCTCTGTGACCTCTGGGGTGACCTCTCCTCCATGGAACCTGTGGACAAAGCATGGATGTATCAGGGACAAAGGCACAAGAGATAGATCCTATGTTTCTGGATAAAGAGCTTTGTAAGTTAGGTTTGAACGGGTTGCCCTCTAGTGGTGAGCTATAGCAGTTACACAGATGGCCGAAGTTAATGAAACTCTATTTAAGCTTTGTAACACAAAAAGTTGGGGCAGCTGTGGCTCAGGAGGTAGAGTGGTTCAGCCACTAATTGCTTTGGATTAAAAGAGGTCGATGGTTTGATCCCTGGCTCCTCCAGTCTGCATGTTGAAGTGTCCTTGGGCAAGATACTAAACCCCAAATTGCTCCCGATGGCTGTGCCAGCGCCCTGCGTGGTAGCTTGCTGCCATCGTATGAATGTGTGTGTGAATGGGTGTGAATGTACTTACTACTCATTGTAAAGCGTATGGGTGTGTGTGTGAATGGGTGAATGTGTGTGTGAATGGGTGAATGTACATGTAAGTACTACTCATTGTAAAATGTATGAATGTGTATGAATGTGTGTGTGTTAATGGGTGAATGTACCTACTACTCATTGTAAAGCGTATGAATGTGTGTGAATGGATGAATGTAAGTACTCCTCATTGTAAAGCGTATGAATGGGTGTGTGAATGGGTGAATGTACTCATTGTAAAGTGTATGAACGTGTGTGTGTGTGTGTGTGTGTGTGTGTGTGTGTGTGTGTGTGTGTGTGTGTGTGTGAATGGGTGAATGTAAGTACTACTCATTGTAAAATGTATGAATGTGTATGAATGTGTGTGTGTTAATGGGTGAATGTACCTACTACTCATTGTAAAGCGTATGAATGTGTGTGAATGGACGAATGTAAGTACTACTCATTGTAAAGCGTATGAATGGGTGTGTGAATGGGTGAATGTAAGTACTACTCATTGTAAAGCGTATGAATGGGTGTGTGAATGGGTGAATGTACTCATTGTAAAGTGTATGAACGTGTGTGTGTGTGTGTGTGTGTGTGTGTGTGTGTGTGTGTGTTTGTGGGTGTGTGTGTGTGTGTGTGTGTGTGTGTGTGTGTCAATGGGTGAATGTACCTACTGCTCATTGTAAAGAATATGAATATGTGTGTGAATGGGTGAATGTAAGTACTACTCATTGTAAAGCGTATGAATGTGTGTGTGAATGGGTGAATGTACTCATTGTAAAGTGTATGAACGTGTGTGTGTGTGTGTGTGTGTGTGTGTGTGTGTGTGTGTGTGTGTGTGTGTGAATGGGTGAGTGTAACTACTACTCATTGTAAAGCATTTACGAGAAAAGCAGGCCACTTACCATTTGTGTCACACGGTCTGGTGAAAGGAGTAACAAATCAAGATAAAATGTTGTTTTTTGAAGGGGGGGGGTTCATATTACACAAGTTTAGATGTGGAAGAACGCATGCATAACAAACAACAGTTTCAGGATCACTAAATAATGTACTTACAATTTGTTAGCAAACTAAGCTTGTTCAGGGCAAACCAAGCTTGTTCCTCAACTTTCAGGGCGATTTTCTGTTGCTTTTAGGAGTACGAACATTCAAATAAGCATATTTTTTTAAAGTATTCTCATAAGCATATCTTTTTAAATTATTTTCATATTCCAATGTATGTTAAATTATTTTCATATTCCAATGTATGTTAAATTATTTTCATATTCCAATGTATGTTAAATTATTTTCATATTCCAATGTATGAGCAATGTATAAGCAACACAACTCCTGGTCCAGTCCCTTGTCATGTCTCTCTCGCATTGACTATTGCAACATTCTTTTGGCCGGCCTCCCTGCCTGTGTTATTCAACCGCTTCAGCTCATTCAGGATGCTGCAGCCCGTCTGGTTTTCAATCAAACTCAATTCTCCCACGTCACTCCCCTCTTCCGCGACCTTCATTGGCTTCCCATCTTGACACATATCAAATTCAAGACTGTGGTACTGGCCTACAGGGCAGTTCCCCTAACAGCCCCTCCGTATCTACAATCCAAACCTCTCACTGCTCCCTCCGCCCCTCCACTAGTGCAGGACGCCTTGCCCCTCCCTCGCTACACGGGCTTAAAAGTCGATCTCGATGGAGACTTTTTTCGTGCCTCGCCCCTAGATGGTGGAAGGAACTTCCCCCCGTGGTTACTTAAGACGGTCCAATCATTGCCCATCTTTTTAGTCTCCACGTTGACCCCTCTTAAGCTAACTCTTTGTAAATTAAGCTAAAGGTCGGTGTTTTAAATGAACATGCAGGATGACTTTTTTTATGCACTGTGAATCGTATGCACTTTTTACATTGTCTTTTATTGTATCTCTTATTCATTTTATCCTCTGGTTTCTATTGTCTGTGTATCTGTTTTTATTGATGTGCTGTATATAACCTTGTTGTACGTCGCTCTGGATAAAGGCGTCTGCTAAATGACAATAAAGTCAAGTAAAGTATGACACATCGTAAGTAATCTGTAACAAACTGAAAACTGACCATGGCCTACTTGTTACCCAAACACCAGTCCCTGGCTGTCACTTTAAAGTAGA